>NC_092225.1:58312423-58339923 GCF_036320965.1 Panulirus ornatus
GTATGTTTCTATATATATCATGTCTTGGACAATCATATGTTTAACAAATGGCATTCTAGCTACGTCTCGTCGTTGTATATAAGCTGACTGTTATATTTCTCTCTTGTGTCTCCCCTGATGATGTGATTATAACACGAAAGTGCACTTGGGAACTTATCGTGTTTCATTTTCTCCGTGGACTCATAGGAATATATATATATATATATATATATATATATATATATATATATATATATATATATTTTTTTTTTTCTTTTTTTTTTCAAACTATTCGCCACTTCCCGCCTCAGCGAGGTAGCGTTAAGAATAGAGGACTGGGCCTCTGAGGAAACATCCTCACCCGGCCCCCTTCTCTGTTCCTTCCTTTGGAAAATTAAAAAAAAAAATGAGAGGGGAAGATTTCCAGCCCCCGCTCCCTTCCCTTTTAGTCGCCTTCTACGACACGCAGGGAATACGTGGGAAGTATTCTTTCTCACCTATCCCCAGGGATATATATATATATATATATATATATATAGATATATATATATATATATATATATATATATATATGATAGAGTTGATAGAGATGCTCTGTGGAAGGTATTAAGAATATATGGTGTGGGAGGCAAGTTGTTAGAAGCAGTGAAAAGTTTTTATCGAGGATGTAAGGCATGTGTACGTGTAGGAAGAGAGGAAAGTGATTGGTTCTCAGTGAATGTAGGTTTGCGGCAGGGGTGTGTGATGTCTCCATGGTTGTTTAATTTGTTTATGGATGGGGTTGTTAGGGAGGTAAATGCAAGAGTCTTGGAAAGAGGGGCAAGTATGAAGTCTGTTGGGGATGAGCTGAGGAGTCAGTTGTTCGCTGATGATACAGCGCTGGTGGCGGATTCATGTGAGAAACTGCAGAAGCTGATGACGGAGTTTGGTAAAGTGTGTGGAAGAAGAAAGTTAAGAGTAAATGTGAATAAGAGCAAGGTTATTAGGTACAGTAGGGTTGAGGGTCAAGTCAATTGGGAGGTGAGTTTGAATGGAGAAAAACTGGAGGAAGTGAAGTGTTTTAGATATCTGGGAGTGGATCTGTCAGCGGATGGAACCATGGAAGCGGAAGTGGATCATAGGGTGGGGGAGGGGGCGAAAATTTTGGGAGCCTTGAAGAATGTGTGGAAGTCGAGAACATAATCCCGGAAAGCAGAGAATGGGTATGTTTGAAGGAATAGTAGTTCCAACAATGTTGTATGGTTGCGAGGCGTGGGCTATGGATAGAGTTGTGCGCAGGAGGATGGATGTGCTGGAAATGAGATGTTTGAGGACAATGTGTGGTGTGAGGTGGTTTGATCGAGTAAGTAACGTAAGGGTGAGAGAGATGTGTGGAAATAAAAAGAGCGTGGTTGAGAGAGCAGAAGAGGGTGTTTTGAAGTGGTTTGGGCACATGGAGAGAATGAGTGAGGAAAGATTGACCAAGAGGATATATGTGTCGGAGGTGGAGGGAACGAGGAGAAGAGGGAGACCAAATTGGAGGTGGAAAGATGGAGTGAAAAGGATTTTGTGTGATCGGGGCCTGAACATGCAGGAGGGTGAAAGGAGGGCAAGGAATAGAGTGAATTGGAGCGATGTGGTATACAGGGGTTGACGTGCTGTCAGTGGATTGAATCAAGGCATGTGAAGCGTCCGGGGTAAACCATGGAAAGCTGTGTAGGTATGTATATTTGCGTGTGTGGACGTGTGTATGTACATGTGTATGGGGAGGGTTGGGCCATTTCTTTCGTCTGTTTCCTTGCGCTACCTCGCAAACGCGGGAGACAGCGACAAAGTATGAAAAAAAAAAAAAAAAAAAAAAAAAAAAAAAATATATATATATATATATATATATATATATATATATATATATATATATATATATATATATATATATACACATATATATTTATATAATTGCGTGTGTGTGTGTGTGTGTGTGTGTGTGTGTGTATAAGTAGTGTATATGAAATGAAGCAGTGAGTTGGTGTTTATACTGCAGGCGCTGCTGACTCGACATAGAAGGAAAGAAGTGAGCGTCGCTAAAGGACGAGGGAAAAAGTTAAGGAATGAAGCACTGGCGAGACAATGCATGATATGCACTTGGATGAACTTGTGTTGTGCAAACTGAGGTGAACATCTTAACTCCATGATATAACAGATAAGCAGACCCAAGTTTGTGAGGTGTTATAGAAGAACAAAACTCAGGTATTGACGAAAGGTTAATAGCAGGTGTTATGATGATACAAGAATACGTGATACAATAAACTGATGATACATAAAATGCAAATTGAAATGAATGATAACATATGAATAAAACCGAAATATTCTGGAACAAAACTGTAAACATGAAGGAAACTTGGACATCGTCAGAAGCCAAGAAAACATGATAGATCTTTCCATTCCTGTAATGGCTGATAATTGGCATCTTTAGTCAAAATCTCGATCGGGGAAAAAAGAAATTATTACGATATAAAGTTTATTGATCCAAACTATAATTCAGGCGATAATTGTGCGTCCTCCATCTTTCGTTTATCTCTTCCATCTCATTTCCTCCCTCCTCTTATCCTACCCTCTCGTGTAAACCTCTCACTTACCTCTCATCCATCTTCTATTTCTCCTCCTTTTTAAGCCATCTTCTTGGCTCCCTGCACATCATTTCCATAAAACCAGGGGTGTGCTAGTCCAGTGCTCTCTCCCATACCCTTCCCTTCCAGTCTGCTCTCCTGGCTCGCTCCGCCATTCCACCTATCCCGTCTCACCTCCCATTTGTCTACACGGCCTTGCCCACATTCCTTCTTTTCTGCCTCTATTTTCCTATTTTGTTTCCCAGGTTTCATTTCTCTCCAATATCCCTGCTGTTATCCTTCCTCCTACCTCGTCCTTCTTGGCCTCTCTATTCTCTCTCGTCCATCCTTAACTACATACACTATCCTCCCCTACCCTAGGGTGGGGGAATAAACTTGGTTGATGCTTTTCCTCCCCCTTCGAATCTCCGTCTTTATTTTTTGGATTCCTCCCACGTTCCCCCTACTCTCTCCCAACTTCTCACTCTCCTTTATTCTTCACACTGTGCAGAGTGACGAAGGAGTCACCTCCAACAATCATTGGGAGTCTAGACGATGTAGGAAGGCGGCTGCTTTCCTAACCACTAAGGCAGCATCATCATCTGTCATCCTCCCATGTCCTGCCCCGCCTCCTGTTACACACACACACGCACAGCACACTCTTCACACACTTACTTGTCTTGTGATTCTCTCACTTCTACTCTTTTACCTTCCCTTTTCTGCTCTTTCCTCATCCTTCTTTACATCCTGTCTCTTAAAAAGTCTCTTCACCCTCCTTCTGACGTCTATCTACTTCCCTACCTTCCATATAAACACCCGCTCCTCGACTTCAACATATTCCTTATCTGTCCACTTCTGTTTGTCTTACCTCCACATTTCTATACTCACCCAGATCGCTCTTACAAGCCTTAGGACTCTCATATACGTCGTAACGGGAGTTTAAATTTCCCTTTATTTTATTCCCCGATGAAGATCTTAAAAGCTTCATGTATATTACATTATTTTGGGTAAAGTCTTGTGGTTACGACATCTTACGCAAAGGAAGATGTGGTCTGGTCTTGTAGGGGAGGAAGAGGTTAATCCTCAAGGCAGGTTAACTGTCAATGTTAGATTCAATGAAGGCGAAAAGACTCAATGTCTAACAAACATCAAATGCTAACAGATGTCAAACAGGCGTCACCAGACAGCAATCTGATGCACTCAGTCCAAGATTAGTCGGAGACTATTGTGAGTTCAGAAGGCTTATGTTAAGCCCACTGGAGACTACCAACAAAATGGGGAAATGAAATTCAGTAACCCGAAGACAGAGGAGGTGTGAGGTCAGGGGTCGGTAGCTCATAGCAAACAAAACACAAAATAAATGATGCTGGAAACTTGGAGAACATGGAGAAGTTTAATGCACTCTCTCTCTCTCTCTCTCTCTCTCTCTCTCTCTCTCTCTCTCTCTCTCTCTCTCTCTCTCCCGGATATCAGGAGGGCTAATGATCGCTGCACAGAGAGAGAGGGACAGCACTTCGGTGGACGTCATGTTTCACTCCTTTAGCCTAAGTTGCTGTCATTTCTTTCTGCCTCGCCCACACGTGGGATACTGCAGCAGATCTGTCAGCGAGCATACACAGTTCATCTGTCTCACATTTGACGCTCAACAACACGTAACTCACACGAATCGTTCATCGTCAATCGTAGATTTTCCTGTGACGAGCGCTACGTCTTAGCCTTGCTGCATTTTGGCAAAATCTTGTTAAGTACTCGTAAGTAAATCTCTCTCTCTCTGACACGAAATTTTCTGCCATGAATCAATTTTTTCATATATCATTTGAGACATACATTTTTTTTTTGAAAACAACCTCAGGCAAACAACAGAATTATCAATTGTCCGAAATATTTTCTTTCTTTTTCCCATAAATCTCAAAGACAGTTATCTATTACTTCTGATTTGTTTCAGACGTGATAACGAGATGCTCGCTGCCCACGGCAGTACTCACGGTGACCGGGATGGTGAGGAGGAGATCAGCAAAGCTGCAGATAATCTGAGGTATGTATCAAAACACTCATCATTTCTGGATGTCTTTACACACGTTGTTGCTATCATCTGCTACCCTTTCAGAAAGGATTCTGCTGCAGCTTTAAGACTGCGCTACATTTCGCAAGAGGGACAGGAGGAGGAACTCCTCTGAAGAGACTGTACTCTGTTTCGTCAACGGACGATAATACAGTCTTTATAACCAATGATGACTTTTCACTCACGGCGTAACCTCATAATGGGCAGAGTCTGGTAACACATATAAGCGTCGCTGTTATAAAGAGGACCAGATTCTCAATCATCACAACACTTTAAAAGTCTATGTTAAGTAACTAAGAAATTTATCTAAACATTCAAAATCCTTCAATATAATAGCTGCTCCTTTGCTATGGGACATATCGACATATCACAAAATGAGGAACAGCGTCAAGTCTAAGATATGATTGCATATTCTTCAAAAGAAATTAATCATAACAGATTATTGTCTTTCCTACGCTCACGTGCGATGTACTGATCACTTGTGACTCTGCAATATTCATTCTTCATGTCCTCGTCTGGCGATATTCATCCTTCGCGTACCCGTTCGTGAAGCGTGTGTCACGCGCAACGAACGTAGAGTAATCGCTCGCTTGGTTACAGCATCGTCTTCCACCCACCATACCAGTCTTGGTTACCCTCCTGGGGCACTACTGACCCAGGGCCCCACTGTACGTATATCAGTTTCTATAAAGCTTTCTTCCCTGAATGACCATGGGGAGTGCCTCCCCTCTACGAAGAACCCATTTGTATACAGGCATCGCAAGATCCATCCGGAGACCCGCCTCGCCTACGGCCCGGCTTTTGTGAGAGATAAAGACCAACTTCTACTGAAATGCTCCTCATCTCTCGTTTTTTGTTGCTGTTGGCTTATTACCTCCCTCTTGCGCTCGACCGTAAGACGGGCGCCCCCTGTTGACATGTGAACTCGAAGTGATTAAGAAAGTTTAAAGTAGTTTCTCTTCAGTCACTTTTAGAATGTGTGTCTTCAAGCCTACACACACACACACACACACACACACACACACACACAAACACACACAATCACACAGGAATGAAAAGTGATTGGAATACGAGACTGAAAGTAAAGTATTCAAAGGCAAATGGACCAGAAGTGAATGGAAAAGGGCTGGAGATCAAGGATGGCATCAGGGAAAGCAAACCTGGTCTTGTTAGAGACAAAACTTGCTAAAGAAATAAGATCTACCATAGTTCATCCAGAAGTACACGTGAAAGTAAAAAGGGCAAAAAAAGACAAAGGTGAAGGATTGGTTACCTTAATAAAGAATCAGCCTTAAGTTTCAAGAATTAATTGAATATGGCCTAAACAAAATAGCAAATACTGTTATATTATTTTCCGAAAGAAGGAACAGAGGAAGGAGCCAATTGAGAATTTTCGTCTAAGGCTCAGCCTTCTGTTCTTGATGCTACCTTGCTTAGAGGAGCAAAACACCAAAATTACCTATTAGCAGACTAAAAGAAGGCGTAACCCATAAGGGCCGACCAGAAGTGTTTTTGCTCTGTATAAGATGCGAGCGAAACTAATTTGACCGAAAATACAAACCAGTAGCTGCCGAGATCGACCAACCGACGCTATATATCAATTTGCCGCTTGCATCCATGACCCCAATTAACCTGAACAATCCATCAAGCAAACATCAACTTAAGGTGATGAATTGAAGTCACTACCAAATATTTCGATGCACAGTGAAACATGAAGAGAAGATCAACAAAATGAAAGCAGTAACTGGAAACTGATGGTCAAGAACTGGAAAGGACTTTGGCAGTTGCTTTTGTTTATAGCCCTTTTGAAGCAAGGTGGACTTTCCGGGATAATTGAGCCTCATGACGCTATATTCTTATTCACCCTTGTTAAAAATAAATAAATGAAGACTCATTGCTCAGCTTATGCCGAGGAATGAGTTTCTGGCTGGGCTGGGCTGGGCTGGGCTAGGCAAGAGTTTCAACTCAAACCTCCCCAAGTCCAGCGTTTTTCAACCTGTGCCCCGCTGAACCCAGCATCCTTCAAGAGTCCCGAGGAATTTCTTAATAATCAAAAAGAAAAAAATCGCAAGATCAATAGCTCATGATTTATAAATGGAACGTTTTTTATATTTATATATATTTGCCTGCACTTAATGCAGTGGGAAGCTTTCAAATTTTGCTTAGGAAGGAAGGGTATTTGAGTGGATGGAGAAGACTGGGATTCAAAAATACATTACACGTAGTCTATAGGAATCCTAGACCAACAGAAGGCTGTAACACACAACCCTAGTTACCCCTCGTCCCATAAAACACCAAAACAACAAATGTGGAAAGCCTTTAAAAAAGGAAAATGTATTTGGAAAGGAATGTGATTTATATATAGCTGAGTACTTTGGTGAGATTTCCTAATGAGGAAGAGATAGCAAAGGTGATAATACACTTGCTGAAGCAGATTATAGTGAAAATACAGTATACCAACTACTGAAGAAATTGATGGTGGTTTCACAGGACACTGCAAACGATATGTCGCCGGATCTACTGCGTCGCATTACTCAAGACGAAGAATTCTAAGAACTCCCAGACGTCGACTGAGTCAAGATGCGTTAGAATTATCCCCCTGCAATGTATGCCAACGACTCTCATCTCTGTGTTTGCCCAGGCATCTTGTTTCATAACCCAGTGCTTACCAGACACCTCTCATGAATTCTCTACTTCTCCCCCTTTCCTCTACTTCTGCTCGTTCTGCCATTATCTTTCCCCTCCTCCTCAGTTTTCCCTGAAATACTCTCTATTACACCATCATTTCACATCACGTCCTTCCTCATATAATCTTCTCCCATTCTCTTCCCCATCCCATCACCATCTCGCTTCCAATGCAATTTTTTCATCCACTAAAATTCTCAATACTTCTCGACTGTTTCGTTTCTCATATAGATAGATAGATACATACATATATAGATAAACTGTCTATTCTTTCATGCCTCCTACTCTCCTTCCACCTCCCTTATCCATTTATTTTCTTCCCGTAAGATCCCTCTTTCTTCCTTTATCCCTGACGATGCTAAGAGGAATTTAAAAGAGCCCCTGATATTCTTTCATCATAACTTATCTTGAACTAACATTGCGCTGATACCAACATTCCAAGGCATCTCTTGTTAACAGATGTGTCCCTTAACTAATTTATGATATGTGCAGATTATCATATTATACTATTACTGGCAACGCTGTAAACATCAGACAGTATGCAAAAGAAAAATATGTGGTTTGTTGAATGATCAAGTTTCAGCATAAAAACCCACAATAAATGTACCATAATTAGACTCAAATTGTAAGTAAACTCAGTTGTATTTTTCGTGCTGCCACACGTGACTTGGTAATGTACAGACTTGCGATGCATCAGTTTACAAGAGCTTGAGAATGACTGGTATGTTGATAGTTAAAAAGCTGTTCTCGCCAAACTATTTCAAATGATAATCACCGCACGAGACACCTCACAGCTGGCGTTTCCATCGCCACATCCAAACACACAAGACAGTGCAACAAAACTCATACACAACCTTTCGATTTCTTTGTGCCTCACCACCAGATTCACATGGCTCCTTACACAACCATGAGAACCGATGTTTGCATCGCCCCACACGGTGCTTCTGCCACCACACACGGCCCTCACCACTCCTCCTCCTCCATCGTACCCCGGCCCTCTCCTAGTAGCTACATGCACCACACACGGCCCTCACCACTCCTCCTCCTCCCTCATACCTCGGCCCTTAACACTCCTCCTCCTCCCTCATACCCCGGCCCTCTCATAGTAGCTACATGCATAAAACAACACCAGCGGCCAGAGATGAGGTAGCCTGGAAGTTTCTGCAGAGCTCTGACGTCACTGCTTGGTGCCGGGCCTGCCTTAGCCCACATTTACCTGTGTGATTACGGCTTCTGCTCGGGGAAGATTTGCACCTTCGGCTGCCCCTGTGATCATTGTGCCACGTAAATCATGGGAACGGGCGAACCGTCGTGCGTAAACTGCTTTTTCCTCGCTATATTAAATGCCACACGGCCGCGCAAATCACTCATTCAAAAGCAAAATATCTGGTGAAGGAGATGGCGATGCTGTGAAATATAGGCAGTTGTGACATTGTGATCTCGTGTTGTTCATTCACGCTGGTGGTCATGGATCTCCAACACTATTGTATCGTAGGTAATGATACAGTCCCCCGTATTCATGAGCAGGAATTGTAAACATACGCGACGGAGAAAACTGGAGATGAAAGAAATAAGGCCAGAGAGAGAGAGAGAGAGAGAGAGAGAGAGAGAGAGAGAGAGAGAGAGAGAGAGAGAGAGGAAAAACATGGTAAATGTAACAATGGACTTTCAGTTCCATTTTCCATTTGCAAATTTTCTGGCCTTATTGATGACTAAACTATAATGGTAGCCAGGGGAAATATAGGAAAAAAAACATGATTGCTTATTCGCTATTATCAGCTCACAGTAGCTTTTGCCGGCACTCACACCTTCATTTAGTAGCTTTAAGCTTCCTGCAGTTGTTTCCAAAGGTCTCTCTCTCTCTCTCTCTCTCTCTCTCTCTCTCTCTCTCTCTCTCTCTCTCTCTCTCTCTCTCTCTCTCTCACGGGTTTCTATTTCACTTCACTACGATTTCCCCCACGACCAATTTTGTGAGAACGACTCCTAATGTTACTTGGGATCTCTTACCCAAGGCACCTGCTAACCAACCAGCAACGTAATGTGAAATCCTCTAGAGTGAACAGTTCGTTGAGGAGGCTGTTCACCTCAGTGACACAGCTCCGCCAAAAGCGAATTGTCACGCGAGGTGTAACCTCCAGCAGGCGGGAGTCTGGTAACGCCAAGAGCCTGATTAATTGATGTGTAGGGGAAAAAAAATCCTAGACAAAGAGTTTTCTGACCACCAAAATGACAGATATGATCAGTTAATAGTGCCAGTTTGGTTCACATTAACACTTTATCCCATAGCCCCAACTGATCACTGAGTTCCAGTCTGCAGCATTCCTTCCATCCAATCCTTTGGGCTTCAGATGCTCTTGCAAGACCAAGGACTCCAACAGTTCCAGCTTATTCCAGGATATCTATTTGCTTCATCATCTATGGCTATCTCAAGATCTCAGCTTGTTCCAGATTGTATGGCAGCTACGCATTCTAGTTCGCCTCAGTGTATTCTGTTTTTTCCGATGTCTCGGGTTATATCTGCGTATACTTCCAGAGTTTGAGACCGGCTTGCTCAATAGTTCCACTTCCCTTACAGAAATTTTTCTCCTGATGAGTATAGCTGCCTTTGAAGATCGCAGTTCATTCATCAGATTACAGTTGTTCCACAGATCGCTAAGGTTCCATTCTTCCAAATTTACGGTAGCCAGAACATGCTATCGCGCACATTATTGGCGGCACTATGAAGCAGGAGAGTATTATCTTCTCCACAGGTTGTGCAATCTACATGGCCTTTGTTCAAGTGTAATAACGGCAGTGTGTTACCATTGTTTATGCAGTATTGGCCTTGCAATTCTGGCGGAATAATTACATTCACAGCACTTCTATGCTGTCAACAATGGATCTGGCCGTAACCTAATTTATGACTGTGAAACTTTAGTATGAAATGGCAAACTTTGCACCGGCGGCGAGAAATAGCATTGGAGGAGGTTGTGTTAAGCGGCTTATTATGGTTTCAAGACGAGAGGAAGGACGAAGAAGCCAGAGAATGGCTTAGACGCTGGGATAACCTGTACTGTGATAATGAGAGACTGGACATGTGCACGTCAGGGTTACGCTGACGACATTATATAGATACGTTATAGAGTGCATAATCATGATCTTTCTTTCGTTAGCGCTGTACGGTTGTTCTCCTCTGTGTTTATTTCGTAAATGTCCGATTCCTTTTTAAGTACATGTGTCAAGAAAGGAAATGAATCATCTTAAAAGAATGAAAAGAGAAAGAATAGGAATGAGTTTATGCCACCCTACGAAATTATGTGGAGTAGGTAGGGCAGGAAGTGTTGATAGCAGCTGACCAGGGAAGTGCTGATGGAGGTAGTGAGTACAGCCACACCCTCTCCACCAGGGAGGTACAGGTGGTGGTAATGAGTACAGCCACACTCACTCCACAAGAGAGGTGCTAGGGATGGTGATGAGTACAGCCACACCCACTCCACCAGGGAGGTACAGGTGGTGGTGATGAGTACAGCCACACCCACTCCATCAAGGAGGTGCTGGGGGTGGTAATGGGAGCAACCACATCAATTCCTCCATAATAGTGATCAAACCACTATTTCCTTGATAGCCAGGTGCCCTGGTTGTAAAGACGCGAATATGATACATATTTTCAATGTTAGCTGATTAAATGACAAATAATTTCATAAACTGAAAAGTAGATTCACGTAACAAGCACAGCACAAACAGACAAAAATGAAAAGATACCATCTATGATAACCACCAACACCACATCTCATTCTTCACCAGTCCGGCCATATCGTCTTCCCATGTTCATCCATGTCATTTGGGGTTTCGATTCACGCAGCCACCAACGCCAGGTTGACAGCCAACCATCCATCATCCCCCAAGTCGATCTCTGGGGGATTAAATACCCCTACTTAATTCTAAGCTGGGGGAAAAGCTTCCACCACATGTATGTGTACATAACTCGTACATCGTGTATGTATGTACGATCTACTTCATATTTTATGTACGAGTCAAGTAAGCCAAACATAATTTCGTTTACGTGTATAAGTTTTTCTTCATAATTCATCAATTACTGGACGCATGTCACTGTGTGTGTCCTTTGAAAGTAACAAACTAACTCATTAATAGATACACTGAGGTTGCCTAACGCAACCTAAAACTATGATGAATACGTTTATCATATGATATTACGATTCATTAAATGGATAAAACTTCCGTATGATCTTATATCTTCGCCACTGTTCCTGATGCACCGACCCAGCTTGGAATAATTATGGTACATGCTGGTGCGAAGATGGCTACAGGACGCTTCTGAATTTATTGTAATTGCCGCCGTCTTGTCAAATGATCTTGCTAAGAAAACGGTGATAAAAGCTAAAGGTGAAAACTCAAAAAGAAAAGGAAGACATAAAATAGATTTTTTCTAAAGCTAGTGGAATAGAAATGACGAATAAACATACATGAATTTTAGTGATGAACGAAATATATCGAACCAAATAAAACAGAATGAAGTCATACACAAAAATGGTATTAAAAAACTAAGAAGGAACAGTTATTATAAGAATGAAGGATGTAAAGAATATGCACGAACACTACTACATACACACACACACACACACACACACACACACACACACACACAGGCTCTACTCAAAATGCAAAATAAGGCTTATGGGGGGGAAACGTTTCACTCATTATCGAGAAAATCTTAAAGAAACCATTACATCGTCCCTATCCACGGCCATCTCCCACACCAACCCATTAACTTTGCTCAGAACCCCCATAACCACCTACATCCCCTCCATCCCTTAACATCGACTTCTTAAAATGAGTTTCTGTGGATCAAATTCCCTCTCTGTTCTAAGTTCTCTTCGAGATACATGCTTAACCTCCTCAATTTTTTTCTCCACCGAGTTTTCAATGCTCAATCGATCATGCTTGTTTTGAAAACTGATACTCAAAGGGCACTACTTTTGCAATCAAGCAGATTCCAAAACTTCCTTTAAGGACAGTCATCGGTATGACAGATCATATTTTGCTCTGGTATTAGAAGTATTATAGATTATGTGTGAATTGGTACCATAGGTATGATAGATTATATATGATTAGGTATCATAGATACAATCTACCATTCATGTTCAAGTATCATAGGTATGACATACCAAATATGCTCTGGAATCATGGGTATGATTGGTCATATATGCTCTGGTAAAAGAAAACTGTGTATCTTTTTCTTCAAAATATCAACTTTCTCAACACGAACATTCCTCCCGGCAAGCGTTCATGCCCAGCACTTACCCAGTGACAGATATGATCCACACTGAGATGACCACGTTCTATATATATACACCCGCCACTTGAGCATCCTTGTCACCCAGTATTAGCTGTCAACGCATGGATTGTCCTCCTCCATTATTCTGGGCCTCCTAGTCCCTATCCACTATTCATTTGCTCTCCCAACCTCTCTGCGTCGACTGGTTTCCGCCCCTATCATTCTCGTCCATCTCTCTCCTAATCTTAGCCTCCTGGTCTCTCTTACTATTCTTATCACCCCGACGTTACTCTATATATCCAAGATCCCTTCACCATCACGTGTTTCTCTCCGTCTCGACGTTCCCTCTACCATACACTACCAGTCAGTGTGGTTTGCTGTTCACTGCCCGTGGTTCCTGGTTCCTATAACCAATCATTTCTACCCCTTGGATTTCGCGGAGGGGATGCCTCTCTTCCACTTTACGTCTCCTGTTTCTCTTCACCAATCTTGCTCCTCTACACTTTTCTCTTTCTCTTTCCTTCATCGTGGGCCACTTGGTGCCTTCCATCATTTCATGCTCCCCCCTCCCTGTTGTCCCTTCCTAGGTCTCACGGAACCTTCTTCCCTTCCTTTTTGACTTGTTTCCGTCACCTTTCCATATCTCTGTCCCAAAGGTCCATCAAGTGAGCCTGCGAAACTTATGATTTTTCCATCACACTGTCCTTGACCACTGATAGTAAAGCTTCAACAAAATCTGACAAACGCCTCATTTTCAGCCTCAAAATCCTTATTTCTGTATAGTTCCAGCTTGTCTCTTGGCCACTGAGCCTCCATTAAGTCATGCAAATTGACTTCCTCCGCCGGAGTGCTCATGGTCCAGTCGGGGTGCTGAATTAATTCCAACGCCAGATCGTCTTTAGTCCACACGAACGCCCCATGTCGCTCATCTTAATTCTTCCACACAGCTGTGTGTCACAGACGTCAACTCTGCATAACTTGCGGTGTCCTTTCTATCATGTCCATATATATATATATATATATATATATATATATATATATATATATATATACATGAGAGAGAGAGAAGCTTTGCGCCCTTTAGCGGGGGAAGAGCATAAAGCTTCGACTTTGAAATAAACTGAAGAGAGAGACTTCCAGCATCGCCAACTGCTCAACGCTCGCACACTTCATGTTTATGAAATGTCCACTCAAAAATGCAATAATTTTCATATCATTCATTTCTGTTTGTTTCTTTAGCGAAATATGAGGTGTTACATCATATGCAACGCACAATGTTGAAAATTTTTGCTCTCGTGGAAAATGTCAGCTGTCGTATCTCAGTTTTTATTGTTTTTGAGTTGCAGTAAAGAAAATGTGGAGTGGTGGCAAGCCTGTAGGTTCTTGCTACAGGGGAATCGATTTTTGAGACTTTTCAAGGTGTAATCAATATTTGGGTTGGCGAGTACTATGAAAACTTTATGAAATATGGACTGAAAAATGCAGTTTTTTTTTTTCATTCATTTCCGTCTATTTCTATAGGGAAATATAAGACGTGAGCTGGTACGTGAAGTCTGCTCTTCAAGAGGAAATACTTTTGTTTTTAAAAGCGGTCCGACTTCCTAACCTTACTCAAAATGAAAGGACAAACTCGTCTAATTTCGCCTGGTGGGTTCGTCTTGCATCATTCTGTTCTTTGTGCCAACCTTACTGCTGAGATCGTATATACATGCACTGAGGGCTCATCGTACTCGGGCTGTGATGGTGCACTATACTGAGGCTATGACAATTCACTATACTGAGGCTGTGACAGTAAGTACACTGTACTGAGGTTATAACAGTACACTGTAGTGAGGCTGGGACACGCGTCTGTTTGACAACTATCGCCCTCCAGTATGTCTGTGGCAGTGATTTCATCCTGGGCCAGATTCTGGCGAGTGTCAGGACCATCAAGGCATTTTGTGACCACAAGTCGTATAAACACATGAACGCTTTCCCCAGGTGTTGAAGACCATTATGAGGCCATATATATGTTCTCATTACACGTATATTCCTTGAATGAAGGATCTAAGTAACTTTTTTTCATCTGTCTCTCCTCATTCCCCGCATTCCTAGTCTGGACGATCTATTCCTGGACGCAAGGTATAATGAACACAGACACATTCCCTTTCATCTGATTATCTCAAGGCTTTCCTTCTCGTTAAGATTGTTTACAAACTTATTATTCTCTGGGTAAAAAAAGAATAACTTGACTTGAATGAAGTGCACTGATCTTCCTTCTTTTCCTGCAGATAAACCTCTCTCTTTCCTGGTGAAGAACTTGATGAACAACATTTTGAAAATCTACATTTCCTTTCTCATTTAGTCTTCATGGGATTAGTTATTTATCAGTGAGTCAACTTTCTGTTCTCTCTTCCTCTATAATTCATGTTAGAATTAAAACGATATTCTATTTTCTAAAGATTTACCATTCACCTAGGATGATTACATTTAAATCTCTCATCACAGGATTCTAAAAGAATAGCCTTCCTCTCTCATTAGAGACGAGTAAAACGCTCAGACTGGGACATATCCACACTTGGGTTCTAAAGAAGTATACCATCTGGGCTTGCGCCTGTTCTTGCTAGTCAATATCACCTCTGTTTTAGGATTTTGTTCTTCCTTTTGGAAACACGTGCTGGTTCAGCCCTTCAAAAACAAAGGAGACACCTCTGATCCTTTTAACTATTGCCTTATGGTATTCAGTTCTATTTTCTCTGAATAATTCTATATCTTTTCAGGTCTTACTTTCTCTAACACCTAAATCTTACAGCAGCATATGTTGTGGCTGTTTTTAATTTCAAGACCAGAGCAGAGTTGTGGTGCTCAGCGCTGCCAAAGTTGATTAAAATATTTACTCTGTCAAGAGAGGGGCCAAAATTAATCTCAGGCGTTTCCTGCGTCTGAATGAACCGGCCTCAGGCTGCCTGCCAGCAAAATTTACGTTGCCGCAAATTCAATTCAGCACTGCAAAAAAAAAGGAAAAAAAAAAGAATTCTGGCGAGCAAAGTCTAACATAATTCGTCCTTCTAATTATGAATCATATGAGCTAGAGAGTGGCGGTGTTTCTCAAGAAGCTACGTGATCCATGATGCCTCCCAGACTACATGCAAAGTATGAGTAATGATGCTGGAGCCACACCACAGACAGGTGTGGGCGACGATACGGGCGCCACACTACATGATGCTGGAGCCACACCACAGACTGGTGTGGGCAACGATACGGGCGCCACACTACATGAAAAGTGTGGGGAATGATGCTGGTGCTACCTTATGAGCAGGTGTGGTTAATAACGCTAGCGTTAATAATACAAGATCCTTCGTGTGGGTAATGATGATTGAGCAAGACTACAGGCAGGTGTGGGTAATGATGCTGGGGCCAGACTACCGGCAGGTGTGGGTAATGATGCTGGGGCGAGACTACAGGTATATGGATATAAGGATTTTGGTGTCAGGCTACAGGCAACATGCTGCGTGTGGGTAAACATGACATATCATTAATCAAGGTACATATTTGTGGAGCAGCGTGCAGGGTGCATGACGTCAGATCAGTACCAGTGGAGGAGGGAGAGAAGTGTTTGTGTCAGGACTAAAGGGTGGTGTTGAGTGGTGGGGCAAGTTGATGGAGTGTTGGTTGAAGGGAGCGTGAGATGTGAGGAAGATGCATGAGGAGGGGACAGAGAGAGAGAGAGAAAGGTGAGGGAGGAATCAGGTGGAAAACAGAGATGAAGAGTGGTGAGGAGGGTGATGGAGTGGCTTGGGGGAGCATAAGTGATGAGGGATGACGGGGGTGGCTTGAGCCATCACCATATACTACATCCATCATCACCTTGACACTACAGTCACAAAACATTTAGCGCTACACCCACACCAACCACCGCTATACCTACACCACCCACCGCTACACCCACACCACCTAAGGGATACATTCTAGTGATACACCCATACCACCCATAGCTATACACTCACACCACCCACCGATACATCCACCCCAACACAATGCTTAACCCACAAAACCCAGTGCTACTCCCACTCCACCTAGAAATGCACCCAACACCACCTCATCAACACACCTACAATGGTACTACACCCACACCACGTCATCGCTACACCCTCAGGATCCTGAACCTCAATAAACAACACCTTGGCTTTGCTATTTGATGTAACTTTCTTAGTAAAAATATAAAGAAAAATAACAGAGGAGTCTTATGGACAGAAACTTCAACTGTTGTGCGAGAGTTTCTGTTCAGTCTTTTTCCGATGGTGATTGGAAATCATTACATATTCCCTTCACAACAGTCGTCTTAAAGCTGCAATTATCTCCGTTTCTCGCAATGCTCATGTTCCTAATGATGTCTCCTTATACTTCTTATATGATGCATTTGTAAGGACGTAAGATTTCAGTGCGATAAAGATAAAAATATTGAAGTCGTTCAGGTTCTATGGCTCATTTTCTGTATTCAACTTGAAATATAAAAGTCATTTTACCATGCAAATGATTTTACTCAGCATACTTGAGATATATCTGTAAATAGGTTATTTCTTCTGTGTCTTGTTATATGATAAGATCATATTGGCCCTGCTCCTTTGATCCTTTGCATCAACGACTATGAAGTGAATTGTAGTCCACAGGAAACTTTAATCAAATGTAGGAGGATATGAGGCGTGCATAGGATAGAGCAAATTAGCACGATGTGGTACAGAGGGGGCAAGTTGCTGTCACTGAACAGAACCAGGGCATATGAAGCACGCAGATAAAACCACGGAAGGGTCTGTTCTTGGCGCTACTTTGTTGACGCGGGAAACAAGCAAAAGTATGAAAGAAGACGACGTACATAAGAAGAGAGAACAGGTAAATAGATTAGACAGATAGATCTTACTTTCTCGGCAAATAAACTTAAGTCCCAAAACTTATATCTTTTTTTTCAATTGTAATTTTCATCATCGACACTATGGAGTTCCGTGGTGTATCGATTAGCGTTCCTGACTATGACACTTTCACGGGCCGCCAAGGGTCGAGCGCATAGGGTACAATCCTGGTTGAGGCAATCGGTCTACAGTCAACCTCACTATTCATCCACCTCTAAGGGTTAATCGATAGAATTGGATAACTTTATCGTAGATAAAATCTTTAAAAAGTTTCCTTTCTTGTCCGTATAGAATAATTCTGTGACACTCATGTTGCCAGACTTGAACAGACCAACCCGAACGAGTCACCTTTCGGGTAACGCTTGTTTACCAATGGCGTCCTGGCTACGTCTCTTCCTTGTATATTAACTGACTGTTATATCTCTTTCTCGTATTCTCACTGATGATGTGATCATTACACGAAAGTGCACTTGGGATCTTATCGTGTTTCATTATCCTGTGGATTACAAGCATATATATATATATATATATATATATATATATATATATATATATATATATATATATATATATATATACTTCCCACGTATTCCCTGCATGTCGTATAAGGCGACTAAAAGGGAAGGGAGCTGGGGGCTGGAAATCCTCCCCTCTCTTTTTTTTCTTTTAATTATCCAAAAGAGGGAACAGAGAAGGGGGCCAGGTGAGGATATTCCCTCAAAGGTCCAGTCCTCTGTTCTTAACGCTACCTCGCTAACGCGGGAAAAGGCGAATAGTATGAAAGAAAGAAAGAAAATATATATATATATATATCAGCGTGAATGTGATGGCCTTGATTAGGGCTTCAGTTGCCCGTGACGTCTCAACTAACATAAGAAAACAGAAACAAAGACTCATGGTGCATAAGCTCTTCTCTTCAAGAGCAGGTTCACCGAATTACAGAGAAATATCGTGTCCACCGACACTCACAACTTAGGACATACCAAACATCATCAGGAGAGCCGTGTGAGTCTAACTTTTCTCCAAGGGGCAAAGTGGTCTGTAGTGTGGAAAATTCAGACCCTGAGATTTCCCATCAAAGTTTGTTAATTACTCCTCACCGTGGTAAGCAGCTCCCAGTGCTGCCATGCAAACACAGACATGACTCTTTGATCCGCCCTCTCAAACGATGCCATAAAACTGTTTACACAGGGGGTCAAACGCCGTTTTTTTTTTTATTTTCTATATACTCTCTGTGACGGGCACGGTTTATCAAGGTTTTCTTTACGAACGCACTAAAGTGTTTCTGGAAAGAATGTGTGCACTGGGAGCAGGAGCTGGTTATGTATTCGGCGTCGATTCCCTTAGTCCAAATTGCCGAGGATCGGATCTCAGTGTAGATTTCTATCTGACGCCAATATTGTGTCGTAGAATAAGATGGCTGTTGGTGGTTCAGCATTATTCTGAACTGCCTATCTTGAGTGTATTCAGTTTTTACATTTTTATCTCAGTTTTATTCACTGAGGCCGTTTCCAACACCTATACTTTGTTGTTATAGTGTCATCATCCGTAGCTTGAGAATGATATTAAGATGTAAATCCGGATTCAAAGGCGTATCCGTGTGCTGGAACGCGTTTCTGCCTGTTCCTTGAGCAAATCCGGATTAGCAAGCGTATGTATGTGTGTGGGATCGCGTTACTATCTGCCCTTACGGCTTAGGAAATTATCTCTAGAACACAAATAGTCTTCTAGTTCCTAAAGAAACTAACTTTTATCAAGAAACTATCCTCTGTTTATGTAAGTTATTAACTAAATTGTATGAATTTTGAAATGCACATACATTAAAATGAGCATTGTCTTCTTTGATGCGGTCACTGAATGAAAATAATCTATCTTTATAGCAATCCTAATCGTGGATCACTTAAAAGAAAGTATCATTGATCATTTTCTGTGTCTGATAACCAGCTGATACATGTGGAAAAAAAAAAAAAGTACTTGTGTGGGTGTTGGCAACACTGAGGCTAGCCTTTGTCACGTCATCCACAACTTTTGCGAAAAATGTTGTCGAGAATTTTTCCCGAGGGGAGTTAATATGTGCAGCCAGCTGTTGCTGCCCGGCCTAGCCTGCTGCCTCCCCAACCATTACCACACCACCAACCATCGTCCCTCGTCCGTAATAGAGCTCTCTCTCTCTCTCTCTCTCTCTCTCTCTCTCTCTCTCTCTCTCTCTCTCTCTCTCTCTCTCTCTCTCTCTCTCCTTGACTATCATTCACCCTTTTAATCTAATGTTCTCTGATCGAGTCAGAAACCCACTCCATATTCATGCAAATCATTGATCATTCCCCACACTATAACCCTACTCGAAATTTTCTCCTCACCTAAAGGCATGAAGCTGATCTGCTTAACCTCATGCAATCTTCAAGTTGAGGTCTTCTACTTAGAGGGCTTGAGCTTTCTCCACAAGGAGTGGCTCGATATCCCCTGATTAAAGCCTTTAACATCAGCTATTCCTCCTCACCATCACTCAGTCACCTCCCTTACTCTCGCTGCTCCCTCATTGACTTTTAATTATGGCCTCTAATTTAGATCTCCTTACTGCTCTCGTACATCCAACCTTTCAGAATTGTCCCCTTACTCCGCCTCTCCCCTTCATTCAATTTTCCCTTAACAAACCTATTATATGGTCGTCTGACCGACGCTCTCTCCTCCTATTTATGGGTGCAGTCCCTTTGCTTAATCTCCGGTAACCCTGCCCCCTCGATGTCTTTCTAATTATCTTGAAGACAAACTCCCTTCTCATATCCCCCTCATCTATTCTCTTGTTTACGCTCTCATCTTCCACGCCATTATTCCATCTACTCAGCGTTTCAGATCGGGTAACCTTTCCCTCTGTAACATCAGTGATCTGTCTTCCAGTTTAAGAGGTGCTGGAGTTCCAGGCCAGCCCGTTGAGAAACCCTCAGACCTGTTGCTAGCGGAAGGATGGATGAATGGTGTGTGTGTGTGTGTGTGTGTGTGGTGTGTGACTGCTATTTGCATGTTAAGGCAGAGAGCTTTACACTCGCGCTGCCCCGTCTCTTAACTTTGTATATACACGTATGTAGCGAGTCTCTCATGTCATCTATACTTTACTAGGTCTCTAACAAATGATGATCGTCTTTGTTTCAGCCAACATCATCTTAATAATGCAGGAATGGTGTCGGAGAGAAGGAGAAGGTAGTATGTTTGAGGAAAGGAACCTGGATGTTTTGGCTCTGAGTGAAACGAAACTCAAGGGTAAAGGGAACAGTCGTTTAGAAATGTTTTGGGAGTAAAGTCAGGGGTTGGTGAGAGGACAAGAGCAAAGGAAGGAGTAGCACTACTCCTGAAACAATAGGTGTGGGAGTATGTGATAGAGTGTAAGAAAGTAAACTCTAGATTCATACGGGTAAAACTGAAAGTGGACGGAGAGAGATGGGTGATTATTGGTGCCTATGCACCTGGGCATGAGAAGAAAGATCATGAGAGGCAAGTGTTTTGGGAGCAGCTGAGTGGGTGTGTTAGCAGTTTTGATGAACGAGACCAGGTTCTACGGGTGATGGGTGATTTGAATGCAAAGGCGAGTAATGTGGCAGTTGAGAGAATAATTGGTGCACATGGGGTTTTCAGTGTTGTGAATGGAAACGGTTAAGAGCTTGTAGATTTGCGTGCTGAAAAGGACTGATGATTGGGAATACCTTGTTTAAAAAGAGAGATATACATAAGTATACTTATGTAAAAAGAAGAGATGGCTATACAGCGGTATTGGATTACTTGTTAATTGATAGGCGCGTGAAAGAGAGACTTTTGCATGTTAATGTGCTGAGAGGTGCAACTGGAGGGATGTGTGATCATTATCCTGTGGAGGAGAAGGTGAAGATTTGAAGAGGTTTTCAGAAGAGAGAATGTTGGGGTGAAGAGAGTGGTGAGAGTAAGTGAGCTTGGGAAGGAGACTTGTGTGAGTAAAAACCAGGAGAGACTGAGTGCAAAATGGAAAAAGGTGAGAGCAAAAGACGTAAGGGGATTTGATGAGGAATGGGATGTATTTAGAGAAGCAGTTATGGCATGCGCAAAAGATGCTTGTTGCATGAGAACCGTGGAAGGTGGGCAGATTAGAAAGGGTAGTGAGTGGTGGGATGAAGAAGTAAGATTATTAGTGAAAGAGAAGAGACAGGCATTTGGACGGGTTTTGCAGGGAAATAGTGCAAATGGCTGGGAGATGTATAAAAGAAAGAGGCATGAGGTCAAGAGAAAGATGCAAGAGGTGAAAAAGAGGGCATATAAGAGTTGGGGTGAGAGTATCATAAAATTTTAGGGAGAATAAAAAGATGGTTTGGAAGGAGGCAAATAAAGTGTGTATGAGAAGAGAACAAATGGGAACATCGGTGGGGGCTAATGGGGAGGTAATAACAAGTAGTGATGTTGGAGATGGAGTGAGTATTTTGAAGGTTTGTTGAATGTGTTAGATGATAGAGTGGCAGATATAGGGTGTTTTGGTCGAGGTGGTGTGCGAGGTGAGAGGGTCAGGGAGAATGATTCGGTAAACAGAGAAGAGGTAATGAAAGCTCTGCGAAAGATGAAAGCCGGTAAGGCGACGGGTTTGGATGATATTGCAGTGGAATTCATTAATAACGGGGGTGACTGTGTTGTTGGCTAGTTGGTGAGGATATTCAATGTATGTATGGCTTATGGTGAAGTGCCTGAGAATTGGCGGAATGCTTGCAGAGTGCCATTGTACAAAGGCAAAGGGGATAAAGGTGAGTGTTCAAATTACAGAGGTATAAGTCTGTTGAGTATTCCTGGGAAATTATATGGGAGGGTATTGATTGAGAGGGTGAAGGTATGTACAGAGCATCAGATTGGGGAAGAGCATTGTGGTTTCAGAAGTGGTAGAATATGTGTGGATCAGGTGTTTGCTTTGAAGAATGTATGTGAAAATTACTTAGAAAAACAAATGGATTTGTATGTAGCATTTATGGATCTGAAGAAGGAATGTGATAGAGTTGATAGAGATGCTCTGTGGAAGGTATTAAGAATATATGGTGTGGGAGGCAAGTTGCTTGAAGCAGGGAAAAGGATGTAAGGCATGTGTACGAGTAGGAAGAGAGGAAAGTGATTGGTTCTCAGTAAACGTCGGTTTGCGGCAGGGGTGCGTGATATCTCCATGGTTGTTTAACTTGTTCATGGATCGGGTTGTTAGGGAGGTAAATGCAAGAGTTTTGGAGATATGGGCAAGCATGCAGTCTGTTGTGGATGAGAGGGCTTAGGACGTGAGTCAGTTGTTCTTCGCTGATGATACAGCGCTAGTGGCTGATTCGGGTAAGAAACTGCAGAAGCTGGTGACTGAGTTTGTGTGAAAGGAGAAAGCTGAGAGTAAATGTGAATAAGAGCAAGGTTATTAGGTACAGTAGGGTTGAGGGACAAGTCAATTGGGAGGTAAGTTTGAATGGAGAATAACTGGAGGAAGTGAAGTGTTTCAGATATCTGGGAGTGGATTTAGAAGCGGATGGAACCATAGAAGCGGAAGTGAGTCACAGGGTGGGGGAGGGGGCGAAAGTTCTGGGAGCATTGAAATATGTGTGGAAGGTGAGAACATTATCTCGGAAAGCAAAAATGGATATGTTTGATGGAATAGTGGTTCCAACAATGTTATATGGTTGCGAGGCGTGGGCTATAGACAGAGTTGTACGGAGGAGGCTGAATGTAATGGAAATGAAATGAAATGAAAAATATATATATATATATATATATATATATATATATATATATATATATATATATATATATATATATATATATATATATATTTCTTATTTTATTATTTTGCTTTGTCGCTGTCTCCCGCGTTAGCGAGGTAGCGCAAGGAAACAGACGAAAGAATGGCCCAACCCACCCACATACACATGTATATACATACACGTCCATTCTTTCGTCTGTTTCCTTGCGTTATTTCGCTAACGAGGGTGACAGCGACAAATTATAACAGAATAGAATATACATCTTTTCTTTCTTTCAAACTATTCGCCATTTCCCGCATTAGCGAGGTAGCGTTAAGAACAGAGGACTGGGCCTTTGAGGGAGTATCCTCACCTGGCCCCCTTCTCTGTCCCTTCTTTTGGAAGAAAAAAAAAAAAAAAACGAGAGGGAGGACTTCCAGCCCCCCCGCTCCCTTCCTTTTAGTCGCCTTCTACGACACGCAGGGAATACGTGAGAAGTATTCTTTCTCCCCTATCCCCAGGGATAAGAATATATATATATATATATATATATATATATATATATATATATATATATATATATATATATATATATATTTAAAATACCGTACATCAAGTCTCTCTCGGTGTCTGAGTTCCAATTCCCATAAATTCTTTGCTATGTCAATAAATTTTTGCCGCCTTTCGCTCGTGTGTCAGTGCGAGACACATGTGCAGGTTGACTTTTCTGTACAAGCAATGAGCAAGGAAGGTGAGTGTGGTGCAGCACAGCACGTCTGACAAGGACAAGTATGAACGTGAGCTGTGGTGGGGTATACATCACAGCTGGCAAGGGAAAGTTAACGTGAGAGCTGTGCTGTCGCAGATAACACACCTGGCCAGGAGAAGATAATGTGACAGCTATGATGTACCACATAACTTAGCTAGGAAGGGGAAGATGGCAAGCTGGTATGGGACTGCAGTGGTAAATGGAAGCATCCAACTTTTTAACCGAGGCCTCACAGACACATTCGAACTGGGATAAGCTTTGCAGAAAATGAAAGCCGGCAAGGCGGAGGGTTTGGATGGTATTGCAGTGGAATTTATTAAAAAAGGGGGTGACTGTGCTGTTGACTGATTGATGAGGATATTCAGTGTATGTATAGATCATGGTGAAGTGCCTGAGGATTGGCGGAATACATGCATAGTTTCCATTGTACAAAGGCAAAGGGGATAAAGGTTGGTGTTCAAATTGAAGAAGCATAAGTTTGTTGAGTATTCCTGGGAAATTATCTGGGAGGGTATTGATTGAGAGGGTAAAGGAATGTACAGAGCACCAGACTGGACAGGAGCAGTGTGGTCTCAGAAGTGGTAGAGGATGTGTGGATCAGGTGTTTGCTTTGAAGAATGTATGTGAGAAATACTAAGAAAAACAGATGGATATGAATGAAGCATTTATGGATCTGAAGAAGGCACATGACAGGGTTGATAGAGATGTTTTGTGGAAGGTTTTACGAGTATATCGTGTGGGAGGTAAGCTGCTAAAAGCAGTGAAAAGTTTTTAACAAGGATGTAAGGAATGTGTACGAGTAGGAAGAGAGGAAAGTGACTGGTTCCCATTGAATGTCAGTTTGCGGGAGGGGCGCGTGATGTCTCCATGGTTGTTTAATTTGTTTATGAATGGGGTGGTAAGGAAGTGAATGCAAGAGTTTTGGAGAGAGTGCCAAGTATGTAGTGTGTTGTGGATGAAGGGGCTTGGGCAGTAAGTCAGTTGTTCGCTGACTATACATCGCTGGTGGCTGATTCGGGTGAAAAACTGCAGAGGTTGGTGACTGAGTTTGGTAAAGTATGTGAAGGAAGAAAGTTGAGAGTAAATGTGAATAAGAGCAAGGTTATTAGGCTCAGTAGGGTTGAGGGACAAGTTAACTGGGAGGTAAGTTTTAATGGAGAAAAACTGGAGGAAGTGAAGTTTTTTAGTTATCTGGGAGAGGCCTTAGCAGCGGATGGAACCATGGAAGAGGAAGTGAGTCACAGGGTGGGGAAGAGGGTGAAGGATGTGGGAGTGTTGAAGAATGTATGGAAAGCGAGAAGGTTATCTCGGAGAGCAAAAATTGGTATGTTTGAAGGAACAGTGATTCCAACAATGTTATATGGTCGCGAGGCATGGGCTATAGATAGGGTTGTGCGGAGGAGGGTGAATGTGTTGGAAATTAAATGTTTGACGACAATATGTGGTGTGAGGTGTTATGATCGAGAAAGTAATGAAAGGGTAAGAGGAATGTGTGGGAATAAACAGAGTGTGGTTGACAGAGCAGAAGAGGTTTTGTTGAAATGGTTTGGACACATGGAGAGAATGAGTGAGGAAAGATTGAGAAAGAGGATATATGTGTCAGAGGTGGAGGGAAGAAGAAGAAGGAGCGGGAGACCAAATTGGAGGTTTTTATCATCATTATCATACTTTGTCGCTGTGTCCCGCGTTTGCGAGGTAGCGCAAGGAAAGAGACGAAAGAATGGCCCAACCCACCCACATACACATGTATATACATAAACGCCCACACACTCACATATACATACCTATACATTTCAACCTATACATACATATACATACAGAGACATATACATATATACACATGTAAACATTCATATTTGCTGCCTTCATCCAATTCTCGTCGCCACCCCGCCACATATGAAACGGCACCCCCTCTCTCCCCCACGCGTGCGCGAGGTAGCGCTAGGAAAAGAAAACAAAGGCCACATTTGTTTACGCTCAGTCTCTAGCTGTCATGTGGGTGAGTCGCGTTTATGGTGAATCTGTATTACTGGATAATTGATTATCATTAAGGGTGCAAGAGACAGAATATTAGACATAAGTTCTGAAGGGTAGGTGGTAGGACGTCTCTTCACTTACTGCAGGAGGCGAGTGTAAAAGTCTATATTGGCTTTAGGAGAAGAATAAATGATATGCATGGGATGATAGTGGTGAGAGATTGAGTGAGCTTGGGGAAGAAGCATGTGTGTGTGTGATGGATATGAAGAAAGATTGGGTGACGAATGGCAAAAGCTGAGAGTAATCGAAAGCAGGGGAGCAGGCGAAGAATGGGAGGTGTTTAGGGAAGCGATGCCTTACACGTGCATGTGAAGTTTGAGGTATACGGAACACGAGATGCTGATACTTAACAAAATGATAGTATGAGAACGTTAGGAAGCTAGTGAATGTATTAAGAATAAACTCCTGAAGCAATTAAATACTTTAAGTGACTGTCTCATTCTAAAGGATATTATGTAAGCCGGGTCTTGATTGAAATATTGAGAAAATTATGAAACGGAAAAATAAAAGACAAGGGAAAGTACTTATAAATTTTGGAGAAAGTGAAAAACCTGTCTTTTGAAATGTGCCATGTCATAGTTATTGGGAAATCATGAGAAGGTAGAGAGTTCCAAAACTTCGACGTGTATGGAAAGAAGCAGATATCAAAACGGCCCAACCTTGAGTTGCCGATGGCCACACAATAATTATGTAACGCAGCAGCTTGCCGGGTATTGCGTGGTCTAGTTAGTGATGGGGGCTCAAAACGAACCAGATCTTGGGAGCAGAAACTAAAGTGATACCTATAGAAAAGGGAAAGTGAACCAACATTGCGACGTAAGGCAATGAGGTCAGGTCTGTAAGTTAGCCTTGAACAGTTTTCAAGTCGGATCGCTTTCGACTCAACTCTGTCAATTAAGCATACAGAGCTAGAACCTCCCCAGATGTGAGAATAGTACTTCATACAGGTAGGAATCAATCCCTTGTATAAACGGAGGAAGTGCTCAGAAGTTTCGACATCTCAACAGGACACCCAGTTTCTTAGAGGCAGACTTAGCTATTCCTGTAATGCGAGGTTTCTAAGAAAAAGTAACACCCATAATGTTCATCGAGTCAAGAGGTGAAATTACAGAACCGTCAAAGGAAATACGAGAGTTGTGGATAGTTTTCGAGAGAGAAATGAAGGCATTAAACTTAACAAAATTTTGTCTATACCACTGAAATATCCTGTCCAAGTCTGAGTTTATCGACGATGCTGCGTCAAGACGAGAAGCAGATTAAGTGCGAGGAGGAGGTTCGGAAATGAAGGATGTGAATGAATGCATCGTTGAGTCGTTAGCATATGAGTACATTGGATTATTTGTGGAGGAGAGATCGTAGAAAAAAAAAGTGTAAACGCGTAGAACACAACAGACCCTTGAGGGACACTGCTGTTGATGGAGAAAAGGGGGAAGGCTGATCCATTAGCAACCACAGAGATAGATCAACCAGAGCAAAGCGAGGGAGGGAGGGAGGCCAAAAGAAGGGAG
>NC_092225.1:58344923-58399923 GCF_036320965.1 Panulirus ornatus
TAGCGTAATAGCAATATAACATTAAGCACAGTACTGGCATGATCATGGAGCAGGGAATGAGTCACGAAACGAGGTATGATTTCTTTAGTAGGTCCTCGAGGGCGTGATTGGCAGAGAAATTCGTGTGAGACATACAATGTTAGTGTTAGCATAGACCTTTACGACAGGAAGTTCGTTATGTGAATACAGTATATCAGGTATGTTGGAAACGGAGCTGGTCCAACCTGCAGTGAGTTGAGCTTCGGAGGGAGCAGTAGGATTCGTAATGTTTATTTCGAATCAAAACTATGTTAGACGAGATGAAAACCGTAACATGAACTGCATCCTAGCAGCAGAGGGGTCCTACAGTAACAATTGATTGAATTAAAACTTATGGTGAAACGTGTGTACCTTTCCTATCAAGCAATTAACCAGCCTGCCACATGGATAATCCAACCTTATATCTAATACTCTACGAGTGTGAGTTGGTCGTTAGCAAGAATAGATGCTACTGTGGTGTTCCTGTGAACACTGTTGTAGTGGTTAATTTACATCGTGAAGCATAATGTGGTCTATGAAGCACAATCTGCACGTAGGGCCAGTGTATAATGGTATACCGGTCACGAGCTACAGGGTAACTGTCAACTCAGCACACCAGGGATACCAACATTGTACTGTACCTCAAAAGGTTTTTTGTCCTTTTCAAGAATTCTCGTGTGGTGTCATACTGTATCATGTTGTAAGGGTGCTGGACAATTTTTCATTGGGTGTAGATTCTACCTTATGACTTTCCTACGAAAATTTCTCTCAGGCGTTTCGTTTTTTCTACTTATATTTCGTCTGGTGTGTGCCGGAGGGAAGTGGAGGATGGGGAGGGAACTTTACTTTGCTATACTATTTTTCTACTGCTTTTAAGACGACTGCATCTCTTTTAAGGCCAGACCACCTAACCTGAACTTAAGTCTGTGTTGTTTGTGTATCTATGTAACACCAACTTAACCATGTAATCTAAGTTCTCTTAGTCCTTGTATCATAGCTGTTGCCCTTCAGTGGATCTTCTCTTTTAGTTCTTTGGGCTTAAGGGCGGCAACCAAACGTGAGAAATATTTTCCAGGTTTGCCCCAGTTTGCGATATGAACAGTTGACTGAATAGTTCTTTATCCGTGAACTCTTAAGGCAATTCTAATATGCCAGCACACTGTTTGTCCTCTCTACTAATCTTCTAATGTAACATCCAAGTTTCAGCAGCTTATTTGCTATTGAGTGAATACATATTCAAATATGGATGCCTTTTTACACTGTGTTGTATCCTCATTATTCTGCATTTACTCTGGTTGAATTCCGTCAAACATCGAGCTAATATTTGGAGTCTGAATAGTTTCCACCTATAATTTAGTGCAATCCTCCCCACTTAGAAACTCCCTGACGACTTTGGTATCATTAGGAAACATATCTGGGTAAGAGACCCGTCCTACTGGCAAAGCCTTACCGCCTCCTACTCCCATTCCTGTTATATATTGCATCTAAATCCTACAAATTTTGACTTAATAGATTCAAATTCCGCTCCTGCATCATCATTTTATTCGAGATGCTATAAAGATTTTTTTTTTTCTTTTTACCTAACTATTCCCAAAACCAACACATAACAAAATATCAGTTTTCAATTTCATACGAGCTTTACATTCCAGTTGGGATTGCCAGACCTTAGATGATTCATGCTCTCCAGTTGGCACCAAATTGGAACCTGCTAGATATGGATGACATCATTTGAAGGGAGCGGCTTCTAGCACCTCATAGCCCTATGGGATAATTTGGACTCGGTCCTGAAACTAACACATCTTTAGGTTTCATCAACAGCAAATACCCTATTAGAGATGATCAGAGACCAACATGATATTAGAAACAGACTGAAATACAGACGTTATTGCCAACATTGGTCAAAGCGGGACACACCAGCTCCTCGTTACACATATAATGGTCCGGCATTTCGATTAGAGAAGTAAATTCCATCCCCCCTAATGATCATGTACAGAGGTTCGAGTTACTCGTGCGCCGAGTGGGTTATAATACGCCGCCAGCTACAGCCAATCCGGTGACCCAGAAGGTGTAACTAGCATGAAATGACTCTCATTACGTGCTCCTGCAGTCGTTGAATTACAGTCAGAGAAATGTTTACACTTTACCTTGCCTATGTAAAGCAATTAATAAGGTTCATAATAAATTGGCTATTTCTAATGCTCATTTCCTTAATTACCAAGGTTAGCCTTGAGTTTTCATGCGTGCTTTCATTATTCATAGTCGAATATTCAATGGTAATTATCAATGATTTTTCGAGTTAAAGTAATGATAGTCGGTCCAAGAACTCGCGCTGGGATAATCTTATTAACGACCGTAATCAGCAGCATGTTCTGTCCTTGTGCTGCCTGGTCTGCTCACTCCACCTCACGGCTACCACAACCAAACACTCCCATCCTTGCCACCAACAACTCCCTCCCTCCATGGATACCACACTGCCCCTCACCTCACCATTCCCTCCCCTCCTCCCAGGCCATGACACTGTACCTTCACGAACACCACTTCCTCTCTCCCTCTCTCCCTCCCTCTCTGGCCACCACACCCTAAACGGCGCAATGACATTGTTCGGTCGCATAGCCACTCATCCTGGCTATATATCGTGTTCTTACTGCCCATATTACCGGCAATACCTTCTCGACCAACCACGTAATGATAGAGCAGGATATTTTCCCGAGAATATATCATCCTACCAGCCAGTATTTTCTCCCCTGGCAAGAAAACAGATGAATAATTAAGAACAGTGCGTCTAGCAACTCCCTTGGCGTGTCTATAGACTGGGGACGGATAAACAGGACCGCCTTTTCATAGTACACATTAATGACTCCCGCAGTACGTGTTTACATTCGTGTCAGGGCTGATAACGGATAGAATTCAGTATACCACCTAGCGCACAATTGCTGCCGACATTGTTTCATGATGCCCGACATGACTACGTGCTGCGAACTCTAGAAACATGAGTGTCTTCGTGTTCAGAATATCAAAGACCATATGAAACCCAGATTCTCTCAAAGATATTATTCCTCTTCCATTCGACTCTCTCAGTACCTTGCTCACGGACTTTACTTCAGTCGAAGAATAACAAATCGAACTTCTTAAACTTTGAACGTGACCTTCCTCGACATCTCACCTGACCTGCCTTAAAGACGGACGTGTCTGTTCAGTGCGCTATAACTAGCGTCGTAAAGGGAGGCTGACAAGCATGATGCCCTGTGCACAGCTACACGGATGTCCTCAGCATACTCGTGACTTCACAAATGACCTGGTAATCAAGGACAAAGGTCGACATACTCTTTTTTTTCTTTGTACGATTTATTTAACACCGCTACCAAAGAGAAAGAACCGAAAACATGATAGCAATCGAATAATGGAGTCGACAGACTTCGTGTATAGGAGGTTCAGGTCAAACTATAACTGCCGAGGATGGTGAAGATGTCATAAAGAATATATGGAAGTCTGAGACAGGAATGGTCATGACCAAGACAACTGGGGATAGAAGTGGTAATTTTCAAGTGATCAGGAATACGACGAAGCCCAAGTCACGTGTTAAGATTACCGTCCAACAGGTTTTACAATGTGGGGCGAGGCAATGAACAAAGAACCTGGCCTCATTCTTGTAGGAAGGCTTTAACACACAAGGTTCGAGACACTGTTAGGGATCCTGCTGAAACCACTGCGGTTGCAACTCATGCTAGGAACACCATCGTAGCTCAGGGTAAATCAGAAGAGACTCTGTAGAGGGAATATGATACTTTACTTGTTAGAAATGTTGAAGAAAGGTGAAGAATGGTTCTCTTAGCAGATGAACGGCAAAGAATGGTTGTCGTGGTAGGAGAAAGGCATAGAATGGAAGTCTTGGCAGAAATAAGGCATAGAATGGTTGTCTTGGCAGAAGAAAGGCACAGGGTGCTTGTATTGGCAGACGAATAGCAATGAGTAGTTGTCTTGGCAGGACTTCCTCCTTAGTTCTAATGTCGGTAATCTAACTCTGAATTGAATACTAAGCATGTGTGATACAGCGCAGAACCACCGTAGTCCCAAGAGGTTTGATTAAAAAGACCCGTATGAGTGATAGCTTTATCTAGGTATTGGGGCTTGTTTGTCGAAGACAGACGGCTTACATTCAAACAGGGTTGGTATTGCAAGACCAGGTAGAACTATAAAGCGACATTTAAGCAGTTTTTTTTTCTAGATGGATGGCAAGAGCAGCTAACAACAACATGAGAATTAACTGTTAGTGACGTCAGGTTTAAACGAATCAAGTGAACCAGACGCTGACCCAAGGAACAAAAGTTTGGAGGTCTCACCTTAAAGGTTCGAGACACGTTAACCTTGTCTTCCCGAACACACAGTTACCGTATTATTGGATGTGTGTGTGTGTGTGTGTGTGTGTGTGTGTGTGTGTGTGCAGAAAATGCTAACATAATATGTGATGATGTGACATCATGTACTCTATCAGTATATCTTGGTGTTATACTTTCTCACTATATGCTTTAAAGAAAATGCACAAGATGGTCTTTCTTCGTTAGTTATCTGTGCACTTCGTAGATTAGCCCTTGATCAGTCCCTCTCAAAATAGCTTCCAAGAACGGTAGGGATCTGTATTCTCCTCTTCAACTGTGAGCTGAATCGTAGGTCCAACGCAGTTTACAAGTTCATGTTCCAGAATCTCGGTCCTCCATGTGACCACAAAGATGTCGTCATCTTACCGAACTCTCAAAGATCCTCTGCCTTTCATCCTGGTAAAGTGATCCTCGTCCATAGAAACATACCATCACTATCCTTAGAAGTGAACCCATCGTGAGGCCACTTTTCTTTTCTCTTCGAACTCCTCAACGATAAACGTGAGAGGGCTGTACAACGTAACGAATTGTACACTGTGCGTCTCTGCGATCAGCAAATCGTTGCTAACCATATTGTGACTGGCTCCCCTTCCCGCTTCGTTGGCCCCTTCTTTAAGGAGGCTGGTAAAGAGGGCTTCCATACTTAGTCAAGCCAGTTTCTTAGTGGCGGCATCTATGCCTCTTAACCTTCTCATTAATCCAATGAACTTTTGAAAAGTGCGTTGCTTGATAGATTTATCAGGAGTTAGTGTTCAAGGTCTTCAGGGTCTGGGCGCTGTGCAGATCGCACTCAAGATGCATGGGGTGTTCAGTTTCGGGTAGATGTGTGCCTGGTGGAGTGAGGCTTGAGTTTAGGTTGTTAAGTTGATTGTTTAGTTTAGATTGTTTATTTGTCAAATCACAACACCGTGAATACATTCTGTCAGTGTTGTGACTGTTGGGGAGGAGAGATCTGTAAGTACAGGCTGCTGAAAAGTCAAGCAAGGATATGCTTTTCATGTTTACTTGGGTATGGTTGATGGTTAGTTAAGAAGGGGTCTAGCTGGGAGGGATTTAGTGCTGTATTGGGAATAATTTGTGTGTCATCATGCAGGTGTTGAATGTTTGTAGTTGTTAGGGTTCCATGATTGACTGCTTTGTTTTCCATGGTTTGCAACAACTCATATATATATTTGCTTCTCCCAGGGTGGATGACCGGACAGGTGAGGCTTAGTTTAAGATGGAGCAAATGCTTTGATTGTTGTGGCCTTAACATTAAAGTGTAGGCGACTTTGGGAAGTCTCTTGGGTAAGTGAGACTAGGGCGTATGAGGTCACGAAGACTGGAAGGATAATCAGATTAGAATGGAAGTCAGTAGAGATTTTCTTAAGGAAAGGTGAGTATAGGATAGAGAAAGTCGATAAAGCTGTGGGGAGAGAAGGGAGTTTACCCTGGAAAGCGCTGGAGGAGGTGGGGTCACCTGGAAATAGTGGGCCAAGCTGAGCTAATGATGACGATGAGAACATACATTAAGAAGTTACATGACGGAGGGAGTGACGACAGAAAGGCAAGGTTTTAAGTTTTAAAGAAACTAGAGAAAAATGGAAAGCGTGTACCTTGATAAAGAAGGAGCAGCTGTAGTGTCCCGTGAAGAGCTGACAGATGTCGCTTCCCACGGGAGAGACAAAGATCCCTACCCGGGTCCTCAAGCCTCATTCCACACCCATTTGGATGACACTAAGGTAGTGAGCGGGAAGAGAAAGTTTTGAGCAAACAGCAGCAGGAACAAGTTCCTAAAACTCAGGGCTCTCGTTAAGAAAGTGTCTTCCAACAGTTAGATGAAGGAAACTTACTTGATCAGATTTTTAAGTATTTCCAGAATACATCATGAGATGGAGCTACCGAGGACTTTATAAGTATTCCCAGAATACGTCACGAACTTAGAATGGAGCTACTTAAGACTTTATAAGTATTTCCAGAATATAACGCGATATTAGCATGTAGCTACCAAGGAAGATCATACTGCGCTTTGAACTCATCAAACTAAGGGATCACAAATAATGAATCTTAATGAGGAACACGTAAGTAATGAGAAACTAAGGAAGAAAAAAGAAAATAGAATATGAAAGATGAACAAGTAGCCAAAACAGTGATGGAAATAGATGTAGTAGCACTGATGACAATGATAGATGAAGAAAGTAAAGGAAGAAAGAAGATATGAAAAAAAAAACAAAGTTACGCCCCGAAACGATTGAAACTGACACCAGCGATAGAAAGATAAGCAACGGTACGACATGAGAGGGGTCGTCGTAACCCTTCCACACATGATGCGTACAATGACTGATCTTTCACTGTAGCATCAGGTCCACAACAACCTAAGTATGTGTGATACATCTGATGCACGTAGAGGAAGAGCCATCATACCTTGTTCACGTCACTGGTGAGAGAATATGAAAGTATAACCGGACATCACTAAACAGTATAGTACGGCTGCTTCACATGCACTAATGCATGATAATCCTCATAATCCTCCAGAACATACGTGAGAAATATGAGCCGAAAATTATGATGAGCAAATCATCAGTCACAAAACCAAATGAGCAGCTGTGACCACATTACGTGTAAGATGATGACGGTCTTATCTCTCTCTCTCTCTTATATATATATATATATATATATATATATATATATATATATATATATATATATATATATATATATATATATATATACTGTATATGTATATTTCTCTCGGTTTATCCACTTCAAGAGCTTTGACATAAAGTAATGAACTACAATGCACACTTCAGTCAACGCACAAAAGCCTCGGGGAAATGGTATAACATACTTGAGCTGGACACACAGAGAGAGTTTCCCTGACATTATTCCTGTCTGTTACTTTACTCTGTGTTGCTCTTGCTGTCTGACAGTCATATGAATATAGTCACTTCATTATAGTTGGTTTTCGGACGTTTTTTTTTTCCTCGTGTTTTAGCAGTTAGTATTCCTCACCGTGACATAGCCACGGGACGCCCTGAGTCGAAGCTCGCATGCATTCGAATCTTGATCGAGGCAGTCGGTTAGCAGTCAACCTAGCTGTTCATCATTCTGACGGATAGGTCGATAAATCAGGTACCTGGCTTAACTAATCTATTGTGTATATATATATATATATATATATATATATATATATATATATATATATATATATATATATATATATATATATATATTTTTTTTTTTTTTTTTTTTTTTTTATACTTTGTCGCTGTCTCCCGCGTTTGCGAGGTAGCGCAAGGAAACAGACGAAAGAAATGGCCCAACCCCCCCCATACACATGTACATACACACGTCCACACACGCAAATATACATACCTACACAGCTTTCCATGGTTTACCCCAGACGCTTCACACGCCTTGCTTCAATCCACTGACAGCACGTCAACCCCTGTATACCACATGACTCCAATTCACTCTATTTCTTGCCCTCCTTTCACCCTCCTGCATGTTCAGGCCCCGATCACACAAAATCTTTTTCACTCCATCTTTCCACCTCCAATTTGGTCTCCCTCTTCTCCTCGTTCCCTCCACCTCCGACACATATATCCTCTTGGTTAATCTCTCCTCACTCATTCTCTCCATGTGCCCAAACCATTTCAAAACACCCTCTTCTGCTCTCTCAACCACGCTCTTTTTATTTCCACACATCTCTCTTACCCTTACGTTACTTACTCGATCAAACCACCTCACACCACACATTGTCCTCAAACATCTCATTTCCAGCACATCCATCCTCCTGCGTAAACGAGGTTTCTTTGATTAGGGCGTCCAACTGCCCATTCCATCTTATAAAAAAAAGAGACATTATCTTTGACACTGGAACGACAGCTTTGCTGTAGGTAAATCTGAAGCGAAATATCAAAACGGTTGCAACATTCGTGCAAGGTCTAACCTAACTCCCATACTTGGTTGAGATAGTGAGCCTGCATAAGACATATCGGAAAATATGAGAGAAATGAATGAGGAATGTTTTTCACGTGTTAGATGTTTATCGCAACATGCATCATCACGCCTAAAGAAATGTGGCAGACTGGCTTTTAATTTGTGAACTACCTGTTCACAGGAATGGATTAAGAGTTCTATAAACTTTTAAATGCATTTAAAAAGTGGCGTTATTTTTTTTTTTTTTTTGTTCTTACTCTCAGAAGTGTAAAGGAAATATATACATGTCGATATTATCCCTAGGACTTTTCTATATTGGTCAAATACACCAGTGACGAAGCGTATCATGTACATGTAGACGGTAGGGACTAAGTCACTGTATTTGGCCTACTGAATGCTATGAGGAGACGTGAAGACAAAGGAACACAACGAGTCATATATGGTTGGGAATCTAAGACAGTAAAATGTTTTTGCCTTAAGGCTCCAGACGACTCCAGGAAAAGGACGACCTCTACCCCCAACCCTCTCCAACCCCCACCTCAACCACACAGCACCTTTGCTATCCTCGTTAAGATGGAGTGGTTCCGACGGATAGGTGGTGAGGGATGGGCAAGTGGTGGAGAATCCGGGAGGAAAAGAAAAAGATAGAAAGATATGTTTGACGACAGGGAGGGAAGGAGGAGGGAGGCCACTGATGGAGGAGTTAGGAGTTAGAAAGAGAGGAAGAGAAGGTGAAGGATGAGGAGGGAAGGCCAGCAGGAGGCTGGGAGGGACATCCATCATGGATGGTGCAAGAAAGCAAGAGAGGAGAATTACAGTGGCAAGAGAAGACGAAGGAGACCGTGCCATAGGGATGACAGGTACAGGAAGGAAGTGGTGATGATGGAAGAGATAAGACGGAGGGGACGAAAGAGAAACAAAAAAAATAAGAAGACAGTTTCACAAATGAAGAGAAAAAATAGAACGCGATAGATAACGCACAGAGGAAAGATGTTTCTTCTCTCTCTCTCTCTCTCTCTCTCTCTCTCTCTCTCTCTCTCTCTCTCTCTCTCTCTCTTCTCTCTCCTCTCACTCTTTGCCTGTCTCAAATATCATCTCTCTCTCATCCATCTCCCTCACATTATCATCCTTCCCTTGCCTCACTTTTCGATTATTATCCTCTTCTTGCCTCTCTCCCTGATTATCATCTGCCCTTGACACAATTGTTACAATAATCACCGAATATATTCACAGACTAAAAGAACTACATCTAAGCTATGTATCTAAATATCTGCAAAATAGCCGTGAAATACTGAGTTTGATATGAGAAGTGATATTGCTTTTTAGCTGGTGATAACGCTGTCTGATATTCTGTTAATTTATTATGTGGTCAGCAGAGCAATAACATCACTGACAATTTCACAGGTTATATGTATCTAATTTTTCTTGCTGTAATCTTAAATGGCACACCTATCTGAATGCCCTAATCGAGGTAACTTCATAAATCATATATATATATATATATATATATATATATATATATATATATATATATATATATATATCAAGCTATGTCAGGAACCCAATTTATCGAAAAGCATTATACGGGAGGATGAACAGAAGGGTGGACTGTGGATTATCTTCCTCGTGCAAGATTCGAGCCTTCGCGAGTTCGACCCCCGTGCGTCCCCGTGAATGAGTCACGGTCATTACCGCTAACCGAGAGATGATCACTGAACACGTACACTTGCGCTAACGATGTCTTTGGTTTGTTTTAGGAATAAAGAATGACGAATGTTTCATCCAGAAATCAACGAACCATTTGAGTCTGAGTCACCGGACTGACTAGACCAGCGACTGGCCACTTCAGCTGATGTGCTGACTTAATATGCCATATTAACATGTCAGATGGCATATTAACATTTCAGATGGCATATTCATAGATATGAGTTGGCTCTTTTTTAAATTCCATTTTCAGTTTTCTAGAAACTACAAATGCAAGAATTACAAAGAGAAAAATAACCGATTGCTCGTTACATTAAAAGAAGATATTACCGTGGATGTTAAAATCATAGGCTATCTTTATCTATGCCTTCATAATGATAGTTATAAAAACATGGGAAAAAGCAATATCGAAGTACATTTTCGCATACTAATAAGTTTGTAACGATGTCACTTTATGACCAAAATTCACATTTTTCTTTTAGTTTCGTTTGTCCTTAGAATTCTGAATGTTTTAGGCTATCGAGTTTCAAGAGAGTCGCTGAGGGAGGTATTACCAATATATGGTGTGGGATGAAAGCTACAAGCTGGAGTGAGGAGTAGGGAGAGATGAGGATGAGTGTCTTCAGGTGAAGATGAGTTTGCAGCAGGGGTAGGTGATGTCACCATGGATGTTTAATCTGTTCATGGATGGGGTGTTATGGGAGGCGAATGCGAGAGATGGGTGTGTAGAGTCGGGTGAGGGGGTCCGGGAGCAGGGTGGTGATGCCAGATGCTGCTTGTTGAAGACACGTTTACAGTGGCAGTCTCAAGTGAGAAAGCGTATATGCTGGTATCCAAGTTCAGGAAGGTGGGGTAACGAAAAAGAAAAGAGTTAATATAGGTGGTAATAGCTTGGTTCTGGGGTGGGTGGAACGCTCCAAGGTGGGAGGTAAGTACGGTTGATCACTTTAGCTGGTTTAATCACACGTTCTCTCGAAATCTAAAGACCTTCCCAACCTTTCTACTTCTGTCTGTTTTTCTCTTTTTATTCGTGGATTTTCATCATCTTTTTGATATATCAGAGGTTGCTCCAGTTACTGAAATTCCCACGTTCTCTTGATATAAGTCTAGGAGAGTTTTTATGCGTGATGTAACGACCCACTCACTCAATCGCTCAATAATATACGCAAATCTCATTTTCTGTATTGAACCAGGTATTTGTCGTAGGACTCTCGGTGATTACAAGAAACATTCATAAATCCACTTTTAGAGTAGCTCAGGAAAGAGCGTAATCATCAGAGCCACATCACATGAGATGATCAGAGTCGTCGTATGCAGCCACATGCTCGTCATCACACACACACACACACACACACAGTCAGCAATCCTTCATGCCACAGTGCAGAATGAGCAGGTCTTTGAGCTGGCATGATGCCTGCTCTCATACGGCGGTATAAACCAACCTTGACCACACGAGAGATGATAGCTCTCCAACACCAGACAGCATCAGCAACACTCCTACATCATCATCCACCTCATCCTACACCACGGGATGACAGGTTCTGTGCCACACGGTAACGCATCCTGAAGGATCTGTGACGTGAAGAACCATCCTAAGCAGCCTGACCAACCATCGTGAACAGCGTGGCCAACTACCTCACGCCAAACCACCGTGCAATGTTCACTAGGCGAAGAGACGAGAAAAAAGAATTTTGCGAAATTAGCCCTAATTCAATAACAGTTTCAGTCGATCTTCATTAAGCATGTTTCAACGCTTATAAATGAAAGTATGATTTAGCATATCCGATACTTAACTGGGAGTTTCATGGGAAAAAAAAACAACAGAAGAAGGAAACAAAAAGCGGAGAAAAATAAGCACTCTCTCGAATGAGGTGCGAACTAGAAATGCGCATAAAAAGTTGCATCTGGATCCAGCATAAAAACTAAACAACAAAAACCCTCATACGACTATGTGGCTTTTTACCGTGTAATTAATTGCGACAGAACTTTTGCATTTGATTAACACGCTTTTTTTTTTTTCGTCCGAATATCTGGCACAAGAACGCGGCGGAGCCAGGGAAGTGGGAGGGAGGCTATTCTAAGGACTGTGAACACCGTAAGGGACGAACATCGTCCTGAACCGGATGAATAAGGAGCTGTTGTAATGTCGGATAAGACGAACTTCCTTACAATATGGACCTGGAGACAGGCTTCAGCCGTCGATGGGGCAATCATAAAGGCACTGACGGGCTGGGCAGACCCGACAGTGCAGGTATCAACAGTACCTTCATTATGATGTTGAAGACAGCGTGAAAATATACGTGATGTGTATACATATATATATATATATATATATATATATATATATATATATATATATATATATATACACACACACACACACAGATGAATCAGGGACAGCAACAGCAGCAGCAGCAGGAACAGCAGTAGAAGCTGGGACAAAAGCAGGAGCTGTGACAGCCTGTGTGTGCCTCTTGCCAAAATGAAAAAAAAATCCTTTTGTTATTTTGATCCAGATACTACGATCCAGGTGGGCCGTAAATGTGAATCTAGGCGGAGCTGGGATTCTTGGAGGCCTCCTAATTCATATTTTGCCGGCGACCTAACAGAGACCTCTCCTGGAGACTTTGTACGACGTGGAAGACCGAGGCAGGTCCATGAAAAGCAGTATAGCCCGTAACTCCATCCTGGGCGACGAAGACGTGCAAAAGAACAGAAGCAGGAGTTCGTCTGTTCCCTCAGCGCAGGATGCGTTAAGACAGGCAACCCCACAGAAGCAGCACTCGAGGCAGTAACACCATACTAGACAAAGACGGTCGCCACATGAACAAGAACACTAATCAAGCAACTAACCACGTCGCTCAGGGCGTGGGAGAAGCAAGAACAACAAGCGTGAGGAAGAATCAAGATGAATAGATTTTAAAGAGATGCTTTACTGATGATTTTACAGGAACGGCTGTACTGCACATCAAAATCGCCCCAAAGAAACTAAGGGATGCTGCAGTCACCCACGTGCCTCTGGTCCAGGCCTTTGTTGGATGGTACGAATGTAGGAAGCTCACGAGAGCAGAGGCAGCATCAGTATCTGTAGGACAGAGAGGGAGGAGAGTAATCGTGCAAGAAGGAGAGGGATACATGATGTGAGGTGATTGCACGATGGTTAAACAACACCCCAGACGTTTTAAAGAACTCCTCAGCTGTTCTCTAGCACGGTGAGAACTGTACCTTTATTACGATATACGATGATGCTTGCTTTAAAACATAAATTTTCGAGAAGGTACATTGTAGAAATATTATATAGGAACCTATATATATATATGGGGTGTGTGTGTGTGTGTGTGTGTGTGTGTGTGTGTGTGTGTGTGTTTATGCAAGTGTTCATGTTAGTGTGTGCAACTGATATGAGTGTATTTAGTGAGCGCACAATAAAGATGTTTTATACATGTTGTGTTAATGCAACTGTCATGAAAAATCTAAACTTTTTTTTTAACCTACAGTCAAAAACAAAAAAACAGTGTAGACTAGAAACGATGAAGATCGCCATTATACGAAATATATTCGTACGAGCGCGCTGCATACTCCTGACTGAAGATCGTAACAACCTTCGTATTGAAAGAGGAAAAAATCCTGGTGATGAAGGTTATCACAATGAAGAGTTTCCAGCTGCACCAAATATTCTAAGACTTACTGGAAATCTTTTTTCTCTCTCAAGAATTTGCTTTATTTTTTCTATTCATATGCATAAGTTACATTTTCTATACATATGTATAACTTACATTTTCTAATCATGCATAACTTACATTTTTTTTCTTTTGCTTGAGCGTTCTCTCCGAATTCTGGCTTGCGCTGGATACGGCGATGAGCCACGATGTTTTCCTGGAATTCCACCGCTCCCCCTTTTTTTGATCATACCTTCCCTTTTATGTGTATAAACACACACACACACACACACACACACACACACACACACACACACACACACACATATTTCCCATTGTATTTATCTTGTTCGTTTGAGAGGGAGAGAGAGAGAGGGGAATTTAATCGTGGCAAAAGAATGATTGGATGGGTCGCTTAACCCAGGTATGAGGATGACGAGAGAGAGAGAGAGAGAGAGAGACGATTAGTGTTGAAGAAGCTAAGAGAGTGACTTGTGAGGCAGGTGTCAATTACTAAACCTCGTCCCTTTGTTGTTTTAATTCTGAACATGAAAATCTTCGAAAGATCTAATTTCAAGCATCCCCAGCAATTTAACAAATTCGTGATGGTTCTAATAACATTTTCTCCTTCGACCTTTAGACTTTCTTCAGTTGGACGTTCTACCCGAACACGAGAGAGAACATTACGAAGCGTCACTAAGGAAATAATCGGCCGCCCACATCCCCCGCCAGACGTGTAAATTCCACTGAAAATATCTGGAAGCTGAAGCGTTTTCTCGTATGCAGTTCAGTTCGTTCTGACAGCTTCATTCTGGTCTTAAGCTGGTTTATAGCTAGCGGTGGTTAACTTAATCCCACACCAGTATCATTTTGCCCTTAGACAGTCACAAACACACACACAAACGACTCTCAAATCCTCAGACGTTTGGATTATAAAAGATATGATAGAGAGAAACGATTCTCAAGTCACCACTTTCACAGCCTTATATTCAGCGCTTAGTCGCAGTTTCCAGCGTTGCTGAAGTAGCGCCAGGAAAATAAGAACGGTCTCTACGTGCTCACACATCCACCCTCTATCTCTAGCTGTCACGTATACTGCGTCGAAACCAGAGCCCCCTCCTCCATCCACAGGTCCCGCAGATCTTTCTTTAGTGTCCCATAAGCACTTTGACGCCCTGGTTCAGCCTAATGACAGCATGTCACAAACACACACACACACACACACACACACACACCTCATACACCACTTTTCTCCATTTTGCTTTATTTCTTTCCATGCCTGATTAACCCCACCTGAAAACTCAGGTCCCAATAACTCAAAGCTTCCTTCACTAGCTTTCCATCTCTGCCTCAGACCCAGAGTGATCGCATCCCAGTTGCTCGATACTTACAATTAATGATATTTCCTAAGTTTCTTCCCTTTCCATTTTCTCATCATGCATGTCACAGTAGAAAACGACGTCTCGTTCCATCAATATTCCGTGTCCAATCCACCAAGAATATCTACATTCGCCCGTGTTCTCCTACGTTAGGAAAAAGTAAAGACAGAGATCTTCAGTCATAATCCAAAATGCTCTAAACTGTAAAAAAAAAAAATCCCTCCGAAGGAAGGGTAACAAAAGATGGAAAATCTTACGATACAATGACAGAAATCTAGACATGATTTGTCACTTACATTGTCACTGCAGATTAAAATGTGTAGATACGTTCTGTGAACAGTTGCATACTTAATCCCAAGAGCCATAACTACATCACCAAGTTACAGTCTGTAATCTGTGGCAGCTGAATAAATTGCATATAATTATAGGTTTATGGTTTCAAACATCAATTGGCACCATCGAATCATTCGTTGTAAGACACGCAACGGAATTTAAGCTAATGTATAACGTAACTAAATCATCGATGAATGTGGAATAGTAGAATACGCAAAAGAAAGCATTCCCAATGCATTCATCTTTTTCCCAAAGTTTTATAAATCTATGATAAAGTTTTATCTTGGATGGTCGTAGGGAAAGTGTTGTAATACACTATTCAATGGTAACAATTAATGTATTATGATGGACACTGTGTTACCGTTTTCTTCAAGCTACTGGCAGGGACAAATGGAAAATGAAAAAAAAAAGAAAATAAAATTTCCGACTTGACACTGAAGAAAGGGATCGTGTACACCAGACCACCACACTATTAAGCTCCCCGTCCCCCTGATGTGGGCGCTGGCCAAAAAACCCCCCAGTTAAAAAATTTAATTGTTTTTGTGTCAGTGTTGGCAGGAGTGTGGCTACGCTGGCTGCTTGTTTGTTAGTGTTGAACGGACACCGTGTGGCCCCGCCAGGGTGACCCCCGCCCCTCTCCCACAAAACCTCATAGGGAAAAGGGGTCTGTCAGAAACTATTTCGAGTGTTTTCATGTGTAGGGGCAACCCCAGAAACCCTGCGACAAACCCTCTGTGGGGAACTATACCGCAGCATCACCAAAAATCTGTCTTGGGGTCTCCCCTCTCCCCCTCCCCCCTTCCCCTCCTTCCCCCTCCCCCTCTTCCCCCCTTTTTCTCTCCCCTCTTTTTACCCCCTCCCCCCCTGCCCCCCCCCCTGACCCTCCCCCCCCATTTCCTTCCCCCTCCTGGCATCACCACTTTTCTCCATTTTGCTTTATTTCTTTCCATGCCTGATTAACCCCACCTGAAAACTCAGGTCCCAATAACTCAAAGCTTCCTTCACTAGCTTTCCATCTCTGCCTCAGACCCAGAGTGATCGCATCCCAGTTGCTCGATACTTACAATTAATGATATTTCCTAAGTTTCGTTCCCTTTCCATTTTCTCATCATGCATGTCACAGTAGAAAACGACGTCTCGTTCCATCAATATTCCGTGTCCAATCCACCAAGAATATCTACATTCGCCCGTGTTCTCCTACGTTAGGAAAAAGTAAAGACAGAGATCTTCAGTCATAATCCAAAATGCTCTAAACTGTAAAAAAAAAAATCCCTCCGAAGGAAGGGTAACAAAAGATGGAAAATCTTACGATACAATGACAGAAATCTAGACATGATTTGTCACTTACATTGTCACTGCAGATTAAAATGTGTAGATACGTTCTGTGAACAGTTGCATACTTAATCCCAAGAGCCATAACTACATCACCAAGTTACAGTCTGTAATCTGTGGCAGCTGAATAAATTGCATATAATTATAGGTTTATGGTTTCAAACATCAATTGGCACCATCGAATCATTCGTTGTAAGACACGCAACGGAATTTAAGCTAATGTATAACGTAACTAAATCATCGATGAATGTGGAATAGTAGAATACGCAAAAGAAAGCATTCCCAATGCATTCATCTTTTTCCCAAAGTTTTATAAATCTATGATAAAGTTTTATCTTGGATGGTCGTAGGGAAAGTGTTGTAATACACTATTCAATGGTAACAATTAATGTATTATGATGGACACTGTGTTACCGTTTTCTTCAAGCTACTGGCAGGGACAAATGGAAAATGAAAAAAAAAAGAAAATAAATTACAGACTTGACACTGAAGAGGTATCGTGTACACCAGACCACCACACTATTAAGCTCCTCGTCTCCTGATGTGGACGCTGGCCAAACCATTCAGTTAAAAAGTTTAGATTGTTTTTGTGTCAGTGTTGGCAGGAGTGTGGCTACGCTGGCTGCTTGATTTGTTAGTGTTGAACGAGACACCGTGTGGCCAGCCAGGGTGACGCCGCCTCCTCTCCCACAAAACCTCATAGGAAAAGTGTCTGTCAGAATCTATTACGAGTGTATTTCATGTGTAGTGCAACACAGACCGTGCGACACCATCTGTGGGTACACTATACCGCAGCATCACCAAAAATCTGTCTTGGGGTCTCTCTCTCTCTCTCTCTCTCTCTCTCTCTCTCTCTCTCTCTCTCTCTCTCTCTCTTACTCCCCTCGCTACCAACTGCCCAAGCACTGACAGTCATCAACATTTCCTGATCTACTCTCATTCTCGCCTCTCAACAGTCTACAGCTCGGTACCTTCCTGACACTAACACATTCCCACAAAACCCCTCCTTCATGAGAAGCGTCATTCCCGTCTTTTGCTCTCGTCCTCACACTCTACCCTTTGGATGTACCCGAACCATTCTTCCTCCTTCCCCTTGAGTTCTGTCTCACTCCGAACCAGATCATCGAGGGTTCCCTCCTCACATACAGTGATCTTACTCGGGGGTCTTAAGTTTGGTTGGTTGACCGAGCTCTAGGCTTATCAACTGCCAGGATCATTAAGATCGTCACCGCCAATCTCCATCAATCAAGCAAAAGAATCTTTAACACACCTTTAGGTATCAAGGATAACTTAACTCCATAGCCCACTCTCTATGCACGAGACCCTTTAAAACACAATCTTCCCGGGTTTCTAATGAGAGAACGTTCCTCTACATAAGCATCGAGTTCGAGATTACTTGGAATACTGAGGGACAAACGTAAAGCGACATGATGAAAAACAAAAAAATTGATGACATATAAGAAATTCACCAGAACATTGAATGCTATGATACGAGTAAACATATAGATATCGCTATATTTCAAAAGGCATTACCAGCTGCAATTATTATATCAGCAACACATACACACACACACACACACACACACACACACACACACACAGACACACACACACCAGCAACAACGGCGATAAACTTAGCAATAATGTGGTACCGTCATGCTAGGCCGCCACGTATCTCACACTATAATTACTGTGTGCATATTACATCTGCATTAGTTTACACTGAGGAGCATAACCTGGTAGTGTAATATCATTAGTGGGTGTGTTAATGAAGCTTCTGGAACAAGAGATGCTTAATCTAACCACTAGGAGAACGCACGACGGAAGTAAATCATACCCGCTACATTGTTCACCAAAGCAAGCCAGTAACCTGGGAGGATACGAACAGCGTCACTGGTTATAAGGATATTACACGAAGACCAACTATACCAGTTCATATGGTACCAGTTGGGTAAACTCTCCACCCGTCAGCCTCACGCCCATCCGGTCAAATAACGTAGCTGTGGCGCAGTATGTACGGGCCAGTATTATTCAATTAAGGGGAGGAGAGAGAATAATCGGGGCAAAGTTTTCTAAAGTAGGGAGATTATGCATTTAGCGCATCGACCCCGTCCGTCGAACATCATGGTCAATTCATTGGAGCTAAAGGCACTTTTTTAAGATCATTTTAGCCATTTCATACATCGCTCTTTGTAAATGGAAAACACATATACTTAATTGCTTCTCCTCTCTATTCATATCCTTCTTTCAGCAATCTGCACCTTATCACTGGCTTTTGACGGAGCATGTCAAACGAATGTATGTGTGCTAAATACGCATAAGATGAGGAGGAAGTCAAGATGAGTTTGTCGAGGATGAAGACAAATCTGTCGAGGATGAAGTGAATTTAAGTTTAGTGAGGATGAAGGGATCCTGTATTTGACGAGGGTGAAGTGAGTTATAAGTTTGAAGTGAGTTATAAGTTTTTCGTGGGTTTACTGGTGATGCCTTCGTCGATGGCGAAGTGAAGAAGCCCTTGCCGAAGGTGAAGTGATTTATAATAAAGAAGATGCGTGTGTCGAGGATGAGGGAAGTACACAGGAACACAAAGGACTTCAAACAGAAACAGCCCACTGGGTTCTTTCAAGGCTGTTTGTGATGGCAGAGACTCACAGATCAATGTGGAAAAAGTAGAAAGGCATCCAAATGCCTCAACGAGAAATACCCTTAAACAATTCATATAGTAACTGAGGAAGCACAAATAATGTCAGTTGTGGGCTTGAAGCTATTCAGTTATTAAACTTATCCATGACTCTGCTCTTATCTTCTTTGAATGGTAGATCATTTCATTCTTACACTTCCATTGTAGACAAAGTTTTTCACCTCATTCGAAGTAATGATTGTGCCAATGAGCTTGCATCAGGCAAATCTGTTAAGTGGCTTAACATAATGAGGCTCACAATTCAAAATATCTGTATTAGATCACTTCTAAACCTTCCCTTTTTCAATCTAATTGTCATGGGATTTGAATCTTAGCCCTGGAATCATCTTGTTGGCTTGCTGCTGCTCTCTCTCATTCTGTCCATTTGCTTTATATTTCAAATAGGAAAAGCAAGAACGAACGCAATATTCAGGATAGGGTACACCAAGAAATTGCTAAGAATAAAGATAAAATCCTTAGACTTAAATTCCAGAGCTCGTCCTATGAATTCCAGAATTTTGTACGCCACTTTTGATGCCTCTGTGCACTTCATATGTGGCATTAGCTCATCAGAGATGATTACATCCTTTTCCACACACCCGTTTCCTCTTGTTCGACCAAATTCACAGTGTAGTTTGCCTCCTTTGAAAATACAGTGGATCCCTCTGGTGTTGGTGTGTACAGTGTGTGTGTGTTAATCTAAAGCAAATCACAAGTTAGTGTTTTCGTCATCCTTCTGAAGCAGAGACGAATAGTTAATAGACTTGTACACAAACTCGACAAGCGCTTCATGATGATATTTTTTGAGATATTGTTTTGTGATATCCTATGAAATTTCAGGAAATGCATGAACAGAAATTACAGTGAGTAAAGATATACGAGTTTATTACCAATTTTCTACATCATGAAATCTCTACCTCTTGTTCAAGGTTCCAGGATTTTGTTTTTGATGTAAATGTTACGTGGCTTCAAAGGGATTAAAAACCCTGGGATGGGCTGCAGTGAAAATAATTTCATATCTGGTGTTGTTCATAAGATCTTTAAGTCAGGGTTATTTCCGCCGTGGTGACATTTTCTCGGATTTATGGTATTCATCTCTTGGTAATCCACTTTCAAGAGAACATAACACATGTGTCAGCAGGATACTGTTTTTCGCCGTTGTAAAAAACAATTTTTGCCTGAACCCGTTACAGAGGATAACGTGGTATATTATCACATGTACTTTGATACGTAATCCTCTAAACGCTTACCTCAGTCTGTGAGCCTGGTAATGTGAGGAGAGCTAATCCCTTCAGCGTGTACCATTCAGCAAAATGAATTTGCAAGCACCTGTTTAGAAGTGCTTGAATACTAAAGTACTTGAATGAATGGACTGAGGCAACACAGAAGCAGTGACGAAGCGAGCACAGGGGAACACTTTGTTAGTGTTACGTCAACACTATGTTGCTCCTGTTATCGTAGATATTGTCGACCAACTGACGTGTTGCCTTGTTGAAGTGGACAGTGTCACCCAGCTGACGTGGACAGTGTTACCCAGCTGACATGGACAGTGTTACCTAGTTGACGTGGTGTTACCCATCTGAAGTGGACAGCATTGCCCTACTATGATAGCCAGTATTACCCTGCCGAAGCATATAGCGTTACCCTTGTTACCGATTACTGCCATTCAGACCATCCACAGTATCAAGGCTACAAGACAAACTCCACATCCTTCCTGCACCGTGACTGACCACTAGGGGCTTCATGGCACGGGTCTTAATCCAGGTGAACTTCACAACGCATAAATACATCCTCCTCTAACATCCTCCACCATTCATACTTGCGAGTGAACAACGTCAATGTTCACTGCAAAAGGCAAAAGCTAAAGGTCCTCTATGTTCACTCTGTTTAACGAGTCCTAGGTCACTGCTTAGTTAACCGAGGACTCTAGTGCCTTTGTGACCTTAGGCTCGCCTCGTTAAGCGTCACCGTAATTACTGGAGCAATTGCCCAAACCCGACAGTGACAGTTATTGGCAATCATGGCGCTTGAGGGGCAACGTCGTCTCCGGCTGGTTAATTATAGGAACTGAATAATAATGGTGGAAGGCTGGTACACACACACACACACACACGTAAATATCTATAGGCTTCCATGGTATAATGGTTAACGTCGCTGACACTGATTCACGTACGGTGTCCGCCCTGGTTCGAAACCCAGGTGCATTAACCGGCCCACAGCCAAACCAACTGTTCATCTTCGCTAAAGATTGGTCAATTAATGGGTATCAGGCTTAGGCTGAGATGTCTAATTACCTATTTGTAATCACCTGTTTGTATTGTACGAGAAAAGAATTCTACATTCGTAGGACCTCAGCTCTTGAATCTTTTCTGATATCATTATAACTTTTAAAACATACATGATATCGGTAATTACTACAATCTTATTCGGTTAATTCCATTCATTCACTGCTTTAATACGATGAAAGTACTCAATAACATCCACTGCAACAAGTTACTACTTAATTTCATGTTATGGTCATTGGTTGATCTATTCCAAAATGTTTCAAAGAGCTGTTCACTGTCTCCGTCATTAGTCTGGTTTAAAAACTTGAGTCGATACGAACAGGTCACCCTTCACTCTCCTTTCTTCAACAGTGGGCACATTCAAGACCACTAGCTGTTCCCTATAATCAAGCTTCCTCTATTCTAGTAACATCTTTGTTGCCTTCTTTTGGACCTATATTCTAGTTTTGGCCATCTGTAGTACGGGACGATTTGCTGAATATTTCCTCTTGTCAGTGAACGTGCAAGCAATTCAACTAACCACGAGCAGCAAGTTGCAACCTCCTCATCTGTTCTGCTAAGGTGAAAATCTGTCTCACTTAAGTGACAGTACCGACTCTCTAGTCACTCTCACAGTAGATTTCTGCAATTCATTTCCTGTTAGACAATGATCATACTGAAGACTTTGCATCACTGGGTCAATTCTCCAATTGCAGTTGAACTTCTTCAACTGTGGATTCTGTTAGAGATTCTCTTGAAAGTTAATGTTCACCCCTTCTTAGTTTTCCAGTTCCCTCTCGACCTTCACATCATCACCAAATATATCTAGATAAGACCTTCTGGCAAGCTATTTACACAGATCAAGAAAAGCAATGGTCCCAGAACAGAGCCCTGCAGCACTCTACAAGTGGCCTTCACCCATTTAAAAAAAATGGCAATATGAACGAGTGTTACGGTTATAGCAATATGGACGAGTCTCACGGTTTTAACAGAGATTCAGAAGCCATAGGAGAGAATGGAAAGCAATCCACACCTCACCCAGCGACCCAGGTCGATAGTGGCTTAATGGTATTCCTTCCCACCGTCACTGTCATATGTTGCTGACCTCGCGTCTTCAGTCAGACCAGAATAATTAAAAATGACCCAACACCCAAAAGCGACTGACAGCTCAAATTATAGAGCTGCCTGGGCTGCCATCAGGCTGTTCACGGAAGACAGTCCCACTCTACAGAACGAATGAATTACTTAAGAAAAGATCATAGAGATATGTCGGCATTTATAGGCGGAAAAACTCTTTCTTCTTGTCTTCGTGAATATATCTCTGCGTTCGGTTGGAAAAGAGAGCGTTCTCGTCATTTTCCTCACTCGTTTCGAGATATGTTGCATCCTGTATCAAGAGATTTTTCTATAGAAATTACCAGGTGAATTTCTCAGAAACTTGGCAAACATGGATCTTAGTGCAATATAACATCATGCCAGCACACAAGAGGAGCTGTACAGAAATCCTGGATCACAAGGACAAGCTGAGGGAGGTCTGAAAAGCCAAAGACGAGACAATGTATACCACAAACCTAATCAACGAGCACAGGAATGGAAATTACCTTGCGTATTGACGGAGGAGCTAACGAGCAACATATATTCAGAACCCAGGGAGATGATGGTGCACAAACGTTACGTCTGAGTGTGTACCGTTACCCTGCGAGATACACTGGGCAAACTCCAAGGAAAACGGGAATACCAGGTGATCAAGGATGAGGATTTATGTACGTGGTGATGGGAGGCGGCCGGTGGGAGAGCTGGCCAGTGCTTGAGGAGGTGCAAATGGAGAGATGTGTGAGGGAGTGCGAGGAGAGGTGGAGGCTAGCGACATCACGGTCGTTAAGCCTGTAACATTAAACGCCTCACGTCTTAACGATGCCATAACATGAATTTACTGCACGGTTAAGACCTGACAAGGGCGGAGCTGGCAGGTATATATAGTCATATATACATACATATAACATTACGAACAGAAATTATTTCTGTTCAGGTCACAATGCAAATATAAATCTTAATATATATATATATATATATAGATAGATAGATAGATAGATAGATAGATAGATAGAGAGAGAGAGAGAGAGAGAGAGAGAGAGAGAGAGAGAGAGAGAGAGAGAGAGAGAGAGAGAGAGAGAGAGAGGAATATACAGGAATATATAAGTTTATATCTAACACGTAATTTTTCTATACATGTGGCATGACATGTTTCGTGGAGACAATCCGCCTCATCAGGTGCCAGTATTTAACATAGTTGTTGATATACTTACAACAGAATGTTAACAAAGACAGATCATCCAACAGACTAGGCCACAACATAACGTCGAGGAGCCAGCATCATAATTTCCATACACCAATATAAGGAAAGATATTTACCATTTTCTATTAGTTTAACGAGATGACTGGCATCGTTAACCAGAGATAAGTCTATCCGTTTTCTTTCTTTTTTCGCTGTTAGACTTCCATTCATAATTATCCTCACCATTATTATAGGTGGTAATGGCTGATTATCACACAATTCATCTGTGTAGAAGATACATTTGTGTGGAAAAGCAAACATTCCTCAACACCCTTGACCTTATGGCTCCCGTGCGCGCACACATGCACGCCAGATGGAGGCAGAACGTCAAACCCTACAAGAGGCAAAGTCAGTACGCAAACTGTGTTGGTTTTGAGATCCCCAGAGACAACGTTAGGTGTCTATGGTATGATCAACTTCACGCAGCGGTCAACACATAGGTCATCCTGTTCCATTACCTTTCTTTTTCCTTATGCCATCCTTTCCCATCACCATTGGTTCTTCGCTATGCCATTCCGTTCCATCACTAACTATTCTTGGCTCTACCGTCCCATAGCATCAAAAGTAGTCCCTGGCTACACCGTCCCGTCAAATCATCAGTAGTTTTTAGCTGTACTCTCCCGTCCCATCGTTGCCCCATTCCATGATCCCTTGTTCTAGGATATACCTGTACTGTTCCTTCTATTGTTATCCAGACGGATCAAAATCAAACAGCCTCACTGGTGTCAGATATACTCTTATTATCTAAACTACCCTGGACAACCACTCCACAATCAATACAATATGTAGAACAAGCTCTCCCCAGTGTATATTATGCATACCAGTGTAATATCTGCTCTCCCAGTCTATAGGTTTATCATGCACTCCTAAATAGCATGCACTCTCCCAGTGATCACTATACGTGTAGTGCCCACTGCCATGATGATAGTTATGGATAGTCTTTTCTGTGTCTGAATGACAAGTACATTTGTACAAATAGGTCTAAAATCGCTTCCATAATCGAGTCTCCGATATTTTGTCGAGCATAAATAACAGCAGGTCGGTCAGTTAAGGTCCCTATCGCTTACATCAACCAATCCGCTTGTCATAGGGTGCATTTGGACAGAAATTCAAGAGTTCATTGTGGAAAATTACACAACGCAGACACAGAGTATGCGATAAGATTTGTATATGAATTAAGAGTCACTAGAAAGCCTGGACCGACCTAACTACCATAACCTACTATAATATATCCAAACATAACCTACCATAACCTAACCTAACCTACACTAAGTAACATGATAACAGAATACGAAAATTGGATCAGTACATTAATGCAAGCGTGGTTAGTTAATTAATCAACTATTAATGTTTCTGGTACACTACGCCTAGGTGCCGATCCTCTGGTAGAGTAGGCCAGGGGGCCAATCTTCAGGTGAGTCTTTGAGACGTGTGTGTGTGTGTGTGTGTGTGTGTGTGTGTGTGTGTGTGTGTGTGTGTGGGTGTGTGTGTGTGTGATCCTTCGGGTGATCACTTTAGAGGGAGGCAGATTAATCAGGTGATCCAAAAAAAAAAAAGGCATCTGTCACAATTATGATGATCCCACAGACTGATGCTAAAGCGTCTTTCTCTTCGAGAGAGAGAGAGAGAGAGAGAGAGAGAGAGAGAGAGAGAGAGAGAGAGAGAGAGAGAGAGAGAGATGGGAGGGGGAGGCGTTCTTAACTACAGGATAAACTTGACGAAGCGAGTCGAACCTGTGTCAAACGACAATTCATTGCTGGAGCTGCTGTGATCCTCATCGTACTGACACCGTTATGTCAGCTTGGCGACACATCCAAACATATAATCCACCGCGTCACGTGATCTTACTCAAGTCTTCTTGGGGATATAAAGTGTTGCCTCAGGTATATCCAGGCTGTGGCATGGTCCAGTGCGACAGTGAGCGACACTTGGCGTGGGCGGTGTGTCAGGTAATTCCGCTACCAACAGAGGCCTGATGACCCCTGAACACTGTATTTACTGCGTGTAGTCCAGGAATAGGCTTTTGTTCGCTTATAACAAGAGCGTTGAATTTTGTAGTCAACAGCTTATGGAGAAAATGGGGAAGGAAATGGTCGTCATTGGCCAATCTGAGAGACCAATGGCTGGAGTATAGGCCATTTGGGGTTTATGGAGGGTCTCTGGCCACAGTAAGGGACCAAAGACTACGAAAAGATTGTGAATGGTCTGAGAGAGAGAGAGAGAGAGAGAGAGAGAGAGAGAGAGAGAGAGAGAGAGAGAGAGAGAGAGAGAGACAGAGAGAGAGTCAAAGACCAAACAGGAGCTTTGGAGTGGCCATAGTGAGGGACCAGAAACCACCTGAGGCTTGGATGTGGCCAGAGAGAGGAGCAAGCGATCACAATAACAAATCAAAGATCACCTGGCAGTGGTAGATGATCACAGTGACACAGCAAAGATCACCTGGGAGTGGCAGGTGATCACAGTGACACAGCAAAGATCACCTGGCAGTGGTAAGTGAACATGGTGACAGACCAAGGATCACCTGGGAGTCAGAGTTGGTTGCAAAATGGAATTCAAAACCCTTCTGAGGGGTTGGAGGTGATTACAGTTCTGGATCTAAGGTCAATGAAGACTGGCCGATACGATGTCTGCCTCTTGATGCCAATTACCTAAATGTCACGCGGGTCTCTTGAGTTGGTGGCGGATAAACCCAAAACAACTGACACTCTATGGTTGTGTTGGGTGGAGCACTGACTGATCTGCACAGGAGTAAAAATAAATAAAGATTGCAAGATTCTGTCAGGGTGTAATTACCAGATTTCATCTGGATTTGGAGATAATTATATCAAATTTTCTAATTAGCGGGCTACTAAGCTTAATAACTAAAATGTTTAGCAACTAATGAGTAAATTTTAGTTTTACATGATTTCCCTGATTGTGTGCATACTAAAGCCAATAATGATCCATATTTCATACAAATAAATGACACGTAGAGTCGAGATATATATCCTATGCACATACAGAGCTACAGCCACGACAAAGACATCTAACACTTGCTTAGCAGATGCCCCACACTCTCTCCACGCAGATACACACACTCACACACACATCACTATACTAGATGACCAATGGTCAGGGGACATGGCTGGCTTCCTGGGAGCTGAGGGAGTCTCATGAAGATAATGGGGACTCCAGGGGCAGGTAGTATGTAAGGACGGAAATAAGAGAAGCTCTTCACAAATCTTCCTTGCATATAGACACCACAGCTCAGACGCGAAGAGCAACGGATAAGGCAGAGAGAGAGAGAGAGAGAGAGAGAGAGAGAGAGAGAGAGAGAGAGAGAGAGAGAGAGAGAGAGAGAAACTTACCTACCTACCTTCGACATCTTACCTAATGGCAGGACTTGGGCTAACGCGTAGCACTCACCGCAGGAAAAGAGAGAGTCACAAAGAATATAATCCCGCGACTTATGTGTAATATGGGAAGACTGCATGACTGTCAGCAGCCTATGTGTTAGTGAGGCATGTAGAAAAGACAGCTACTTGGACCAGAGAAGTGACACTTGCCAGCTTATGAAGTGCTGGCTCACTGTGCATCCGACACCAGCCCTCCTGACACACAGGTGGGTAGCACAGGTAGTATACCTCCCTTATCACTGGCTACCTACCATCTTAACGTGTGTACTGATTATACACAAGGGAAACTGAGTCAGAGAAGGTATACCCAAGAGATTCCTAAGTATGAAGAACCATGGACGAATTACAGTACAAAAAGGAAATTTTGTGACCAGTGGAGCATTAGAAAAGGCATCAGAATAACAGTAATCATGACATGGGAAGATAGAGTCGGCTATCCAAATTGTATCTAAAAGGTGAAGAAAATCAAAATAAACCCTCGATGCGATGTGTTAATGAAATGTGGGAGGCGGGTATGTCCGTAGGCTTATGCACTTGCTAGTGAACTCTAGGTGGGTATGCCCGTAGACTTATATGTTTGCCCTCGAAATGGAGATTGGCAAACTCTAAACGCTTTTCGATGCGTTTAAGAGGTATGAGCAAATGAATCCCTAGAATTTTCGTTATGTTGATGAAATTTGGTTTCGTAAATCTACTGATTTATTTACTTACCGTTATTGTGAACTATTGGTTCGAAAGCTCAGAAACATATGCTGGTTCTCTAACTTTTTGGTCTCGGAGGTTCTTAAGGCTACGGTTTGTACGAATAAAGCAACACAGGTACATATGGACGTCCGTGGTATAGCGGTTACCGTTTTTGACCGTGACGCATTCACAGGCCGCCCAGGGTCGAGCGCAATCAGTCCACAGTCAACCCAGCTGTTCATCGTCCACCCCTATGGGTTGTTTGATAAAATGGATACCTGGGTCAGGTTAGAGTATATATATATATATATATATATATATATATATATATATATATATATATATATATATATATAGAAAGAGAGAGAGAGAGAGAGAGAGAGAGAGAGAGAGAGAGAGAGAGAGAGAGAGAGAGAGAGAGAGAGAGAGAGAGAGAGAGAGCGTTGATGACATGGCCTTGCTTATGGCCTCGGCTGCCCGTGCCGTCTCATCTAACATAAAAAGAAAAAAGTATGGGACTTTCTATTATTTTGCCTTAACGAACTGTGGCTCGGTGGACTACCTAACGCTATGTAGATGATTTACTAAATAGAATGGTTAAAAAAAAAGTACTATGGATACGTTTAAGAACAGACTTGATAAATTCTTCGTCTTAATTCTACGACTGACAATAGTTGCGCCTCTTTATTTCCATGAAAAGATTGCTAGTAATTCTGTTTAAATCATCTTTATGTTTCTGTCCTGGGAACACTAACGTCTGGCTTTTCAATCTTTTCCGCTACGAAATCAACAGTGAAACGACCCAGTGGTCAGCTTCTGTTGCATGTTCTTTTACACTCCTGGACAACAACTGTGATATTATATGCATACAGAGTCAGATACGCACATAGCTTTACCTAATGGAAACCAAGCACTGAAAGACACTGGAAAGATACCAAGAAGTAGTGATCATTAGATGGAAGCCTCACCGATAGAGTCCAGATGCTATGCAGTGTCAAATAAAAGCCAAATTTCAAGTATCGCCGGGTGGAGACCAAACGCTATACACCATCATTATACACCAATTGGAAACCATCGGATAGAAACCAGGCACCAGATAATACTTGTTAGATACCAACCAGAAGGCATTACTCGGGAGGAAGATAAGAAAAACCATTAACAACATTAGTGGGCCTCACTTCAACAACGCCAGCTGGTTCACCAGTAATACTAGTGCTCTCCATAATGACACAAGTTGGTTCCCTATAACAGCATTAGTGGGGATCTCACTACAACACCACCAGTTGGTGTACCACAATAACATTAGTGGATCTCGCTACAGAAACACCATCTGATTCACTACAACATAACTTCCTGGTTCTCCATAACAACGTAAGCACTTTACACTACCTCGTCACTAGTTAGCTTCACCACAGTATCTAAACTCACCACAGTATCAGCATATACTTTCACCAGATTATACCAGTTATACCACCACACCATACCAAGGAGCACCACAGTCCTACCGTGTTCGAACCTGACTCGTGTATTTTCGCGTGAGGAAGAATACTGTATATATACTACACTAAGAGAACATCTGGTACCTGTAAATCCAGTCGACACATGTTCAGGGAGATGCCAAAAATATACCTCTCCGGATACAGGGTCAGACACCGGGGTTAGGGGCGTGGCAGCGCAGCTTTAGGAGGAAGAAGAGGGGCGCAGTGTAGGGTCAATAAGAGGGCACCAGGTTCCTTGTTTTTTCAGGGGCAGTAAAATGATAACAGTTTCAGATGCTGAAAGAAAAAGGAGCCGATTTCAGGGCAATAAATGAGCACTAGTCTCAAAGCTGCACTGTTATGATATCTGAAATAGACAGTGTTAAGTGTTCTGAAGCTATCTTATTTATCGAGAGGGAACAGCGTCAGCTATGGGGGAAATAGGAAGGAATAGGGTGTGTCTTGGATTCTGGGAGGGGTAACGTGGGATGGAACGGACAGGTAAGATGATGTATGTTTTATTCGTGTGGGAAAAGGTGTCGGCAGGGAGAAGGGAATTTTTGACGCAACATGGACGTGGGAAGGGATGAGACGGGACAGAAAAAGGGTCGCATCACGTGTTGGGAAAGCACGGGATGGGATGGGATGGGGATGGGGTGTATATTCTTTTTTTTTTGGCGAACGTGGTAAGGGGGTCGACAATATCATGTATTGTGTACACGGCTCCATGATGTGAGATAGAAGAGGACGTGCTATCTGTTACATTAGTTGGATGGGAGAGGACATGAATGGGTAAAATGGGAAGGAAAGAGTCTAAACGAGAGACAAATATGCTATAAACAAACAACTTTAGAATACCCGAAGCCATATATGTTATACTGCAAATAGGATTATCTTCTAGCTTACGTTCTATCCCACATGCTTTCAACTTTTTCATACTCGTGTTGGGGACATATGAAGTATCTCGTGCAGGAACGGCTCAGATATAGAGAAAGTTGTGATCAAAAGAAAACAACGTGAAAAAAAAAATCCTGTAAAACAGGATATCCAATTAATCTCCCAAATGACTGAACGCTGATAAATCTTTCACAAGTCATTTAAGATGGTTTTATAGGCAAAGAAGCATGGACAATTCTTCTTATTTCCCAACTTACTTATTCCTGTAATTTGGTAAGAAGTTAATTTTCAACCTGAACAATTAACTTTATAAGTACAACAAGTACATCAATCTTCATATGAAGCCTTTAAGCCGCACAAACTTTTGGAAAAGGGACCTTAGAATAATTCCTGAACCCTTTCAAGAAAAGGATTATTCTGAGTGACGTAAATAACCTCATCATTATAATTCCATATATATGAATTTATATCTTACTTTTGTGTCAACAAAAAATATCTTTTTAATACAAAGAAAAAAGTATACCGAATATATATATATATCTTCCTGCGAGGAAACTTTTTTTCGAGGATATTCTCGACGTCAAGTAATGAGGGCCGATTTCATACAGATTTGCAGAGCAGTACAGCCTCCTAGGGAAGTCCTTCCGCACACAGTAACTAACTCTGGGAGTTCGGGTGGCGCCCAGAGGTCTTCCATCCCCCCTCGAATCCTCCTCCTGCTTTCTTTAGAAACCTTGGGATATTTAGTATTCAGTAGCACGTTGGTAGCAGGTGGTGAACCAGATGAGAGAGACGAAAACTGAGGTGTAGAACAAGAAGGAATATTTGAAAGGGATACGGAATCACGAAGTCATTAGAAAGTCAGGGGAATGAAATGTTGCTCTTGTGGTGCACTAGTATACCAGAGTGGTATGCCCGACAGATGGGAAGCTGGTGGTGGTGGTGGTGTATGTCTTAGTTGTAGTGGTATAAAGACACGAGGAAAGGAAGATATGCACAACCTCAGTGATGGAAAAGAGTAGCTGAATTGATTACCAAAGGTCAGCAGTATTTTAGACCATCCCACAGGAATGACTGAAGATGAAACGCAGACGTTATATACAGGTAGTGAAAGTGTAAGAATGAGTGAAGACACCTGAGTCTCACTGGAGGACTCAAGATAGTGTGGAGAGTGAGCACACGTGAGGCTACTGAGGGATGACGGTTTTCATGTCATCATTGTAAACAGCATTTGGGGATATGTCCAGTAACACTCTAGAGCTTTATGATTCCAATCCACGCCATACGAATACAATGAGACAGCAGAGAAAGAGAAAAGCAAACTTTTATAAAGTGGATAACAAACATTTATACAATGAATGCAACTCAAAATAAATGACAGACAAATAATGAGGCTGCAAGAAATGAGTATATCACAATGGAGTATTGTATGCATCACACCATCCACCAGATACATCTTCATGATGAGCAAGAAACAAAATTAACTCTTAAGAGTTGGAATCTACTGACCTCCCTCCAGAACGCCATCATCTCTGATGCACTTCACTTTATCCCACAAGACCTTAACATTCTCCCTGACCAATCAAGAGAGGAATCTAAATCATGAATTAAGAGGAATCTGAATTGCTTCTATGGTGCTGGGATACACGTATCCCAAGGAAGTGATGCCTACCAAAACCTGTCTAACTCGGAACTGACAGAGAGACAGAAAACAGTCCTCAACCTTAGGCTGAACTTCCGTCTACATCTCAGATGTGACAAACGTGACAAAAAGGTAGAACTCGAATAATTTCACCAGTCTTTCCTGAAACGTGAAGGACAGGTTAAAGTTTTCAACGCTGGGCCTCAAGAACAGTTATAAGTAACAAGCACTGGATAACAACGCCACAAAGGAAGTTCTCATCTGATCACCTTACCTTCCTAAACCAGCGGCAGAACTTAGGATAAGTGTTGACATATCACGGCAAAGGAGTAGATATGTAATCATCAACAGGACAGACCATATAAAAGAAACAATACCATCTTCGATGCCAGCACCAACTTCCTTTTCATCAGTCATGACCCAACTGAATCCCTGAAAAGAAGGGCAGATAAGCTCTTAAATACCAATGCTGGTATTGATTATAATCACTTTCCATTCATCACCGGACATGACACTCCCGTTTATTTTATCATTATATCTATCATACTTAGTCGCTGTCTCCCGCCCGCGTTATCGAGGTAGCGCAAGGAAACAGACGAAAGAATGGCCCAACCCACCCAAAAACACATGTATATGCATAAAAGCCCACACACACACATACACATACCTATACATTTCAACGCATACATATATATACATACACACACACACACACACACATATATATATATATATATTCTTTTTTTTTCTTTTAAACTATTCGCCATTTCCCGCATTAGCGAGGTAGCGTTAAGAACAGAGGACTGGGCCTTTTTTGGAATATCCTCACCTGGCCCCCTCTGTTCCTTCTTTTGGAAAATTAAAAAAAAAAACGAGAGGGGAGGATTTCCAGCCCCCCGCTCCCTCCCCTTTTAGTCGCCTTCTACGACACGCAGGGAATACGTGGGAAGTATTCTTAATCCCCTATCCCCAGGGATAATATATATATATATATATATATATATATATATATATATATATATATATATATATATATATATATATATATTCATACCTGCTGCCTTTATCCATTCTCGTCGCCACCCCGCCAAACATGAAAAGAAAAAAGCAACCCCCACACAAACACACAACACACACACACACACACACACACACACACACACACACACACATACACACAATCCCAACCTCACCCCAGGCGCGCGAGGTATGGCTAGGAAAAGAGAAAAAAGGTCACATTCGTTCACACTCAATCTCTAGCCGTCATGTGTAATGCACCGAAATCACAGCTCCCTTTCCACATCTAGGCCCAACGAAAAATTTTCCCCGGTATACCACATCGTTCCAATTCACTCAGTTCCTTGCACGCCTTTCACCCTCCTGCATGTTCAGGCCCCGATTGCTTAAAATTTTTTTCACTCCATCCTTCCACCTCCAATCTGGTCTCCCACTTCTCTCGTTCCCTCCACCTCTGACACATATATCCTCTTCGTCAATCTTCCTCACTCATTCTTTCCATGTGACCAAACCATTTCAATACCCCCTCTTCTGCTCTCTCAACCACACTCTTTTTATTACCACACATCTCTCTTACCATTACTTTACTTACTCGATCAAACCACCTCAAGAACATATTGTCTTCTAACATTTAATTTCCAAAACATCCACCCTCATCCGCACAACCCTATCTATAGCCCGTGCCTCGCAATAATATAACATTATTGGAACCACTATTCCTTCAAACATACCCATTTTTGCTCTCCGAGATAACGTTCTCGCCTTCCACACATTGTTCAACGCTCCCAGAACCTTTGCCCCCTCCCCCACCCAGTGACTCACTTCCGCTTACATGGTTCCATCCGCTGCTAAATCCGCTCCCAGATATCTAAAACACTTGACTTCCTCTAGTTTTTCTCCATTCAAACTTACCTCCCAATTAACTTGTCCCTCAACCCTACTGAACCTAATTACCTTGCCGGCTTTCATTTTCCGTAAAGATTTCACACCTCTTCTCTGTTTATCAAACCATTCTCCCTGAGCCTCTCACTTCTCACACCATCTCGACCAAAACGCCCTATATCTGCCACTCTATCATCAAACACATTCAACAAACCTTCAAAATACTCGCTCCATCTCCTTCTCACTCCACCATTACTTGTTATTACCTCTCCATTAGTCGCCTTCACCGATGTTCCCATTTGTCCTCTTGTCTTACGCACTTTATTTACCTCCCTCCAAAACATCTTCTTATTTTCCCTTAGATTTAATGATACTCTCTCAACCCAACTCTCATTTGCCCTCTTTTTCACCTCTTGCACCTTTCTCTTGACCTCCTGCCTCTTTCCTTTATACATCTCCCAGTCATCCGCACTACTTCCCTGCAAAACTCGTCCAAGCGTTTATATCTACGCAAATGTTAAAATCTTCAATAATGCCTTCTCTATCACGTCAGCAGATCAGCAACATAATAATCCCATACATTTTCCAGCCAAGTAGAGGAAACTTTTAATTCAAAGGGATCCATCCTTCTCTTCTGCTGATTGTAGCGCAGCTGCAAAGATCCTGGAGCCCGTTTATGATTAATCATACATGCATGCATTTTTCAAAACATATAATATGGACATAGCCTTTAATTCGAGGTTATTACCACAGGCCTGGTTTGAAACATCAAAAACGTTCGTTTTCTATTTTCGGTTTTACATATTTTCCCTAACCTCTCCCATTTATAAACCTCAGGACCTCCCCTTTACGCGGTGCTCTGTGAGTGTTTGCCATAAAATCTTCAATCTGAGAGTGTCCACTAATCTATTATCATCTTTTATTACATTACTGCTCTTAGCATCGCTAAGTACCACTGGGGATGAGGAAATATATAGCCTTCATACAGGTAGTCCGTCCAATTCATTTTTGCGGCGACATGGAATTCGATCTTGGTTTCCAGTCGTAAATGATCAATTGATCCTCACTCTTGTCAACGAGTTTGACATCGAAGCGAAATCTCCTCGACTTCCTTAAATGGGAAGACACTTGTAACTCCCACCTGAGCCACCTGCCCGGGAGGTACGGAGTCACTCACGACTCGTGACTCACAGTTAATCTTGAGTCACACGACGCCGTCTCGCCTAAAAAATATGCTTCAATCGCTTTTATCCTGCACGTAAATCAAGCTGGCTTCTAATCCTGATTCTTGCATAATTCAGTCGCAAATGGGAGGTAGATTAACAGATAAATGAATAATCATATTATTAAATAAAACCAAGATTAAAAGAATAATGAATAAGTCAAATCATAAGAACTAAGATAACTTTCTTTGTGTATTTTTCGTCCGTGCAAATACACAACCACATGTGTTCCTACAGCCACACAAACAGTAACATTTGATGGAAAAACGTCGTTACTCACATTGTCATCTCGACCACACCACTCAAAAACACACGTGAAAACGTTTGCCACAGTAAAACTTATCCTGGGTCAACAATGGCTCACGGCACAATTGCTGGGCAAATTTCCCGAAAACATACGTCAAGGATAACCAGGAACAGTCCAACATGTGTCTAAAACACATCCTTGTAATAAGCACTTTGCGTGGTGAGGGTCGAGCAGTAACCCCCCCCCCCCCCCCCATGGTACTAAACTACATGGTCACTTTCAGAACCATAGAAATGTTGTAGTCTTGTTTACGAGTGTTGCTGTATTTTTTGTCTTCCATTTTTTGTTTTCGTTCACTGTTACAGTTTTCCATGACTCCTGCCCCCTCTCCCTCTATTGGATACGACATTTTTCTTTTTCCATCTTCTTTTAGTTAGGAAACAACAACAACAATTCTCTCTCTCTCTCTCTCTCTCTCTCTCTCTCTCTCTCTCTCTCTCTCTCTCTCTCTCTCTCTCTCTCTAAACACTGGACACGATCCCAACTTTTTCGTGTATAGGTTGGGGAGTGGCCGAGTGGTTAGGGTGACGTAGCTTTGATGTCACCACCCCACACTCCCCTCCCCTCAGCCTTAGAACAGGTAGCCCCCCAGCTCTACCACGGTACAAAGATATTTGGAAGAGATGCATTACCACCCTCGTTCGAAAAACAAAAGACAAATGTAATTAAAGGTTAGTAAGAAAATGAAAAAATGAAAGAGAAATATAAGTTCACAGTTTTCGACTTCAAATATCCTGTTTTCTATTGCTCCTTCTTCCTCCTCTTCCTCCTCCGTCTCAAAAAAAAAATAGATTCAATTATGGTTATTTGAGAGGTAAGCAATTCTCTGAAAAGAATGATTGAGCCAAACGGAAGGAAAAGAACAGAGTACAAATAATTGCAAGGACGTTCTTTTTCTTGATTAATCTACTCACGAGATATCTACAGATATCTTGAAATAAAGTGAAAAGTATAACATTTTCCCAGAAAGAAAGGAAATTCCAGAAAGACTTACAAACAGAAAATTAGCTTACCCTCAAACCAATAAATAGATTCTCCCATACACACGCGCGGATTAATGTGAATAATGTTCAAAACTTCGAAATATACAATAAAGATCCCGTAGAAAAATGATGTGATAGAGATACGTCCCTTCGTTAAGCTTACGAGCTGCTGCCACCTCTTGCCTAAATAAACCTTGATCGTATAACCATTGCTATTCCCTTCCCTAGCTCCTTTAGGTTTGGAGCTGATGCTTCTACCCTTATAACCCCAGTGTGTAAGAGAGTCACCGTTAACACAACAAGAGAATTGAATCCACTTAAGTCCCGTGTCATTGTACGTACTTGGTTCTCGAGGCAAACATGAAAAAAAATAAGGATTAGTTCCGTCTCAGTGGATGTAATTGGCTTACTGGGGCAAACTTGAAAAAAATTATGATTTAAGAGTACACATAATATGAATGAAGAAGAATATTGATACAAAAGACTACTGATGGGATAAATGAATGAAGAAGAAAACTGAAGCAGAGGACTACTAGTAGGATAACTGAATGAAGAAAATGAATACATAAGACTGCTAATGATATAAATGAATAAAGAAAATTAATGCAGAAGACTACTAAGAGGAAAACTAAATGAAGGAGAAAGCAGAAGATTACTAGTGGGATAATAAAAGAAGCGAAGAAGGAGAAAGCATACATATGACCATCGCATCGCACAGGAAAACCCCGGTTGCATTGCCAGTGTGGACAGCTCTTTAACAGTGCGATATACCCGCTGACTGCACGTTGCTTGTATCACGACTCGGATATCTAGGAAACGCTCCTCAGTGCATGTCTGTGCACTGATGATATTTCTGAGTTCTGAACTTCATGAATAGCGCATGAAAGTATTTGATTACCGTTTGCTCGAGAAAGTGGACTAGGTCTTCATGTCTGCTTGTCCTCATCTCACTACATCATATGTTTTGGTAGGTGTTGCCCTTTTGAATGAAGGTATCCCTGAATAGTATCTGTGTGCTTGGTTAGCTGGTCCTCAAGCCTATCCCAACTAACCGCTAGGGTCGTTGAGGCAGAAGACGGCAAGCTAAAACATCCACCAATCTCAATGTGTGTGTGACAATTTCCTCGGGTGTTAAGACTGATTCTATGACCACATACTCTCTCACTCTTGATGTGACCCTTGCTTGTATTTTGTTGTTGCAGGTTAATGACTATGCCTCTGCCTCATATCCAAATGTGTTATTGAATGCTTCACCCACCCTAATTTCACAATGCAAAGCATGACAATAAAAAAGTGATCTTTCCTTCTATCAATTTAAGATGAATGATCGTATTTATTCTTATTAGTTATCTTATTTCTGACTGCCTCAAATCCTATTTTCATCTTGCATTATTACGATTTGGGAAAGATTGAGATTGAGGAAAATAATAAGCTACTCAAATGTTTACTCTTAAATCCTAATATTGTTTAAGATTAAAACAAATATGAAAAAGAATTGGCAGAAGACAATATTATCATGATATTCCAGGAGCACAGAAATATTCAGTGCGTTGAGAAGAGTCTCCTTAAGAATCCTTATCTGGTCTTATGTTGCAAACTCCATTAAAAGCGCTAATGCAAGTTTAATGATAAAAGTCTTGAAGAACCTCATGACATCTTAAAAGTTGGTGTTTATAGCCCCTATCATCGGCCCGGGACAGCTTCCTAAGGACATGTGTTCAGAGGAAAAATATCTTAATCGAGTTGGGTAGTTTGAGAGACCATAAGAGCGGTCCCTCTTTCCCCTCTGATGTCAGTCGTGGCAGCGAGGATATCAGGCGACAGATCGTCAAGTGATCTGGCTGAGGGCCTCACTCACGTTGAGTTTTACCCTTCCGTCCTGCAGATGCCTCACTAAAGTGCACTGTAAGTGACTCACTTTAGTAATTCATATTCTTTTCATTCAAACTCTCTCTCATCATCACCAATTGTCCAGCAAGGAAACACCACGTCTCCACCACCCAGCCAGCTACTTACTGGTGATAACAATTTCCATTTCCCTTTCAAATAGCCTTCACTTTAATAGCACGAATAAATAGCAATCCAATATCAATGAATAAATGCGTGATTAAGTCATTACATAACACTAGGTATGATGGCATGGTCATACAATTCTACGAGGCATCCGTTCTTCCTTCTGACAAATTTCTCATATCTAACGTAAGATATATTTTCAAAACTCTCCCCCAGCACTATGGTAATCGTAAGCACGCAAACAAATCTGTGGTGTACATGAACATGGCCCTATGGTGATTGTGAAATAACACAGAAGACGCCTCTTGGATAGAAATCTATTCTACAGGCAACCATAGAAAGTTAAAGAATAAGAAAGACATGCTATAACCATGTCAAAGAAGACCCTATAAGCTTCAACCAATATTAGATTTATCTAAAAATGCGTATAGAAGACGTCTTTAGATCCTTCGTGATTCTAAAACATGAGTAACCACAGTGTTAGGTTATTTAAGGTTTACAAACGGGTATTCTAGTCTAACTGCAACTATAGCGTGGAAGATGATGCCCAGTGAAGGATGAAAGTACATTTCCCCCCCCCAAAAAAGTCAATATTTTTACTAACGAAATGTTTTATAATTTCTACTTTCCTGTTATGAGTCTGACTTGGCTTAATTAGCCGTCCAGCGAATAACACAGGAAAAAATGTTTGATCACCGGGGTTAGATAAGCCTAGTAGTAAGTTAGGGAGGGACGAAACTAGGTATACCTGAGTATGTCAGATGTTGTGTTAAGCCTGGGTATAACGGGCTACGTTGGGTAGATCTAAGCAAAACAGATGTTGAAGTCCAGTCATGAAGGGTTGTACTACGTATACCTGAGCATGTCAGATATGTTCATTCTGGTTATTACTGGGTGTATTAGGTAAGCTGGGTGTGTTAGGTACACTGGGTGTATTAGGTTAGCTGGGTGTGTTAGGTACACTGGGTGTATTAGGTATACCTGAACGTCAGGCGTTGTGTTAAGCTTGGTAATGATGAGGTGCGACACTTGGGTAATGAGGCCTTAATGAAGCCATGGGGGGACGCATAAAACTCCCTCGTAGCCCTACGATGATTAAACCTTTCAGAGACAATCCACACTTTTTTTCATGGGGTTAGAGACTGCAGCGAAGATTAAACGAAAGTTGTAATTAGCTCTTACGCCATTCTTTACTTTTTTTATACCTTGAAAGTTAACAAGACTCGTCACTTGAGAAGGGCGTATAACTCGAAGGTACAGGAAAGAGATGGGTGATACGTGGATGATAAATGAATATGTGCGTAGGACGATAATGATGATATCGAGGAGGGATATGATAGGTGCAATATATATACAGATGAAACTGTTAGCACGCGCAAGTGATGGAGGTGAAGGATACAATTGGAGGTAACAATGTCAACACCTGGAAATGGTAGGGACCAATACATTGTACAGGGAGATTAACATCTGCAGAGCGAGATTAAGGATCGTACGCGAGATGAACCCTCTGAGTTATATCACAAGGAGACAATTGGTGTCAAGGTAAAAAAGAATAAAAGTGATAGGTGAATATGAATATCAACTCTCCCTATTTAGTCTTTAAACTAATAATAGATATCTAGAGGTAAAACGCTCATCTGTTTCTGCTGTAACAAGACAGCGTGTTGTATGGAGTCGAATGTTCCTTTATGTCTCCATCAGTGTACCTCACCCTACTGTGAGATGTCGATGTTGAATCTTTGTGGGAGATATGTACTAGATATTCTGGGGCGTCACACAACGCCTATATGACGCACACGTGACGCAAGACGAAAACGGTACGAGAGCTACATACAAGACGACTGATAGAAAGGCATCACATATATTATAGCAGCTCGTCTATAACATTCACATGACTGTATGTTATCACTGACACGTGCATACGTTAGCGAAGTCGGATAAGAACACATGATTTTTCCAGTAAGCCTCTTGACTTCAGGAACGTAGTAGAATCATTCCTACAATCTTCGATGTGTTGATATCAAAAACAGTGATCACATTCTCCGTAGACATCACCACAGTCTGGTTGTCTATAAGCCTTAAGCCACGGGAGCCTACCGTGGCCCAAAGAAAAAGAATGAGCTTTCAAGAGACGGGCTTAGACAGCATTGTCGTTTGCCTCATAGCATAGAAGGGACGATAAGAACATCTGTTGAAGTGGTGTGTTGAGTGTGCGTGTGTGTGTAGTCGTGCTTTGTCACAGGTTTATTTTACAACAGGTGCGTCTGGCCCAGCGAAGAGGAGTAACTGTGGATTATTATCAATATCTTAGCCATGAGAACTACACATGAAATGAGCATCAATCATCATTGCTTAACACCCGTAATGTTGCCACGAACACGTCTAGTGAGATGAATCTAGAACAGGGAAAGTGTCACTATTGCCTCTGGTACACTGGTAACCAGCAGTATGGCCACTAGACCCTCTGGTACAGTGATGGTACGTGGCCCTGGCTGATAACCAGCAGTGTGGCCACTAAAGCCTCTGGTAGAGTGATGGTACGTGGCCCTGGCTGAAAACCAGCAGTATGGTCACTAGACCATCTGGTACAGTGATGGTACGTGGCCCTGGCTGATAACTAGCAATATGGCCACTAGACCCTCTGGTACAGTGATGGTACGTGGCCCTGGCTGATAACCAGCAGTGTGGCCAAGTCGTGAGTTACAGCAGTCGCTGTTGTTATCTGAGCGAGGAATGGCAGCGTTATAGACCATTAAGCAGATGGACGTAGTAACAGATAGGGGCCCCAAGAGCGAGATGGTGAGTAGTGTGGACGTGCAGTGAGGTGCATGAGAGACAGATTCTCCCTCAAATATTCCAGAAGTGTTGTTCAACACATGAAGCAGGAAGATACTCCTGTAGCGAATGTGAATTGATATACCAGATGCTCGACTATCAAGTATTTCTCTCTCTCTCTCTCTCTCTCTCTCTCTCTCTCTCTCTCTCTCTCTCTCTCTCTCTCTCTCTCTCTCTCTCTCTCTCTGTACTTCTTCATTTCTATTATCCTCTCATAGAGACATATCAGCAGTACTTGTGAGTACATACGACTAGATATCGCTAAATGGTAGAGCTAACGCGCGAAACTCTAGCGTCACGAAGAACAAGGTGTGTGATTTACATGCTGTCAAGTGTTACGTGAGATAGAGTGATTGTATTGTTGTGGACTGAAAGCCAGCAGTCCACGTGTACATGTGACGGAAAGAAAATGCAGCCATGGCCTGACACTTAACAACCATTGCACTTGTGTGACTGTCAAGTATCATTCCTCTGACCTGTAACTGTGTCAATTCACCTGTCAAGAAGGAGGCTGTAAACCCCTGAATAGCATGAAGTATGTGGGAGCCACATTCTTCCCTCTCTCCCCTTCACAAGACGTATGGCAATACGTCTCCGGAGCCACACCACTCTCACTTCTCTCCCATGACGTTTTGCCATGCCATTTCCGGAGCCACAACCCTTCCCTCCCTCCCAAGACGTTTAGCCATGCGTCTCCGAAGCCACATCCCCCCGACACATCACCATGCGTCTGCAACATGGCGCGCCTGAGTTACATATGAGAGACCAAGACGGAATCAGCTGAACAAGACAGCAGACGGCAAACTCAACAGATGAACTCAGACAAAAAATTGATAAAAGATATCCGGCGTCTTCACATGACACAAGACCTCCCCACCAACGACAAACGACCTTCGTGATCGCAATCCATATGTCCTTCACAACCCAACAAGACACTAGACATACAAGTGACTAGTGGAATTCGCCCACGGGTCCGTCTAGCCACGTTCCATTCCTTGCGTCTGCTACTTTTGCCCTCGTCACGCTGTACAACCTCTCCCGTGTGAGCAGCTTATATTCTGTTCTAATCAATTCCTTGATATGCGCACGAGGTGGCAGAGCAGAACGTCGACACCTCTTACCGAGGCGTACTAAACTACCTCCCTTCTGACACTCAGACAAAAATATGGATTTTAGAAAGACCCATAAAAACAATGTTTATAGATATATACATCCAGACTTTTGAATGAAACATTTATATTATCTATAATTACCCCGGTGCCAATTTCAATGTTTGAGTCCAGTAGTTAACGAAGACTTTTCTAAGGGCTCCTGCAGGCCACAGCTGCGCTACGTCCATTTATAGGGGACATGGTGACTCCTCTGGAGTGCCAGAGTTCCATGACGAGACTGTACTCCCAGTGATACAGCCTCGCCAAAAAGGTCACATTTTCACTCAAGCAGGCAGAATCCGGTAACACCTGAAGCATCTAATGATCGTTTACCACCGTTAACCGTAAGCATCGGGGGGGGGGGGGGAATTCTGCGAGCAAACTCTTCTGAAAGAAAGAGAGCGAAAGGCGGAGGTAGGATGAAGTGGGGGGGATGTGGGAGTCACTAACACATACTTGGAGTCTGGAATTTGGCTTCGCTCAGCCAGCCGGTGTCAGGAACATTAACTAAATCGTTTTCGAACACTAATTTCCCTCAGGTGATATATGGCGCAATATAGTGGCATAAGATGACCTGGGCTGTCGCCTATCTGGATGAGGAGGCGTAGAAGCAGAGATAGAGGAGCTGATGTGTCAAGTGGAGAGAGGAGGTTGAAGACCTTAGATTTCAATGATTCTTGACCTTTTTTTTTTTTTTCCTTCTTTTAAGCATTCCTATATTTGAAGTATCTCAGAGTTTTCATGGACCATGTAGGGCAAGGTGGCGCCAGGAATGAATGAAGGCAAGCAAGTATGAATATGTACACGTATAGACGTGTACATATGTAAATGTCTGTATGTGTATATATACGTATGCATATGTTGATATGTATATGTATGATACATATATGTGCGTGTATGGGCGTTTATGTATATGAGTGGATGGGCCATTATTCGTCTGTTTCGTGGTGCTACCTCGCTGACGCGGAAAACGCCGATCAAGTATAAATGTATAGATATATAAATATTATATATATATATATATATATATATATATATATATATATATATATATATATATATATATATATATATATTATCCCTGGGGATAGGGGAGAAAGAATACTTCCCACGTATTCCCTGCGTATCGTAGAAGGCGACTAAAAGAGGAGGGAGCGGGTGGCTGGAAATCTTACCCTCTCGTCTTTTTTTTCATTTTCAAAAAGAAGGAACAAAGAAGGGGGCCAGGTGAGGATATTCTCTCTAAGGCCCAGTCCTCTGTTCTTAACGCTACCTCGCTACCGCGGGAAATGGCGAATAGTATGAAAGAAAAAAGATATATATATATATATATATATATATATATATATATACACACACAAAGAGGGAGAGAGAGAGAGAGAGAGAGAGAGAGAGAGAGAGAGAGAGAGAGAGAGAGAGAGAGAGAGAGAGAGAGAGAGAGAGAGAGAGGAGAAATAAAATCATGTTTCCTGGTCCATTAACCTGCACAGATCTCAAGCTAACTTGACTCACGGTCCACTAATCTAACGACCTCCACTTGACATAGCATAAACCACGTCTCCTTTACAGTGGAAATTCGTGCTCTTGCTTTCTCGTTGTAGAATTCTACACTGCATAATCTGGTTGGTGCATGTACCCTAATGATAAAGCTGTTCCTCGGATTATGAATAAACAATTTATAACTTTCTCATGTAAGTGAATATGGTTTCAAAATATATATGCACTACTTCTGGCCTTTTTGATGGCAAACCAAAGTTCTCTCTGCTGTCGTATAAGCTGAAGCTTACTTATTTTACGCTTTAGCGTATAAAGGTATTGGGCTGATATATTCCTAACGTCTCGCCAGCTTAGGTGTACTCAGTTTTACTAACGGTATTCAGTTTATCATCTGGATAGATCATTCTCCTTCTTCCACCATCCACGAACAGCACCATCGATCAAATCGCCGTCTCTCTCTCTTTCTCTTTCTTTTTTTTCTCCCTGCCTTGCGTGTTTCTACTCTACTGCATGATATAAGGATATCTGTCTCTCAAATAGACACACAGGCTTACTCACACAGACACAGACACACATTCACACGCACGCACACACACACACACACACACACACACACACACACACACACACACACACATATCTTTCTGTCAGAGGAAATAAAGAGTAACCTAGTTGTGGATGACCAAGTAATGCATCTTGTATCACTGATAATCGAGAAAAATATGTATGAGTTTGATTTTTGAAATGTGGATTCAATCTCGCATTTTCTTCGCTTGTGTATCTTCACTTTCCTGCTATATACAGAGAATTTCACACTGCGTTCATCAAAATAATCATCAATCTCGTTTCAGTTAAAATTTGTGGTTTAAGTGTATAATAATGAACTCGGGGTGACTAAAACTATCACCTATGATCCGTAACAGAGAGAGAGAGAGAGAGAGAGAGAGAGAGAGAGAGAGAGAGTTTCCTTTATCACAAGAAATACAATTTACTCCTTTCCTTCCTTTAGATCGAGGCTTCAGCGTTATCAAGCGAGACGGCACGGACAACTGAAGCCCTAATGAACGCCTTCACAATAACCCTATATATATATATATATATATATATATATATATATATATATATATATATATATATATATATATATATATATATATATATATATATATCCTAGCCTAGCCTGATCCAGGTAACTCATGTTATCGACCAACCACTAGGGGTGGATGAACAGCTGGCTTGACTGTGAACTAACTGACACAACTAGGACTCGAAAATCTGCGCTCGATCCTGGGAGGCCCGTGAAGGCATCACCGTCAGGAGCGTTAACCGCTACACCACGGAAGTTGATTAGATTCAGATTATCACACCCAAGAATAAGGAGTATCTGCCACCATAGACTATATCACATAAAGACAGAAAAAAAAAAAATCATTTACGATACGTTCAAAAGACTCGAACCTCTAACATGATATTTCTTGTCCTGATGTCCGGTACCCTTTATCAAAAGGAAATGATATCAGACGGATCATCTAACTTGAACAAGAAAGTCTAATATTCTGTTTGAATGACACACACACACACGATGATATCTGGGTAAACTTTCATTGTCTGTCATCCTTGTTTGCTCAGGCGTACACTGAGACTGCCATGCCACAGCTACTTTGTCAAGTTGTCATGAAACTTTGAGTGAATCACAGGAGTTACAGTGAATGTCACAGCCCCGTTGTGTTCAGGCAGATCTGTTTCAAACAGAATTATTTAGACGTCGAGAGTTTTATTTTCAAGAAAAAAAAACACACCAAGTTTTTGTATTATACTTTTAGTTATTTCTTGCTTAACAAAGCACAGATTAATCTTTTTTTTTTTTGTATATTTTCTTTGCAGTTGGAAATATTTTGAGCTTTTGTACCAGCAGTTACATCTTTTTCTTTATTAATCTCTCACTGTTTTTCTCTCTATACTTGGTGCACTACAAAACTTCACTATGAACAAAACAAAAAGAATGTATGAAAGCGAATGAAATCCGCCGAGATGGAAGAAATCAAAAGCCCAGTTTTTAATATTAACTGAGACAGCACGGGCAACTGATGCCCTAATCAGGGACATATCCTTAACGCTATATATATATATATATATATATATATATATATATATATATATATATATATATATATATATCCTGACCAGGTACTCGTTCTATCGACCAACCCCTAAGGGTAGATGAACAGCTGGGTTGACGGTGGACCGACTGTCCCAAACAGGATTCGCACCTATACTCTCGACCCTGGGCGGCACGTGTATACGTCACGATAAGGTATGCAAACCGCTACACTGCTCTTTCATTTCGCTGTTGCGCGAATGGAGTTTTGTCCACTTTAAAACCCTTTGGTGTCCCGAATGCGCTCCACCCTAGTTTACCGTGAAGTCATCTAAGTCATCCTATCAATATCATCAGCCAGCTTCTGCAAAGCAGTAACCGGAATGATGTTTGAAATAGACAAATATGAGAGATGAATACATAATGCAAGGACGTTCAAACAGCAGCGGGCCAATGACCCCTTTCCAGGCTGTTTGTGAGAGTGGAAGGTATCAGAAACTCACAAAAGAATGCAGTAAAGATGAAAAAGACATAGATGATTCAGAGTGAATAACCTACCATCTCAACGTTAGATATGAGCGGTTGCAATATCAATGCGTACTTGGACAGTATTCTAGGTGAGGAAAAAATATCTCAAATGTATTGAGTGTTTCCTCACGTTCACTTCAAAGCCTTATCTCTGATGACGTTATCATCATGTTCGGTTCGATGTCTCATCATCGTAGATGAAGTCATCACATTAGGAGAATGGATGAATCATATGTAAGGACGCACGCCAGAGATGATTTATGCACAAGAAGATATGTCAATTCTATCCGAAAACCAATAGCTTCTAAACAATATATTTACCCGATGCCAATGATGCAGAAAGAGCGAAAGAGTGAGTTCCCGGGTTTAATGAAGCACAAGGAAACAATAACTCTCACCTGGCGAGTCTGATGCAGGTGCCAGTCTGTAAGATAAATAATGAGTCAGTGGTTGTTCTAGTGTGAGTGACAGCTCGCACGAATCATCATTAACTATATAATCCAACCTCTCGAAGTTCTGCACCGTGGCATGTCATATGGGGCTGCTGGTGAGCGTTGCTGTCTCCTCATACATATTCTAGCTTTCAAAAACCTACAGTAAAACATGCAAGTACCTTTCCTTCCCTCTCTATAAGTCATAGAGCAATCTCTCTCTCTCTCTCCTCTCTCTCTCTCTCTCTCTCTCTCTCTCTCTCTCTCTCTCTCTGTAGTGAGGACTGCCAACGATCATTTTATAACGTTCGTTTCTAAGAGTGGCTGCTGGACTACTGTTATTTTACTGTCTCTATTCAGTTCTGGAGCGAGCGGCCGCTCGGCTCGCGTACCCTTAAAAGATGATCCTTGTCTCGTACAGCACATTTACCCTCGACACTCGTGACCTAAGATTTTATTATCAGCCCTGTGCACGTCCTCCTGACTCTTCACGTCTGCCCTCCACGCTTCCCTTCACGTCTGCCCTCCACGCTTCCCTTCACTTCTCTTTGGTACGATTATAACGGAGGTCTTATTGATCGCGTGTCTCCGATGTGAAGTGTGCAAAGAAGACATTAGATAATGGGAATCACAAGCGCAATGATAGCTAACAGAACAGGACACTGCAAAGAGAAAGAAAGGAAGAGTACTTCCTTACAGCTGCCAAAAAAAATGAAAATGAGCGCTAACGCGTAGCACTCACCGCAAGGAAAACATAGAGTACCAAAGAACTAGGCAAGTAAGTTACATGTTGTCAAGTGTCGTGTAGAAGGGAGAAACTGCATGTTTATGAACGGATAGCAATCAGTCCACGTGTCGGTGATGGCCGGGAGGAGGGAGAGAGAGAGAGAGAGAGAGAGAGAGAGAGAGAGAGAGAGAGAGAGAGAGAGAGAGAGAGAGAGAGAGAGAGAGTGAATAAAAAATAGACGGAGAATGTCTTACGCCATTATTTTGGCGAATCTAGGATCAAATAACCCTGCACCTGAGATACAGCTGTTGAGAAACGTAAATTAATCTTGATAATAATATCCATTCCAAAACAAGCACAAAAAAGACATCATTATTAAGGAAGTCAAGCTTTAACAAAGGCACATGAGCTGACGGGTAAAAAGAAATGTGATGAATTATTAAAGAGGTGTTAGAAGAATTCAGAGGAACAACAAATGAAATACGTAAAATTAATGACGCATGAAGACTTCGGAACATAATAAGCGAAAACAAATACAGAGAATTGCACACACGTGCATACCTCTCCTGAAAGGGGCGGCCGTGGGTGGTTCCAAGAACAGAGAAGCAAAACACTCAAGAAACAAGCAAAAAACTACTTAGTCCTTCAATGGCTCTCTTGTTTGACTTCCGTCCAAGGCTGAGAGGGACTTGATTAATGTACACATCATCTGACGAGCACAACTCATTTTTATCATGGATAAATGGAATTGGATTTTGTGGAAGATGGATCATTATGAGAGCAAGACGATATCGCCTCCAAGAGGCCACGGTTGAGGTGGGGGGACTAGCACGAAGTAAACCCAGCAATAAGATGGACTCAGTGTGCAGTAGTTGTGGTCTGTGAGCTGGATTCTGAAGGTAACCTAAATACCAGTCTCTGGAAACCCTGGTCACGAAAACAAAAAATGCTTAGAATAAGATCAACTGTTTTTCCTTCCTCTAAGCACACACACACACACACACACACACACACACACACACACACACATATATCTATCTATCTATATATATATATATATATATATATATATATATATATATATATATATATATATATATATATATATATATATATCATTTATCAATTCATTATGCTTTGTCGCTGTCTCCAGCGTTAGCGAGATAGCGCAAGGAAACAGACGAAAGAATGGCCTAACCCACCTACATGCATATGTATATACATACACGTCCACACATGCACATATACATACCTATACATTTCAACGTATACATATATATACATACACAGACATATACATAGATACACATGTACATAACTCATACTTGCTGCCTTTATTCATTCCCGTCGCCACCCCGCCACACATGAAATGACAACCCCCTCCCCCCGCACGCGCGCGAGGTAGCGCTAGGAAACGACAATAAAGGCCACATTCGTTCACACTCAGTCTCTAGCTGTCATGTATACTGCACCGAAACCACAGCTCCCTTTCCACATCCAGGCCCCACAAAACTTTCCATGGTTTACCCCAGACGCTTCAAATGCCCTGGATCAATCCATTGAATTACAGAAGAGTATGTGATGTCAGACTATGCTGGTAGACACGTGGAGAGTGAGACATGATTATCCGAGCGCTTCGTGATAATTCATATCATCAGGGATACAGAAATAGTGAACAAATGTAGGTTTAACACCAACCAACCCACTGATCCCAGCTTGTGTGTGTGTGTGTGTGTGTGTGTGTGTGTGTGTGTGTGTGCTTATTATTTGAGAGAGAGAGAGAGAGAGAGAGAGAGAGAGAGAGAGAGAGAGAGAGAGAGAGAGAGAGAGAAGGGGAGGGGGGGGGTTTAAGGGGCGGTGTATCCTGACAACTGGATGCCTGAAGCTGGCACAGTGACTCCGTATCTAGATGAAACACACATGACTTCAGGCACAGCCATCAATAACGTGGAGGAAATTCCTTCAGCACAGGACCAGTAGGTAAGGAAGTGGCCCGCAGGCTGCATTTGGGAGCTCCGCTCACGTTCAAGGACCCCCTAATCAGGGTTAAGAATTTCTAAGGCTGAATGGCCTAATGGATTTGCTCTGAGGGCTCCACTAACTAATTAAATCATTAACCAACAGGTGGCGAATTGTCGCTAGTTGACTAGGTCGTAACGTGTCATTATGTTTTCCCGAATGGAAATTTACATCTCATAGCTGCTTTGGTCGAAGGTGTCTATCAACATCCCTAAACCAATTGGTAGATAAGACAGGAGTTCACAGACCTTTCCTAGCAAATTGCTACTGTAAAAAAAAGTTAAAAAAAAGGAGAAAAGGATAAGCAATGGATAGCTACGTGAGCAGTTCACGGATAGTTAAGAAAGTAGTCCTGAAGTCTTCTTAAATCGCATGTGAAATTGAATATGTACCGGGGAAAATGGTGACCATCATTTTTCCACATACATTCACAGTAAAAGAAAATTTATCCATACAAACCGACGTATTAAGAGAGACATTCTATGACACACATCTTCCGCCAGCTTGTCGTAATGTGGGATGAAAGACCTGAGAGGCAGCAGTTTGCCACCAGAGTCGGTCAAGATGTGTACATCGTATCTATACTGTGACATTCCTCATAGTTGAGAACAGATACGTGGAATGATAGATCGATTTCTCAAATAGGTTAGCATCTAATCAACACAGCTGAGTAATCAACGGATGTGCCACTTACTCATCAAAATAATCAATGGAAGTGCCAATTACTCAGCAAAATAATTAACTGATGCGCAAATTACTCACTGCTGTGAGGGTCATCACCGCCAGTCCGTAAACCATTTCCTCCCATCCTTCATTTCCTCTCCTTTATTGCGTCTATGATGACGTTTGATGTAACATTTGTTGGTGATAAGATCCAATCCAGTCGCCCATCTGGGCCACACTTGGCCGCAAGATGTGCACTGTACAGGCTGGTGTAGGGCGGGAAGCGCTACGATGGTGTCACTCGAAGCTCTCTGACTCGACACAAAGTGAATATTTCACGGAGCGAAACACCATCACAGCGGAGGAACAAACTATGAAATTCCTCGTATTTAGTAATCAACCAAAAACCAGAAAATCCTAAAAGAATAATTCGAAATAAATTAATCGGTGAAATAAGGAAACAGATTCGTATCCCAACACAACGAATTTGCTGTAATCTTTATAGTCAATTCATTCCGTATGAAAGATTCTTCAAATATGATTCATAAGAACCTTTGGTTCGAGTTCAGCTCGACCCCTCACCAACGGCAGAAGAAAGTTCCTATGAGAGCAATAACACGGGTGAGACAGGCGAAGGAAAGTCACCCCCCTGTGCAAAATTCCGCTGGTTGTCTAAAGCCGTCGTGCCTCACTACGTCGACAAATGCCGCTCAGGACGGCGTCTTACCAGGGAATCAGCCTCCCTGAAGGGACTTTATGAGCGACCAACGAGCCTCTGGGAAAAGTGCTGGAGGAGGAAAATTGGGGGCGGTATTTGTGTAGAAATCTGTGGGGAAAAAAGAAAAATTTTCTCCATTGCCAATATGGAAGAGAAAATGGCTCAGCTAGTAGAAAAAATTTTACCATAAGACTTCTTTTCATTTTTGTTAATAAAATAAACCACACTAATATCTTGAACAAATGTCCATAAACTACACACTGCACATCTTAATCCCTCCTCGATGCATTTACACACACGCACGCAGGCGCACACAGACACACACACACACAACACACACGCACAACGCCTCCCCATGCCATACACATATTCAATCGATCCACAGTTACACACATCCAAATCCTCTTAAACTAAATCTGACATAAAACGTACACAAACATCAACGCACACTCACACTAATATACAAACAGACACACACACACACACACACACACACTCACTGAGTATCCCATCCCCACAATGCACAACAAGGCAATAACTAGCAAGAGTCTAGATAATTTTCAGTGGCACACAGGCACCAAATGAACCCTAATACCTTAATCTTGGAGATTTTGGAAATCAATAGATGTAAGAAAAACTTTGAGAACCTTAGCCTTATATTCCTATGGCCTCTTTAAAGGTCCACTGATATATATCGAAAACTTTCGGTTCAATAATCCCGGAGACTTTTTTTGGCAGCCGTGAGATACACAATATACTCCTGGAACTTAATGTGGGGACTTTTCGTTGCGTTAGAAGCCCACGTCCGCAATCTAGCTACGCCACGGGCAATTTCCCGAGGTCCGTGGGGACCTCCATCTACCTCAGTCTTCAAAGCCAGTGATCGAGGATTTAAAGATAACTGTCTAGATTTCAGCGGGGATGATATAAGAAAGTCCTGCGACGTCTTGAAACTTGTGACTCTTACTTGCTCCACACAGGGTAGACTGCGATAGTCCATTACATGACTCGTCTATAACCTCTAAAGAGAATTTGACTTGTGCCACACAGGTTAGGGGAAATGTATTCCCTACCTTCTCCGGCAACCGAATCGGAAAGTATTCCTCTGTAGAAGGACAAATTCAGTAGGAAGGAGGAGTTCCACTCGTCTTCTCAGCTCCCGAAGCGGCAGACCTATGGACTCGATGTATCGCTCACACTGGCCTTACCCACAATGGGCTCCATCAGTCTAACAGGTTTTGTAAAAATCCGGATATCACAACGTTCTGCCAAACCCTAAGAAGCTCAGTGTTAGAGCAAGTGATGTACACAGCTCACTACTATCACTGGATCCCAAATATCTTTTCAGAGGGGCAGAGTTTAATTGACGATAGCAATACCTAACATTCTCGACTTATTAGAGCTGAGATTTTGTCCAGTTTTGAGGAGCAGAGCTTGAAAGTAAGCGACTCTTCTGTCTTTTACATTATCAGGAACATCTTGGAGTTAGCAGTGGTTATGCTACTTGGGAGAGGCTTCAAATCTCATGCTCAGATCAGCATTCAGCAATGAGTATGCTAGGCAGCGTCTCCATAACGGGCTACCGTAAAATGTGATAGTGTGGAGAACAAGTGGCTGCTAAAGGCAAGAAATTCTAAAATTATGTCTCATATATAATGAGAGAGAGAGAGAGAGAGAGAGAATGGGGAGATATCAAGAAACCTAGGGAGGAAATATCAAGAATTCTAACTCCGTCTTCAAAGATGTTAAGGAATATTTGGAGAGTTAAAAACAGCTACGTTCAGAAAGGATTACAGTGAAGGACAGCTCTCCGCGCGCTTTATCCGAGCAGGAAATATCATGTTGATCTGACTGTCAGACTAGGATTTACCACCAATTGACTGCAGGCTATTAGGCTAATGTGTTTTCTCTCAGAAGGACTGCCGTATGAACAGTGTTCATCGGTATTGTGTGAGTGCACACGTACATAATACACAAAGTCCCACATTTTACGATCTTTTACAGTACAGAATTATTCCTCATCAAAGATTCTCTAAAACTTTCCAAGAACATGGTCCACGTCTTGTTGACAAGACGATTATATCTCCTGGGTTTTGTGGTCAGCGAATCACATGCCTCAGGCACCAGCATATCCTCTCCACAATTTTTAGTTATTCGCGGAACACATTCGCGCGCCGTCTCTCATGGTATGCACTTCCATCTCTCTCACGGAAATACCGGCTGAGCCACAGAATGATCACCCAGTGATACATACCTGAAGCCAGACCTTCATTGGAAAATGAGATAAGTAAATGAAGGTGATAGAACATGAGATCTGGGAAGAGCCACATCCCTGAAGTATCTATCTTCAAACCACTATAGATTCTACTTGGGTTTCTCGTCGTGACCTATATTCTTTACGTATTGGTATATAGCCTTTTGCACTCTCTCGTGTGCATTCTACTCTTAACACTAATGTATCTGTGGCAGAGAACTGGCTGACCAGTATGGCCCATCTGTACTGACTTGCAACAGTTCTGTTGGGTGCTATACTAGGTAGAATTAGATCAACGAAATTATCTTGAGAAATCTCGCTACGGCCGGTTGCCCTACGAAGAGAGAGCCCGCTAACCCCTCAGGCTAAACGAAAATGGTAAGCGGACTTAGAAAAAGAGCGGGAAGCTGGTTTGATACTACACATACGCTTCTTTTTGGCCAATACCTATTAACAGAGAACCTGTGAAAAGCAATTATTGCTGCAGACTTCATGGAACAACAGATGAGAACAAAATACGAAGGCATGAGTCCACACCACATCTTCCTTCAAAATATGGGCCTCACGGGGGTAAAACTCCTTCTGCAAGCGTACAATTATGAATTTCCGAACAGATAACTACACACCCGCACCCACACACAAGTGCCTTCCACCTGCCACTTTAAGTAAGCAGTCTGGCTGGTGGTGCAGCTGCAACCTGGCCCTCATCTACAGACAACAGTCTTCCCACACACACACACACACACACACACACCACACACATCCCTCTGGATAATGAGACTCTCAGGGGATACAAACCATATCGTCTATGTCAGTGCAAAGGAAGGGATACAGGACTGTCTTCTTTACTTACGACAGAAAAGCATCCATCAAAAAGTATTTCTATGCTCTACTGATGATATATATTTTAAGTAAAGTTAAGCTGAGAAACGCCCACAAAAATCTTGAGAACATATGAGAAAAAAATCTCTGTCAAAGAAAATTAAATTCTACCGATTCTCCAAGGAAAAAAAAAAATCACCTGAATTCCACAGTGGTGTCTGACGAGCACTGATATCATCGAAGAAGATATAGACACTATCGTTGACAATTTGTTCCATATCTAAGTCCCTTTCGCTCTCTCAGCTGTACGTCTCTTTTGATCATTAAACACGCGTAGTCAATATAATCGCTTCTCCCTGAGCCCTGATCTTCCTTAATGGCACACTCAGCAGACAGCCTCACGTGTGTAGAGGGAGGTTCAACCCTAACTGCCACCATAAACCAGGGGTAAGAGTCTGTGGTCTGGTAGGGAGGATTACAATCAGCTGATAACCCCATACACTTGATGCCAGTTAAGTCCTGTTTATATAGACAATTAAGCAGGTTCACGTCCTCTGGTTAGGTCTGCGAGCCGTGCATTAGACAAGTTCCTCTTTTCATTACGCACGATGGGGACCATCACCCACTACCTAATTACAGAATGGTTTTGTACCGCAATTACTACAGAACTAGAAAAGGGAGAGAGAGAGAGAGAGAGAGAGAGAGAGAGAGAGAGAGAGAGAGAGAGAGAGAGAG
>NC_092225.1:58404923-58632423 GCF_036320965.1 Panulirus ornatus
AAAGCATCAGGGGTGGCAAATCCAAAACAGGGGTAGGAAAGGCTACACTAGTACACTAGATATGACAACTTTATGATGGATTTGGCAACTGAAACGTATCACAAGTGGCAAAATCTATATCAGGGATGGCATGGCAACTCGAGAATACTAGACGTGGCAACTTTAGACGTGTTAGTGACACGCCACTTCATCCTAAATCGTTCCTGTCGATATATCTCACCCGTTAACGAGGGTAGTCTACTTCCAAACTGCGTCGTCATCACGTGAATGAGTGGTTAGCCTTTTGGGATACCGAAACACTTTGGGACGTTACAATGGTAAGTTTTAGGAGTGGGCAACAGTCGGAGAATGAGAAGGGCAGGAGAAGAATAAGAACAAGCAGAGAGATGTACTTAATGTGAAGAAGTGAGCTGTAGTAAATGCCAGGGAGAGAACTGTAGGAAATTCCAAAACAGACCAGCAGTATATGCCAAGGAGATGTCAGTAGAAAACGCCAGAAGATAACAGCAGAAAATGCCACGGAGAGAATTGTAGTTAATGTCAAGGAGAACTGCAGAAAGTGTCAGGAGAGAGCAGCAAGGGACGCTATAATATATATATATATATATATATATATATATATATATATATATATATATATATATATATTAGTACATTGAGGTGCTGGGGGGAAACTGCTGTATGACTCTTAATTACGGCAATTATTTGGTTGGTAAATGACTGCGGCGAAGCTTATTACCATGGTAATAGGACCGTGATGGAGGCAGTCCCCAGTGCTTTTGATCACATCAGACACACAATGTTAGCAGGAACATTTGTTGGCCCGGGTAATTCCAACACGGAGATGGAGCGGCCCGTCTCCAGACGTCAACTGTTACAGACGAGGCACCATACGGGAGGCATGCTGCGTTAATGGGCCTTATTATGGCTATTATAAGCTTGCTGAACTGTGCGCTCTCTCTCTCCCTCCCTCCCTCTCTCCTTCCTTCTCTCTCTCTCTCTCTCTCTCTCTCTCTCTCTCTCTCTCTCTCTCTCTCTCTCTCTCTAAAACTTCAGTTTCCCCCCCTCCCCCGCTCACTCTGACTTTACGATCTCTAACTTCTCTAACTCCCGGCCGCACTCCTCCCCTCCAGTCTCCAACTACTGACTGTACCACAGTTTTGGCCGTCACTGGAGCAGACAGATCCCGAACTCAAGCCTCGTAACTCTCCTGACTCACTACCGTATTTCTATTGCAGTTAAACTATTTATGTTAAACATTATAAATGGATGTTTAGCTGCGTAATTGTGTATATAAAAGCAGATACTAGACAGGTAGTGATCTTAAACGAAACGAATGCGCCCCAGGATTCGAAGCCGGGTCGAATACTCGACATTCCCTGATGGTCGTGTATTGGACTCGGCTTCAAATCCTGGGCAGCATAAGATCTGAATGGTTTACATCGATTTCACGTGACATGATGTGGTAGAAGATAACATGCAATCGACGTGTGGATTACCATACGGTACATCAACAGCATCTCCAGTTTAGCCTGACTGGTAGAGAATATTGACAGATGTCTCACTAAACACTTGCAATTCCCAAGGGTGTACAAGAGTGACAGTGTCCCCGTTCGTCACATATGAATAAACCTTTTCGTGATTGCGCTGTCACTTACTTGCATCAGAAACTCCACCATCGGCCGTCAATGAGGAATGAATCCATCACCGTAAATGAAAAATAAACTAGAAAAATGAAGAATGGTTACCGTTACAGTCATCAGATACAAAGCGTCCTTCTTCTGGCTAGTATTAATGAAAGAAAAAAGTATAACGAACGTTTTTATTTTATGAAGGATATTGTTCTGATATTGATACTGTGTACACACAAGTCAGACAACACAGTTCCAGGAACCATTTGTCGATGTCATAAAAGCCTCCACCCAGGACGCTGTCATTGGCCGTGATAAGTTCTTGAGGATATATTGTTTATCTTCCTTGTATACCGAGAAACTTGTTGTCTCGTTCTGTTTCATACAACGTTTGCTTGGGTCAAAACTTTCTTTTTCCGTTGCGCTAAATCCACTGTTATTCTTGTAATATTTTCGGCTATTCAAAAGTGATGATACTTTTCAACCAACAGAGACCTATATATATATATATATATATATACTTCCCACGTATCCTCTGCGTGTCGTGGAAGGCGACTAAAAGGGAAGGGATCGGGGGAGGGGGGGGGGGGGGGGGGGGCTGCTGGAAATCCTTCCCTCTCGTTTCTTTTTTTTTTTTTAATTTTCCAAAAGACGGAACAGAGACGGGGGCCAGGTGAGGATATTCCCTCAAAGGTCCAGTCCTCTGTTCTTAACGCTACCTCGCTAATGCGGGATATGGCGAATAGTATGAAAGAAAGAAAGAAAGAATATATATATATATATATATATATATATATATATATATATATATATATATATATATATATATATATAGATTATCCCTGGGGATAGGGGATTAAGAATACTTCCCTGCGTGTCGTAGAAGGCGACTAAAAGGGGAGGGAGCGGGGGGCTGGAAATCCTCCCCTCTCGTTTTTTTTTAATTTTCCAAAAGAAGGAACAGAGGGGGCCAGGTGAGGATATTCCAAAAAAGGCCCAGTCCTCTGTTCTTAACGCTACCTCGCTAACGCGGGCAATGGCGAATAGTTTAAAAAAAAGAAAAGAAAATATATATATATATATATATATATATATATATATATATATATATATATATATATATATATATATATATATATATATATATATATATATATATATATATATATATATATATATATATATATATATAAATAAAATATATATATATATATATATATATATATATATATATATATACATATATATATATATATATATATATATATATATATATATATATATATATATATATATATATATATATATATATGTGTGTGTGTGTGTGTGTGTGTGTGTGTGAGGAAGTACCAGGAGAGACAGAGTGCAGAATGGAAAAAGGTGAGCGCAAAGGACGTAAGAGGAGTAGAATAGAGTGCATTTAGGGAAGCAGTGGTGGCTTGCCCAAAAGATGCGTATGGCATGAAAAGCGTGGGAGGTGGGCAGATTAGAGAGGGTAGTGAGTGGTGGGATGAAGAAGTAAGATTATTAGTGAAAGAGAAGAAAGAGGCATTTGGACGATTTTTGCAGGGAAATAGTGCAAATGATGTATAAAAGAAAGAGGCAGGAGGTCAAGAGAAAGGTGCAAAAGGTGAAAAAGAGGGCAAATGAGCGTTGGAGTGAGAGAGTATCATCAAGTCTAAGGGAGAATAAAAAAAATGTTTTGGAAGGAGGTAAATAAAGTGCATAAGACAAGAAAACAAATGGGAACATCGGTGAAAGGCTCTAAAGGGTGAGGTAATAACAAGTAATGGTGATGTGGGAAGATGGAGTAAGTATTTAGAAGGATTGTTGAATGTGCTTGATGACAGAGTGGCAGATATAGGGTGTTCTGGTCGAGGTGGTGTGCGAAGTAAGATGGTCAGGGAGAATGATTTGGTAAACAGAGAAGAGGTAGCGAAAGCTTTGCGGAAGATGAAAGACGGCAAGGCGGTGGCTTTGGATGGTACTGCAGTCGAATTTATTAAAAAAGGGGGTGACTGTGTTGTTGACTGGTTGGTGAAGATATTCAATATATGTATGGTTCATGGTTAAGTGCCTGAGGATTGGCGGAATTCAAGCATAGTGCCATTGTAAAAAGGCAAAGGGGATAAAAGTGTGTTCAAATTACAGAGGTATAAGTTTGCTGAGTATTCCTGGGAAATTATATGGGAGGGTATTGATTGAGAGGGTGAAGGCATGAACAGAGCATCAGATTGAGGAAGAGCAGTGTGGTTTCAGAAGTGGTAGAAAACAGTTCTCGAAACACAAGTGAGCGAGCACCTTAAAAACCGCAGGCGGTCCTCCCACACAACGCTCCTCACCGCTGTAAACACCTGTTTCTTGAAACAATTTCACGAACGCCTCTCACAGGTGAACGGTCTGTGATCGTCCCTCGATTTTTATCAGGTCTGACACTGCTACCTGAAGTAAATGCTCTCTTCTCTCTGTGTCACACACGTAGAAGAAACTGATATGAAAAAAAAAAAAAAAAGAATTAAAAACGTGGTTTCCTCTCGTTTTCTTTCCGCAGATATATAGAAAACATTGATATGATTTCTGAAATAAGAATCTCGAGCCGCAGCCACTATCATCCAATTAGGATACCTAAGGAAGTTTATTCTTCTTTTACTGATGAGAGTATGATCATAAATCGTAGGTTGAATGCGGCGAAAAGTCGAAATCTAATTACCCTATTGGCCTTTTAAGACTGAATATACCTGTCGTCAAGAGAGATCTAAGGTTTGCAGCCAATAGCATTTCGTCGGAAGGAGAGGCGATCTGTCCAGGGAAGGATAATCCCCTTTGAGATGATGATGATCCTAACAGAAAAAAAAAAGGCTAATCCTCCCATGCTGAGGATGATCCTGCCCAAAAGAAGACAGACCTTCCTCCTGCCTGGATGAATCTGACTCTACAGGGCTGAGTGGATGTCTTCGGGGACGTTAGAAAATCAATGCTCCTTCATCTCGTACAGTCATATGCCCCGGAAAAATTCCTCAAGTTCCAGAAATTTCAAATGCCAGTAGATTTCAATTTCACGTAAATTTCCAGCTCCGGAAAATCTCAAGTTCCAGAAAAAATCCAGGTTTCCAGAAAATTTAAGATTACAGAAAATATCACTTCTTTGGTCTTCCCCTCAGTACTTTAGTTTGATATGACAACCTCGCCACCGTCATTACCTGTCAACCATATAAGGTGGATGTTTGTACTGTCACTCATCTCACTCATTCGACTCAATCCTGTGGCTCTCGGACCAAAGTATGATCCACTGCTGCACTTATAATACACCTCAGCTGCACTTAGAATGGTGGAATTCCCTACTCATAATTACCTATTTGTACTGTACAGAAAGGGGTCTTATATTCGTTGGACCTGATCTTTTGAGCTTACACTAAATCTTTTATATATATATATATATATATATATATATATATATATTATATATATATATATATATATATATATATATATATATATTACAAATTACAGAGGTATAAGTTTGTTGAGTATTCCTGGTAAATTATATGGGAGGGTATTGATTGAGAGGGTGAAGGCATGTACAGAGCATCAGATTGGGGAAGAGCAGTGCGGTTTCAGAAGTGGTAGAGGATGTGTGGATCAGGTGTTTGCTTTGAAGAATGTATGTGAGAAATACTTAGAAAAGCAAATGGATTTGTATGTAGCATTTATGGATCTGGAGAAGGCATATGATAGAGTTGATAGAGATGCTCTGTGGAAGGTATTAAGAATATATGGTGTGGGAGGCAAGTTGTTAGAAGCAGTGAAAAGTTTTTATCGAGGATGTAAGGCATGTGTACGTGTAGGAAGAGAGGAAAGTGATTGGTTCTCAGTGAATGTAGGTTTGCGGCAGGGGTGTGTGATGTCTCCATGGTTGTTTAATTTGTTTATGGATGGGGTTGTAAGGGAGGTAAATGCAAGAGTCCTGGAAAGAGGGGCAAGTATGAAGTCTGTTGGGGATGAGAGAGCTTGGGAAGTGAGTCAGTTGTTGTTCGCTGATGATACAGCGCTGGTGGCTGATTCATGTGAGAAACTGCAGAAGCTGGTGACTGAGTTTGGTAAAGTGTGTGGAAGAAGAAAGTTAAGAGTAAATGTGAATAAGAGCAAGGTTATTAGGTACAGTAGGGGTGAGGGTCAAGTCAATTGGGAGGTGAGTTTGAATGGAGAAAAACTGGAGGAAGTGAAGTGTTTTAGATATCTGGGAGTGGATCTGTCAGCGGATGGAACCATGGAAGCGGAAGTGGATCATAGGGTGGGGGAGGGGGCGAAAATTTTGGGAGCCTTGAAAAATGTGTGGAAGTCGAGAACATTATCTCGGAAAGCAAAAATGGGTATGTTTGAGGAATAGTGGTTCCAACAATGTTGTATGGTTGCGAGGCGTGGGCTATGGATAGAGATGTGCGCAGGAGGATGGATGTGCTGGAAATGAGATGTTTGAGGACAATGTGTGGTGTGAGGTGGTTTGATCGAGTAAGTAACGTAAGGGTAAGAGAGATGTGTGGAAATAAAAAGAGCGTGGTTGAGAGAGCAGAAGAGGGTGTTTTGAAATGGTTTGGGCACATGGAGAGAATGAGTGAGGAGAGATTGACCAAGAGGATATATGTGTCGGAGGTGGAGGGAACGAGGAGAAGAGGGAGACCAAATTGGAGGTGGAAAGATGGAGTGAAAAGATTTTGTGTGATCGGGGCCTGAACATGCAGGAGGGTGAAAGGAGGGCAAGAAATAGAGTGAATTGGAGTCATGTGGTATACAGGGGTTGACGTGCTGTCAGTGGATTGAAGCAAGGCATGTGAAGCGTCTGGGGTAAACCATGGAAAGCTGTGTAGGTATGTATATTTGCGTGTGTGGACGTGTGTATGTACATGTGTATGGGGGGGGGGGGTTGGGCCATTTCTTTCGTCTGTTTCCTTGCGCTACCTCGCAAACGCGGGAGACAGCGACAAAGTATAAAAAAAAAAAAAAAAAAAAAAAAATATATATATATATATATATATATATATATATATATATATATATATATATATATATATATATCCTGTGTGGCGGGTTGGCGACGAGAGTGGATGAAAGCAGCAAGTATGAATATGTACATGTGTATGTATGTATATGTTCTGTCTTGGAAAATCGCATGTTTACCAAATGAAGCCCAGCTATGTCTCTTTGTTGTATATCAATTGACTGTTATATTTCTTTCTTGTGTCTCCCCTGATGATGTGATTATTACACGAAAGTGCATTTGGGAACTTATCGTGTTTCAATTTCCCCGTGGAAAGTTCTGGGAGCGTTGAAAAATGTGTGGAAGGGGAGAACAATATCTCGGAAAGCAAAAATGGTTATGTTTGAAGGAATAGTGGTTCCTATTATATGGTTGCGAGACGTGGGCTATAGATAGGGTTGTGCGGAGGAGGGTGGATGTGTTGGAATTGAGATGTTTGAGGACAATATGTGGTGTGAGGTGGTTTGATCGAGTAAGTAATGAAAGGGTAAGAGATGCTTGGAAATAAAAAGTGTGTGGTTGAGAGAGCAGAAGAGGGTCTTTTGAAATGGTTTGGTCACTGGGAGAGAATGAGTGAGGAAAGATTGACCAAGAGGATATATGTGTCAAAGGTGGAGGGAACGAGGAGAAGTGGGAGACCAAATTGGAGGAGGAAAGATGGAGTGAAAAAGATTTTGAGTGATCGGGGCCTCAACATGCAGGAGGGTGAAAGGCGTGCAAGGAATAGAGTGAACTGGAACGATGTGGTATGCCTGGGTTGACGTACTGTCAATGGATTGAACCAGGGCATGTGCAGCGTCCGGGGTAAACCATGGAAAGTTCTATGGGGCCTGGATGTGGAAAGGGAGCTGTGGTTTCGGTGCATTATTACTTGACAGCTAGAGACTGAGTGTGAACGAATGGGGCCTTTGTTGTCTTCCTAGCGCTACCTCGCGCACATGAGGGGGGAGGGGGTTGTCATATCTTGTGTGGCAGGGTGGCGATGGGAATGAATAAAGGCAGCCAGTATGAATTATGTACATGTGTATATATGTACATGTCTGTGTGCATATATATATATATGTATACGTTGAGATGTATATTTGCGTGTGTGGACGAGTATGTACATACATGTGTATGTGGGTGGGTTGGGCCATTCTTTCGTCTGTTTCCTTGCGCTACCTCGCTAACGCGGCAGCCAGCTACAAAGCAAAATATATATATATATATATATATATATATATATATATATATATATATATATATATATATATGTGTGGAAGTCGAGAACATTATCTCGGAAAGCAAAAATGGGTATGTTTGAAGGAATAGTGGTTCCAACAATGTTGTATGGTTGCATGGCGTGGGCTATGGATAGAGTTGTGCGCAGGAGGATGGATGTGCTGGAAATGAGATGTTTGAGGACAATGTGTGGTGTGAGGTGGTTTGATCGAGTAAGTGACGTAATGGTGAGAGAGATGTGTGGAAATAAAAAGAGCGTGGTTGAGAGAGCAGAAGAGGGTGTTTTGAAATGGTTTGGGCACATGGAGAGAATGAGTGAGGAAAGATTGACCAAGAGGATATATGTGTCGGAGGTGGAGGGAACGAGGAGAAGAGGGAGACCAAACTGGAGGTGGAAAGATGGAGTGAAAAAGATTTTGTGTGATCGGGGCCTGAACATGCAGGAGGGTGAAAGGAGGGCAAGGAATAGAGTGAATTGGAGCGATGTGGTATACTGGGGTTGACGTGCTGTCAGTGGATTGAATCAGGGCATGTGAAGCGTCTGGGGTAAACCATGGAAAGCTGTGTGGGTATGTATATTTGCGTGTGTGGACGTGTATGTATATACATGTGTATGGGGGTGGGTTGGGCCATTTCTTTCGTCAGTTTCCTTGCGCTACCTCGCAAACGCGGGAGACAGCGGCAAAAAAAAAAGAATATATATATATATATATATATATATATATATATATATATATATATATATATATATATAGAAGGCGACTAAAAGGGAAGGGAGCGGGGGGCTGGAAATCCTCCCCTCTCGTTTTTTTTTTTAATTTTCCAAAAGAAGGAACAGAGAAGGGGGCCAGGTGAGGATATTCCCTCAAAGGCCCAGTCCTCTGTTCTTAACGCTACCTCGCTATAGCGGGAAATGGCGAATAGTATGAAAAAAAAAAAAAATATATATATATATATATATATATATATATATATATATATATATATATATATATATATATATATATATATTGTCAAAGTACAGAGACTAAAACTAGGTAAAAGAAGTTAACTAGCCAAAGTACCGTAAAATAATACGATGATAAAAGTTCCGTTGGGAAAAACAAATATGCTGACAACCATCATCTCAACCCAGCGTCGGCAGACGGTCAGGCTCCACCAACGATAGTGTGTCGAATGGTGAAAGTGGTGAATTTTTTTTTTTTTTGTGGGTGAACGATGGGGAATTACACAAATGGTGTGGGAATGGAGGACTGTAAGTGGGGCTATTGTGATCTAGGTGATAAAATGGTGGAAAAATGGGGGAATGATGGAACCGTGATTGGCATAATTAGAAAATGGGAGTACTAGCAATGAGCAGAAATAGGAGATGGGAAATGATGAGGTTATAAGAAGCGACGAGGGTAGTGAAATAGGTGAATAAGAAATGGGTAGTGGGAAAAGAAGGGGGTTGTGGAAGGAATGGGAAAGAAAATGACGATAGAGACTGAAATTGGAGAGGAGAGAGATATAGATGATAGAAATTATAGACGGAAAAAAATAACTGGGTTGACAAAGGGAATGTTTGAACTAGATGGAAGAATGGCGAAAGGGCCGACTTCACTCTTGATACCTGATCCAACACCTTGTGACCCACGACCGTACCATGGTCTAGGTACAAGCCGACCCAGATCCCCCTCTGTTCCCACTGGTCCTCCATCACAATGGTGCACTTGCCTCCTCATAAACCTTCCCTCTCTGACGCTTTCCTTGCTCCTACTGGTACCCCGTCGCCCTTCACTTCTTCAGTCTTATTTTCTTTCTCTCACCCCCTGGGGGATGTAGCATTTTTCTCCTTCAGCCACGTCTCTTCCCTGTCAGTTCACCGACCATCCACTGCGGAGCGAATTTCCAACACTGTCCAGACGCCTCTTGCGTGAAGGTTTTGTGTGAAATAGTTCGTGGCGCTCCGACCTTGCCCATGTTCTCGCTTGGCATGATGGCCGCCAGTTCAGTTGTGGTGGGTACTCTGCTGTGAGTGTCAAATCTGCTGCTGCTCAATACAATAGTTGTGGTGTCGGCGCTCCCTCTCTATCCTTGGCTGCTGCAGTTGAATGTCTAGATTTGGTAACTTCCCTACTGTCAGCCCGGAAAAGATTCTTTCCATGTTCTAAAATTCTACTGTTGACAATTTACATGTGGTGGCTTCTGTGTTGCTAGTCCCGACTTGCCCTTAAAGTATGTAGTCAGGCTGCTGCCGCTGCTACTGCTGCTCACAGTCTTACAACAGAGGCTTTTCTGTTGTCAGCCATCACCCGTTTCTCTCCCTCAGAGGATGTTTCTGTTGCTGATAGTCTCTGTTGTCAGCCCCGACCTGCATGTCGCTTTTATCTTTTGTTTGCAGTTTTTTTGCTTTGCGCGGTAGAGCCAGGACCAATCGATGAACTGCCTCGTTGGCTTACATTAGTTCTCTATAATTCATCGAGACTAAAGTCACCCGCCCACCACCAAGCACTACCGACTTTACTGTGGATTCCCATGAGCTTTTCATAAGCCCTGGTTCAGCGCATCAACAACACGTCGCTTCTTGCATAACATATGGCTCCATTTATGCTTTGTCCCGTGCACGTCTTATCCTACTTCTGCATGCTTTTTTCACTCCATCCTTCCACTTATTCCTCGGTTTCCCCCTTTCTCCTTGTTCCCTACACCTACAACAATCATCTCCATATATCCATTTCAGCACACCTTCTGCAGCGCTCTCATACATATTCTTCTTACGTCCACACCTCTCTCTTACCCCATCACTTCTGATTCGACTAAACCTCCTCACATGAAATATTGTCCTTAAACGTTCCATATCTACGACATTACATCCTTTTCCACACCTTTTCATTGAGAGGTCCACCCCTTGCATCCAGAGAACATCGTTAGCCAACAATATCATTAACTTACCCAACATTTATTCTCTTTCCACACGCTCCAAAACGCGACCAGGACCTTATCCCCGTCACCCACTCTATGTACCATATAAGCTCCCATGGTTCCATCTGATGTCATGTCCACATAGGTCTCTAGAACTCTTCTCCATTCATACTCTCACTCACAACTGACTTTTTTCTCTCCCCTCCTAAACATAATAACTTCCATTCGCAGTAGCTTCCAGGTTTCTCCTTTCACACACTTTCCCGAACACAGACCCACCGTATCTACACCACGCATGCTTGTAACATTACCGTCATGGTTTCATGATAAGACCAATCACGTCCAAGATGTAATTTCCATGGTGAAGAGACTGATTACTCCTAATTTGCCCTGCAGTCACCATACAGACACAGGAACACAACGTAACCATATTCTTGACCTCCAGTCCCAACTAGTGGACGTGGCCAGCTTCCTAAGCGTTGCAGGAACCCAACAGAGTTGGATCATTTGGCAGTCAGGTAAAGGAAGATGTTCGTGTGTGTGTGTGTGTGTGTGTGTGTGTGTGTGTGTGTGTGTGTGTGTACATATACACAGGTGTTAACGGACTCCACTTCCACGAGGTTATACCATGAAAAAGTCACTCCTGGCGAAGCTTTACAATCGTCAGCTGACGAGACGGAGTAAACACTCATCAAAGAACTTCTTCCTTCAAGAAGCGTATTCTTCCAGCTCCAGCAGTCAAGTATAAGAGGCTCTGGGGTAACATCATACCTTCTCTTGAAAGCCCTGAAAAAAACTATATATATATATATATATATATATATATATATATATATATATATATATATATATATATATATATATATATCTTTCTTCTTTTAAACTATCCGCCATTTCCCGCATTAGCGAGGTAGCGTTAAGAACAGAGGACTGGGCCCTTGTGGAATATCCTCACCTGGCCCCCCTCTGTTCCTTCTTTTGGAAAGAAAAAAAAAAAAAAATGAGAGGGGAGGATTTCCAGCCTCCCGCTCCATCCCCTTTTAGTCGCCTTCTACGACACGCAGGGAACACGTGGGAAGTATTCTTCAACCCCTATCCCCAGGGATATATATATATATATATATATATATATATATATATATATATATATATATATATATATATATATATATTATTCATTTTGCTTTGTCGCTGTCTCCCGCGTTAGCGAGGTAGCGCAAGGAAACAGACGAAAGAATGGCCCAACCCATCCACATACACATGGATATACATACACGTCCACACACGCAAATATACATACCTATACATCTCAACGTATACATATATATACACACACAGACATATACATATATACACATGTACATAGTTCATACTGCCTGCCTTTATTCGTTCCCATCGCCACCCCGTCACACATGAAATAACACCTCCTCCCCCCTCATGTGCGCGAGGTAGCGCTAGGAAAAGACAACAAAGGCCACATTCGTTCACATTCAGTCTCTAGCTGTCATGTAATAATGCACCGAAACCACAGCTCCCTTTCCACATCCAGGCCCCACAGAACTTTCCATGGTTTACCCCAGACGCTTCACATGCCCTGGTTCAATCCATTGACAGCACGTTCACCCCGGTATACCACATCGTTGCAATTCACGCTATTCCTTGCACGTCTTTCACCCTCCTGTATGTTTAGTCCCCGATCACTCAAAATCTTTTTCACTCCATCTTTCCATCTCCAATTTGGTCTCCCACTTCTGCTCGTTCCCTCCACCTCTGACACATATATCCTCTTGGGCAATCTTACTTAACTCATTCTCTCCATGTGACCAAACCATTTCAAAAGACCCTCTTCTGCTCTCTCAACCACACTCTCTTTATTACCACACATCTCTCTTACCCTATTATCACCTACTCGTTCAAACCACCTCACACCACATATTGCCCACAAACATCTCATTTTTAGCACATCCACCCTCCTTCGCACAACTCTATCCATAGCCCACGCCTGGGAGCCATATAACATTGTTGAAACCACTATTCCTTCAAACACCCATTTTTGCTTTCCGAGATAATTTGCTCGACTTCCACACATTCTTCAACGCTCCCAGAACTCCCCCCCGCCCCCCCCACCCATGATTCACTTCCGCTTCCATGGTTCCATCCGCTTCCAAATCCACTCCCAGATATCTAAAACACTTCACTTCCTCGAGTTTTTGTCCATTCAAACTCACCTCCCAATTGACTTGTCCCTCAACCCGGCTGTACCTAATAACCTTGTTCTTATTCACATCTACTCTCAGCTTTCTTCTTTCACACACTTTACCAAAATCAGTCACCAGCTTCTGCAGTTTCTCATATGAATCAGCCACCAGCGCTGTATCATCAGCGAACAACAACTGACTCACTTCCCTAGCTCTCTCATCCACAACAGACTGCATACTTGCCCCTCTTTCCAGAACTCTTGCATTCACCTCCCTAACAACCCCTTCCATAAACAAATTAAACAACCATGGAGACTTCACACACCCCTGCCGCACACCTACATTCACTGAGAACCAATCACTTTCCTCTCTTCCTACACGTACACATGCCTTACATCCTCGAAAAAAACTTTTCACTGCCTCTAACAACTTGCCTCCCACACCATATATTCTTAATACCTTCCATAGACAACATCTATCAACTCTATCATATGCCTTCTCTAGATCCATAAATGCTACATACAAATCCATTTGCTTTTCTAAGTATTTCTCACATACATTCATGAAAGCAAACACCTGATCCACACATCCTCTACCACTTCTGAAACCACACTATGTTACCAGGGGGGGGGGGGGATGCTTACGAACAGGCCAGCTGTCTCCCCAGTTGTCTCGTATTTAATCTTTATATCCATGTTACCAGCAATGCTCCTGATAAACTGCACTATGGAAATTATACTACCAGATTAATAATTAGCAATAACACTTTCTTGGAGTATCATTTATGGTAATTACTAAGAGGCATAACGGGCGTACACCTCATAATGAACTTCAGTTCTCCCTCTTATCGTCCCATTAACCTCCACAAAACTCTCATTAAACTTGGTAATATCTTCCTCTCCTAATTACTGCACCCAACTTTCCCGTGCCTCTACTATATGGCCGTATGCAAATTCATGGCTTCGCATGGCAACATGAACAACGCCCTTGTTCTATTAAAAAGTTTATAATCAAATGTCTGTGTGACAGAACTAATCGACCGAAAAATCACTTCCAGTTGATTAAAAAAGTGTTTCATCAAATTACATTTCCTGGGTGATTTTTTCTACATAAATAATGTCATATAGGCTTTCATTACCACACTTCCACAATTCCATCAAACGAATATGAATTCTATCACACCTCTCTCTCTCTCTCTCTCTCTCTCTCTCTCTCTCTCTCTATATATATATATATATATATATATATATAATATATATATATATATATATATAATATATATATATTCCTAAAGAGTCCACGGGGAAAATGAAACACGATAAGTTCCCCATGGACTCATAGGAATATCTTGATCACGCGCAAAATTGTGATCCTTTCCAATATATATATATATATATATATATATATATATATATATATATATATATATATATATATATTTGTTTGTATATCTATGTATATGTTGATATATATGCATATGTACGTGTCTATGCGTGTATGTATTTATGTGTGGATATGAGTGGATGGGTCTGTCTTTGTCTGTTTCCTGGCGCAGTCTCACTAACGCGGGAAACGGCGATTAAGTATAATAATATATACATTCAATTCCTGATTGATGAGGAGAATGCCCAGACACAGGGTCAGCGCGTGACAATCTACATAATGAATGAATATTTTCACAGGACGAACGAAACTGAGGCTTGACCACTGTCCCCGCATCGAGACTGTGTCACAGGAGATGCAGGAGATTGTGGATGGCGGGAGGACAAAAGAATACAAGGACAGCTGACGAGTCTACAGATGTTGTAAGATCCAGATGTAGCAGCAGTTGGTGTTGCCCCAGATAATCGTGACAAGGTTAGTACAAGCCACAGTTGTACAGGGGTAATTAGTCTTGCGACAAAGTGTTGGGGCATTTGTGTGGTCGGGTGTCCGATAACACTAACGGTCGATTGATAGAACCTGAAACACCCAACTGGTGGTTAAAGTAAATAATTGACGGTCTGTTGGATTTGGGCAGCGCTTAAGATACACGATTGAGATATTACAGATATTACAGAAGTGGGAGGTTGTTGTAGTTACTTGTGAACTGATCATACAAGAGATTAAGATAAGGAGGAGCTAGACTTTTCCACACTTTGGAAAAGCATTTGGGTGAGGTACATTGAGATAACCATGATGGCATGTATCAATGGATGTTTACAGAGTAAATGATCCAGATTTATACAATTCGAACTTGATTACATAGTAAGCGAGGAATAGTTATAGTAGCACAGTAGTTCACATGCCACACTTGTGTGGGACATTTGTGTGGTAAGGTTTATAATCGAGTGACACCAGCGTTAGACTGACAGAGGCTGAAGCAACTCACAGTAAACCTCGGAGTACTCAGTAAACGAAACGATTAAACATTTCATTTCCATCCACAATTACGGTTGAAATAAAAGAAGCATTTAACTAAACTGCTTCGTTACGTACAACAGAAACACGGCTTGGCCTAGAATTCTATTTCTTTGTAGATATATGCAAATAAAATTTTATTCAAATGATAATCACATGCAAATGGCTTTAACGACTCCATTGTAGCCAAACATCAGTTTGCTAGAAAACTTGTACGTGTAGAGAATTGGGAAATACATGAAAAAACTGTACACATTCAGCTAGTTGCTTATGCCGAGTGTTTCTACAAAGTCCTCCCGGCACTCAAAATACTCCGTAATATTTTAGATAGTTTTTCCCCAATGCATTATAGGTCTTACTAGCTTCCTGCTAAACCTTGGTAATAGTGCACCATCACCACCACCAGCCACACTCTGGTGCGTGGCCACAGACAACACCATCGCCAACCACAATCAGCGGCTACCACCATCCACCTGACACACTCTAGTAAGCAGCCACCGACACGATCATCTGCTACACTCCGGCAAGTGTCCACCGCCACAACTTGTCGCGTACCACACACTTGCTAGTTTGTGGTACCACCTGATACACTATAGTTAGGAACCAGGGCGATAAAAAGATAATGATTTATGAACGCCATCAAAACCGATGGCACACCTAGCCATCACACGCAACATTCACACTACAGCGAGTCTTAGCACGAACCTTCTTAAGCAAGTACATGATTAAGTAAATCAAATGTTCTTTAAAATACATATATGAATACTGACCCACCTCCCAGATTACTCGTAATGTATGCGGAATTTAACATTACGTTGCTGCAACTACTAATGACAAGCTCATCACTGCAAAGTAACTTCCCCACTTAAGCCCATAAAAAAATCTGACGGTAATTTGAACGCATGCCATCAGTAATCAACACTCAGTAGTGCGTCAGTTCTTTGCATTAAAGATAACTGTGAAGTCGTCTTTGTTAAAGATAACTGTGAAGTTGTCTGTGTTAATGAGAGCTAAGAAGTTATCTGTGTTAAAGACAACTCCAAAGATGTCTGTGTTATAAGATAACTATGATGTGTGTCTTGAAGATAAGTTTGAGGTCGTCTGTGTTTAGGTTAACTATGAAGTTGTCTGTGTTATAACAATGAAGTTGTCTGTGTTAAAGATAATAATGAGATAGTCTGTGTTAAAGATAACATGAGGTCGTCTGTGTTACAAATAACGATGAAGTTGACTGTATCAAAGATAACTAAGAAGTTCCCAAACTTCAGGTCATAAAACAAGTCTCTCTACACAAACTTAGCACCTGCCTAGCCTAGCCTAACCTAACCTAGCCTAGCCTAACCTAACCTAGCCTAGGTAACCTAACCTAGCCTAGCCTAAACTGACCTAGCCTAACTGTCAGAACTGCTAATATAGATTAAAGGGATGATGCTAAATCATCTTATGATAGAACGAAACCCGACTGACTTCCCTGGTCACTGTAATTGCAACTCCCACACCTCCCTTGAGAACGGCTGACGAAACTTTATCCTCACCTCACTCTCATCCTTCGAGAAAAGACTTGCTACGACACAAGAGGATAGAGGGAACAGATGGATCACAGCTCGTCCTATAACATACAAAAAAAAAAAAAACTATATTCTAATATAACCTATCATCAAAATGAGTCTAAGATATAAACTTACGACTTTAGTTTCCAGTGTAATGTTTTGATATCATAGCAATGGTTCAACGAAATAAAGTGGCGATGCAAGACAGGACACCGCATCGACTGGCGTGGGACGTGTTCTCTGCTAAATAAAAGATCCTCCCTGAAGACCGAAAACCAGCTGACGTTATACCAACTTAGAGTATTTACAAAATCTTTCCTCAGAGACATCATTTAAAAACAGGTTAATTCTTTTTCTTTTATGTTGGAGCCTCCAGTCCACATCAAGGCCAGGCCTTAAATGAAATACAGAGAGGATTATGAAAGGGAAAAAGAAGAGACAAAGGAAAGTACTGGCGAATTCTGGAGAACGCGAAAGACTATAAATTGTACCAGGTCATAGTTATTGTGAGCAATATGAGAAGGTACAGAGTTCCAAAGCTTGGAAGAGTACGGAAAGGCCCACCCTTGAGTTGCAAACGACCACACAGATATCATGGGACGCAGCAGCTTACCGAGTATGCGTGGTTTAGCTAGTGGTGAGGCACACATGCAGTTAGCATTCGGGAGCAAAAACAAAGTTTGGCAAGAGTGGCAAGTTTTGAAGTTAGTCTGGGACAATTTATAAGTCGGACCGCCTACCACTCAACTCTGTCAAGTAAGGATGCCGAGCGAGAATTGCCCCACATGTGAGAGCAGTACTCTGTACAAAGACGAATCAGTTCTGTGTACAAACAGACCAACTGTTTAGAAAAAATAGATTATTTGACATCGCAACAGGATTCCTAGTTTCTTAAGAGGCAGAATCAGCTATTCCCGTAATGTAAGGTTTCCAAGAAAGAGTGGATGTTACAGCAATACAAGGTATGTACACTGAGTCAAGAGGTGGAATAACGGAACCGTCAAAAAAGAGACGAGAGTTGTGAAGAGACTTTGATAAGAGACACTGATACAAAATTGGTCGAGAAGGCATTAACTGCTAGAAGCAGTGAAAAGTTTAATCATGGATGTAAGGCATGTGTAAGAGTAAGAAGAGAAGAAAGTGACTGGTTCTCAGTGAATGTCGGTTTGCGGCAGGGGTACGTGATGTCTCCATGGTTGTTTAATTTGTTTAGGGATGGGGTTGTTAGGGAGGTGAACACAAGAGTTTTGGAGAGAAGGGCAAGCATGCAGTCTGTTGTGGATGATAGGGCTTGGGAAGGGAGTCAGTTGTTGTTCGCTGATGATACAGCGCTGGTGGCTGATTCGGGTGAGAAACTGCAGAAGCTGGAAACTGAGTTTGGTAAAGTGTGTGAAAGAAGAAAGCTGAGAGTAAATGTGAATAAGAGCAAGGTTATTAGGCATAATAGGGTTGAAGGACAAATCAATTTGGAGGTAAAGTTTGAATGGAGAAAAACTGGAGGAAGTTAAGTGCTTTAGATATCTGGGAGTGGATTTGTCAGCGGATGGAACAAAGGAAGCGGAAGTGAGTCACAGGGTGGGGGAGGGGGCGAAAGTTCTGGGAGCGTTGAAAAATGTGTGGAAGGCGAGAACATTTTCTCGGAAAGCAAAAATGGATATGTTTGAAGGAATAGTGGTTCCAACAATGTTTTATGGTTGCGAGGCGTGAGCTATAGATAGAGTTGTGCGGAGGAGGGTGGATGTGTTGGAAATGAGATGTTTGAGGACATTATGTGGTGTGAGGTGGTTTGATCGAGTAAGTAATAAAAGGGTAAGAGAGACGTGTGGTGATAAAAAGAGTGTGGTTAAAAGAGCAGAAGAGGGTGTTTTGAAATGATTTGGTCACATGGAGAGAATGAGTGAGGAAAAATTGACAAAGAGGATATATGTGTCAGAGGTCGAGGGAACGAGAAGTGGGAAACCAAACTGGAGGTGGAAGGATGGAGCGAAAAACATCTTGAGCGATCGGAGCCTGAACATGCAGGAGGGTGTAAGGCGTGCAAGGAATAGAGTGAATTGGAACGATGTGGTATACCGGGGTCCACGTGCTGTAAATGGATTGAATCAAGACATGTGAAGCGTCTGGGGTAAACCATGGAGAGTTTTGTGGGGCCTGGATGTGGAGAGGGAGCTGTGGTTTCGGTGCATTATACATGACAACTAGAGACTGAATGTGAACGAATGTGGCCTTTGTTGTATTTTCCTAGAGCTATCTCGCGCGCATGCGAGGGGGAGGGGGTTGTCATTTCATGTGTGGCGGGGTGGCGACGGAAATAAATAAAGGCAGCGAGTATGAAGTATGTACATGTGTATATATGTATATGTCTGGGTATTTATATGCATGCATACGTTGAAATGTATAGGTATGTTTATGTGCGCGTGGGGACATGTACGTATATACATGTGTATGTGGGTGGGTTGGGCCATTCTTTCGTCTGTTTCCTTGCGCTACCTTGCTGACGCGTGAGACAGCGACAAAGTATAACAAATATAAATATATATAAATATATATATATATATATATATATATATATATATATATATATATATATATATATATATATATACATATATAACGCTAACACTCAGATTAATTTCACTGCAGGAGAGCAGTTCTCTTCACCGTACTACACTGGAGCTCCCAGGTCTGGGCCAGGTATTTTAGTGATACATATTCATTTAGTCGACCGTCGCTGTGCTTAAAGTTCGTCCCGGTATCAATTTCCATGCAAATATATACCTCGGTTTATGCTTGTTTACCGAAAGTGTCTCGTGCACCCAGCATATGAATGAAGCTTTCAAAATACGTACACATGCACGCATTAAGCTTTTCCCTAACTCTCGCGCGTATTTTATTTTCCTTTTTTTGAGAATGTTTTTAGTTCGTGAAACTATAATGGGAAAATACTGAAGGAGGTTTAAAAATTCTTCTTTTTTTTTTCGAAGGACTAACACAGGTATTAACGTCATGGAAACCACAGACGTACTGCAGCCAAGCAACCCTGCACACTTGAGATGGTAACGAGGCCATTATACTGCTAAACAGGAGGGCTGGAACGCACTCACCAGTTGGAGTGCAATATTTTGTCGATCACTTGTGGCAGAGTTGTTCGAAAGGTCACGTGATAACGCACTTATTACTAAGTTCATTTATCGATGATTCATTATCACAAAAGTGGTGATCATCTGAAACAGTAAATGACCCGTTAATGACTTCAGTAGAAGTTCATTGGTATGTTTGTATATATATCTGGGAGTGGATCTGGCAGCGGATGGAACCATGGAAGCGGAAGTGAATCATAGGGTGGGAGAGGGGGCGAAAATTCTGGGAGCCTTCAAGAATGTTTGGAAGTCGAGAACATTATCTCGGAAAGCAAAAATGGGTATGTTTGAAGGAATAGTGGTTCCAACAATGTTGTATGGTTGCGAGGCGTGGGCTATGGATAGAGGTGTGCGCAGGAGGGTGGATGTGCTGGAAATGAGATGTTTGGGGACAATATGTGGTGTGAGGTGGTTTGATCGAGTAAGCAAAGTAAGGGTAAGAGAGATGTGTGGAAATAAAAAAAGTGTGGTTGAGAGAGCAGAAGAGGGTGTTTTGAAATGGTTTGGTCACATGGAGAGAATGAGTGAGGAAAGATTGACCAAGAGGATATATGTGTCAGAGGTGGAGGGAACGAGAAGAAGTGAGAGACCAAATTGGAGGTGGAAGGATGGAGTGAAAAAGATTTTGAGTGATCGGGGCCTGAACATGCAGGAGGGTGAAAGGCGTGCAAGGAATAGAGTGAATTGGAACGAATGTGGTATACCGGGGTCGACGTGCTGTTAATGGATTGAACCAGGGCATGTGAAGCGTCTGGGGTAAACCATGGAAAGTTGTATGAGGCCTGGATGTGGAAAGGGAGATGTGGTTTCGGTGCATTATTACATGACAGCTAGAGACTAAGTGTGAACGAATGGGGCCTTTGGTGTCTTTTCCTAGCGCTATCTCGCACACATGAAGGGGGAAGGGGTTGTTATTCCATGTGTGGCGAGGTGGCGATGGGAACAAATAAAGGTAGACAGTATGAATTATGTACATGTGTATATATGTATGTGTCTGTGTGTGTATATATATGTGTACATTGAGATGTATAGGTATGTATATTTGCGTGTGTGGACGTAATTTAGCAATAGTGATGAATAGGAAGAGTTCACATGCAGAACGAGTCTCAAGAGGGAGAGGAACATAATCCAAAGTTTCTGTTCTCTTTGGATGATCCAGTCACGGAAAAAAGTCCACATCAAGGCCGAGCCTTAACTGAAATATAAAGACGACAAAAAAAGGGAAAGAGAACAAGGAAAAGTATTTACGAATTTTCGAGGAGATGACAAACATGTCTTTTCAAAAGTGCCTGGTCATAGTAACTGGGTAAGACATGAGAAGATAGAGTTCTAAAGCTTCGCGGTGTAGGGAAAGAAACAGCTATCAGAATGGCCTACCCTCGAGTTGCCAACGGCCACACAGTAATCATAAGACGCAGCAGCTGAGCGAGTACTGCGTGGTCTAGCTAATGGTAGGGGCACACAAGCAGCCAGCTCTTGGAAGCAAAAGCCAAAACAATATATGTAGAAGAGGGAAAGTGAACCAACACTGCAGCGTAACGCAAGTGGGGCAAGCGTTGATGTTAGCCTGGAGGAGCTGATAAGCCAGACCGATTTCAACTCGCCTCTGTCATGTAACGAAGCAGAGCTAGAACCACCCCAGATGTAAGATCAGTACTCCGTACATGGACGAATCAGTCCCGTGTATAAACGAAGCAACTGTTCAGAAGAAATGAAATTTGCACACCTAAACAGGACACCCAGTTTCTTAGAGACAGACTTAGCTACTCCCGTAATGTGGGATTTCCAAGAAAGAGTGGATGATACAATAGTACCAAACATGTTAACTGAGTTAAGAGGTGGCATTACAGAACCACCAGAGGAGGAACGAGAGTTGTGAGGTAAGATGGGTAGAAATTAGGTCATGGAGGCATTAAACTTGATCAGATTTCGTCTACCCCACTGAGATATCCTGTCCAAGTCTGAGTTTACTGAGGTAGTTGTGTCAAGATGAGATGCAGAGCGAGCGAAAGTGAAGCTTTGAAGGATGTGGAGGAGTGTAGTGTTGAGTCGTCAGCACAAGTGCATTTTGTTTTTCTTTTTCAATAGAAAGGAAATCGTTGATAAGAAGAAAAAAGTGTAGAAGATGGACAGAATCTTGAAGATACACTGCTGTTGATGGAGAAGCGGGAAGAGGCTGATCCATTAACAGTCACAGAGACAGATCAGCCAGAGAGGAAGGGAAATCCTCCATTTTCTGTTGGAACATTGGTGCTCCTTTATTCCTTTTGAACTTAAATTTTATGAACTGCTTTTCATAGTCCACCGTAATCTTTTAACATTATGTTACACTGAGCATGTAAGCCTGCATCTAAGTGGTACATCTTTCACAAAGAAATACGGCGTATTAGATAGACCAGCATCAACATAGGCTACGAGAAGTAAACAAACAACTAATTCACTTCGTATAAAAAACACAGCAACAGATACACAAAACACATCACTGCTACCAGACGTCATCAGCATATGAGACAGACGAACGTGTAATACGAGACATCATCTTCAAAAACATTAACCACACAACACAAGTAAGTCATGCTAGTTATCTGTTACAGAGACAAAATATCAAAAAAGCAGCCTCATTATGAACAACCACCTAATTGACATTACACGAAACTAATCTAGGTTTTGAATTCACATGTCAATAAGGAGACTGTGAACTCCTTAACAACACGACCAACATGAGAAGCACGACCTGTACACGACCCAGAACACTTACCATATACCCAAAAGACTCCTTAACAACATGACCTACATGGGAAGCACAACCTCTACACTACCCACAGGCCTCATCGTACACCTAAAAGAAGCCTTGATAACACGGCCTACATGAGACTCACCTTACACCTACAAGAAGGAGCCATCCAGAAGCAAAACACTACCCTTACACGAAAAACAATTGTTAAATCAACAAGGATACTACACAGTAAACAAGAAATAAGACTTCAAGCTATCGCTGAAACACTAATGATTAAGGAACAACTACTTAAGATCAGCAATTGGAACACGGGCCAAGATAGGAAACTACAACTACACGCCCCAGCAACACGTCTCAACCAATAAGCTCGCAGCAGTACATGGACGCGCGCTTACAGGTATTACCCAACCTCACTGAACCTCTAGCAGTCATTACCAGAATATTACTTAACAGACGTATCTCGCTCCCCCTGAGTCAAACACACTAACGTAAATGACCATTATATACTTCTGTATTATCTTTATTAGTTATCATTATCGTATAGTTTAATTTTGAATTAGATTTTCACACAATATAAGATATACAGGAGGGAAAAAAATATAATTTCAATGTGATGGCATGTGGAGGAACGTCGTTTATATGGCCATATAGTCCTTGTTTACATTAATAGTGAATTCGTGGCTTCTGGTATCCCAAATGGCAATCATGACATTGACTTTCAAAAGATCATGATCCATCTCAAGTGCAGGATTCTTCTATGTGCCTCACTAACTGACGCTTTCTTACAAGAGAAACGAGAAAAACATACCTTCCTCGGTGACGTCATTCACACTGAAGTGTGCGAACGTGCATCATGGTGAACTACCAGAGACATGACACCCACATGTTTCATGTTTGGAACAGCAGAGAGAGAGAGAGAGAGAGAGAGAGAGAGAGAGAGAGAGAGAGAGAGAGAGAGAGAGAGAGAGAGAGAGAGAGAGAGAGAGAGACTCGTGTCCCTTGCCAAAGCTTGTTGACAGAGTTAGCGGCAGGACATTTTTTTCTTTCTTTTTTTCACAGGGGGAATTGCGGATATTTTCTTTTTCGACGTTTTCATTTCTGGAATTTTATTCCTTCTCTCCAGGACTTTGCTGTACATCTTTAAGTTATTTTGGTAAACAGCTTGGCCGTTTTTAAAGCAAAATGAGTCCAAAGCAGACTTAAGAGAGAGGAAAATGAGAAGTGCATTATGAAAGACTCTCTCCTCTTGTGATGGCCGGAACATGTGTGTATGTTTGAGGGTATTTGAGCGTGCTTGTGTGTGTGTGTGTGTGTGTGTGTGTGTGTGTGTGTGTGTGTGTGTGTGTGTGTGTTCCCAAGACTTGCCTACAGGCTGCTACCTAACAACCCACCATCCACCTGCAGGCTGGCTCCAACCACCCACTCACAGGATGGAACCTACAACCCCCCCTGAAGTTTGATTTCCATTGCCCATCTGCAGGATACAGAGCCTTCCCACCCACCACCTGCAGGAGAGAACCTAACCCCACCTGCAGACTACCCAGTTTGTTGAGCATACCTGGTAAGTTATGTATGGGAGAGTGGCGACAAAAGGATTGGTCGTTTGCATATAGCATCAGATTAGGCAGGAACAGTTTGGCTTCGGGAGTGATAGAGGATGTGTGGAGCAGGTAACGGCTTCGAAAGATCTTTGAGAAACACTTAGAGAAGGATTTACGTACGACATTCTTGGATATAGAGAAAGCGTATGACTTAGCTGACGGGGATGCTTCGTGGTAATGCTACGAGTAAATGGTGTGGGAGGATAAACCACTAGAAGCAGTAAGGAGTTTCTAACAAGACAGTAAGGTCATTGTGCGCGAGCAGGATGAGAGGTGTGCAAGTTGTTCTATGTAAAGTTGAGTTTGTGAAGAGTGGGTGAAGTCACCGTGACTATCTATAACCTGCTTATGGACTAGGTGATGAGGGGGAAGGCTCTGCTGTCTAGTAGATACAGGTAGGGGTGGAGTACGTTGCTATTTGCTGATGATGCGGCTCTGGTGGTAGAGAAGAGAGAAATTTCAAAAGCTGGTGTCTGAGTCTGGGTGTGTGTGTGTGTGTGTGTGTGTGTGGGTGTGTGTGAAAGGGGAGAACATTTTGAACATTTATGTGTTTAATAGTAAAGGTTATTGATTTTAGCAGGGAAGAGGGACACGTTAGCTATAGAGGAATAGAGAGAATCTGGAGAAGTGGAGTGCTTTAGTAGATGTGGATTGGACATGGCTGTGGCTGGAACCATGGGAGGTGGAGTAGACCATAGGATTGTAGGGGAGGTAGGACTAAGGTCCCGGGCGCAGTTAAAGGCCATTGTCTATGAGGGGGAAAATGAGATAAATTGATAGTATAGTTGTCCCGACGGTGTCTGAGAGCGAGGCTTGGGCCCCAGATCGACACACACACACACACACACACACACACACACACACACACACAATACCCATATTCGTACTCGTTAAATCACAAAGTGTAATCAGTTTTCACCCAAAGCAAAAGTAATGAACTGCATTTTGATGCTCACTGATCTCATTTTTCATAGTTTTACGATAGGAATCCAGAGCAGCAATATATTACATAGCATCGCTCGGCTGTGACTGTTCATTAGAACTCGTCGGATCATGGACGTATAACACATTACTTTTTTTCATTCCTATATACCCCCCCCCCCCTGCATGGGGTTCGATTTCGCACATAAAAAAATTATTTCAGTCTGTTGTTCTGGGTTGAGAGAGAGAGAGAGAGAGAGAGAGAGAGAGAGAGAGAGAGAGAGAGAGAGAGAGAGAGAGAGAGAGAGAGAGAGAGAGATCCTGACATGTACGTCGACAAGCACCGCCAGTCCTGTGTCAGGACCCGATGATCCTTCACCGTACACAAGGCCTGACACACCAGAGCCTTACTGACGAGATCCGTCCGTCAAAGGCTTCTCTCCCTCGTATCGGGTTCACATGCGTCGTGACGCTCACGTTTGGTGGTGTACGGTGGTATACGAGCTAAGGAAACGGGTGCGGCTAATTATACAATGTCATGAAAAAATATTGTGAAGCGTGTTGGGATCTGATGCTCCAAACGAGGCTCTGGCGTGAAAGAACTAAGCGGATTCACTGTGATAAAAGGTCGTACAGTACAGCATTCACATTTACAATCCTGTGTCACTAAACTGCATAAAACATCATTCAATGGGAGAACAACTCTATACAAAGTTACTATCAGGTTACAGTCTCACAGTCCGGAGTGTTGAATTGTAAATCATTTACATAATCGTTTCAATGGCATTTAACCCGCACATCATGAATCTACCGCACAGCTGTTGGCTATATCTACGAAAAAATGATGAGGACTGTGATAATCACCTCAGGATATGAAACAGTGAAGAGCTTTGCTTGTGCCTCGAGGGTGATTTGGAGAGTCTACAACCAAAGGATGTGGCTCCGAGAGTCTCTTGGTTCCTGCACTGCCACTGTGGACCAGAGAAGCTTCTAATGGGGGTCTAGGACCACATATAGGTTTCCTAGCTCCTGCACTGCTACTGTGGCCCTGAAAACCTTCTAATGGGGGTATAGGGGCCACAGATAGGTTTCCTGGCTCCTGCACTGCTACTGTGGCCCTGGGGTAACTCCCGGATAGGTCTGTGGCCAGATTGATGCCATATGTGTCCTGCAGTGCCACTGTAGCCCTGAGACTTCATGGTGGGGTCTAGGACCAGACATATGCTACTATGCTTCCGCGTCTCTACTGGGTAACTATCTTACTCTACTGTCTCTAGTGAGGTTGTTCATACATTACTGCTATTGGTGATAACAGATGATCACATGAAGATGCTGCCTGACTTACCAAACGTGTTCACAAATAATAGAATTAATAGTAATGATAAAAATGATAATAATAATGATAATAATAATACTAATAATAATAATAATAATAATAATAATAGTGATAACAATAACAATAAAAATAATAATAATAATAATAATGATAATAATAACAATGATAATAATAATGAAAGAAAGGAAATATGATAATGACTGAACTCTCAACTCTTATGAATACCAAAAATCTCACTTATTGTTTAAACTTTTCAGAAAATTAATTTTCTTTTAATCTTACATAAAGCTATGAAAAAGATGGATTCTTAAAAGATCAGTTCAATTTGATAGTTGTATTACACTTTCAGACTACCGTAAGATTAACCTCCATAGTAGGTATGATAGTATTGATTATCGTCCTTGATAATTAAGCTGCTCGAAAAACGCTTCATGTACAGCTTTTACCCGAAAAAAAAATATGACAAAAACACAATAAACTGTTTTGTAGTGACTTTGCACTTTAATTCTGACTCACGTATAGCAAAACAGTTAATCTTTATACACATTCAATCAGGACAAGTATATAAAACCCTCTTCTAAAAGTTCACACAAACTGCCTTTCTGTGTTTTTAACAAGAGACTGTTATTCAATAACGTTTTGTTTCTTTGAAAACTCCTTAAAGGTCCTTCTATCGAAAATATGAATTCTCAGTCAAGGTTCCCTTAGCTGGAACATCTTAATAATAAGGGTGGATCAATCAAATTTTCCGCTTCTCATTGCAGTCAGGGTGTCATAGCCTGTAAGTGAATAAGTAGCAACACATATCTATTTCCGAAAAGACAATCAGAAAGCACATGGATGACTACTCGTAGGGAGACACTGCCTAAGTCAGAGAGAGGACAAGTTTAAGGAAAGCAGGTCGTGTGTAGCAAACCTCGTATTAGACCACTGTGAGAGAGCGAGCTACATCCAAAACATCAAAGAATACTGGGTAGAATGTGTGTATCTGGAATGTTAAGAAATTAGTTGATATCATGCCATACAAGAAGATGGATCCTAGGACAGGAATAAGGGAGAGAACTCCTCGATGAACAGAAAATTGATCTTTGTGAAAGCTAATAAACACTGACTGTCAAAAGGATCCTTTTTGACATTGGGTTTAGTCTATGTTAGTGCCTTGCCATAAAGATTAGATTCCTTTATGAATATGTTTGCAGATGAGGTCAAGTTCATGAAGAAATTTAAACCGTGGAAAGGACTGCATCAACTTGCAAAGGGTCTAAGACAAGCTAGGAGATGGTGCGATATACGGATGATGAAATTGTGCCAAAGTAAATGCAAAACATTGGGGATAGCAGACAGTAAGGTGGGACGCAGTGATAGAAGACCTCGATAAGAAGACAAGCGAGCAGGAAGTAGACTGTACGAGTCTTTGACTGAGAGGGACTTGGGAGTCCACCTTCCATCTAACGTGTAAGCAAAGACCCATCTTCTGGGGATTTGTAAAGACGAGAAAGTGTTTGATGGCAAATATTAGAACTGTATTCAAGTACATCCAGGAGGAAGTACTTAAAAAAAACGTTTCACCTTCTATACTTAGCTAAATCTGACTCTCAAATTTGGTAACCTCAAGTAAAAAGAAGCACAAAGAACTCAGAGAAGTTCCAGTAGATGACAAGAATTAAGACCGCCGCTGAGTTTTAGTAAGTGGTTTGAGTCCATAAGTTTCCTCACCTCGAACGAAAAAAGAGTAAGGAATGACTTGATCACAACCTTTTAACATTTCTAAACCAGTCTGATGCCGTCAACCGTGGACAGTTCTTCGAATTATGCACAGATAGCGCGACCAGAGGCCATATAGTGATATACAGCAAGAAATGTCAAAAAATATGTGATGATGTACTTTCATAGTATAAGAGTAATAGATGAATTGAATAGATTGCATGATAAAACTGTGAATAATTAGAACATACATTAGTCTGAAAAGATAGGCTACCCATGAGTGTAGGAGTCTCTACCCAAATTGCACAAATCGATTAACATAAATAGGTAGTTACACACACACACACACACACACACACACACACACACACACACACACACACACACACACACTCATGCCCCTGGACTGAAAGAAAAGCATATCAAGCGAACTCAGTAAAAAAAATTTTTTGGCCGGGGATGGCAAAGCAAATTGCACAGTACGAAGACAGATGTCCTCATACGTAATCAACATGACAGGAACATAATGGCACACTAAACCCAGTATACTGACCTTCCCCGAGGTCATAGAACCACGGAGGGGGGGGGGGGGGTCATTGGACAGACTGTCAGGGTTGTCACACACTCGTCGACGTAATGACTATGGACATGTCATGACTGATGCGTTCCCTGACCCCTGTGAGCTGGGTCCCACAGCCAAACATGACTTCTACGTCAGATGTTAAAGGCACTTATGGCACTGTTAGATGTTGAGGGACGTAAGGAAATCCTAAGTCAGATTTTAACGAACTCATAGTTCAGATGGTTAAAGCATTTAAGGAAAGCATTTTTGTCGCCTAAGAGAATACTGTGAAAGATCAATGGAGGGCAATTTAACATTACGTCTATGGAAGAGATTGTGTGTTATAAACAACGTCATTAATATTGCACATCAACCAGCATCAAATGGGTTAGCAGAGGAAATTCATAAGGTCTTAAGAAACACTTACGGTAACCATCAAATTTTCCAAAATAATGATTGGGATGAATATACTTAGTGCATACCAACTGCCAGTGATTTGTCTCTGTATCATTCCAAGATTGAAGATACTCCTCCTTTTGAAACTGAGTCCTGGTAACAAGATGCTTCCTTATGACCTAATCATGTCAAGACCACGTATGATAATGATCATAATCATATGCCATACAAGTTATCATGTGCTCAGCGTTTACATCAACGAGTTACACAAAAAAAACAGACGAAGCAACACGACAGTTCTCACTGGAGAGAGATGAGGCTCTGTGCACTGAAGAGAGATGAGGCTCTGTGGACCTAAACAAATTAACGAAGGTAAACTGGTGATGCTTGAAGACATTTCTCGCGACAGAAGACAAATGTAAGATATCTCCACAATTCACAGGACCATAGAGGGTATTGCAGTACACAAGAGGACATAAAAATAACCTCACACATATATAAGACTCATTACGTTCAAGCAGAACATGCTGACAATCTTAAGGTATTAGATGATGACCATATTCATGCAACAACTGCCACAGCAGCAACCAAACCTTGATATGATACGTATCATGCATTTTTCTGACCCATGTACGTGTGAACACAGACATATATCTAAGTCAATACCCAAGTCAGGTATCCATTTATCGACAAGCTCCAAAGGGCACGAATGAACACCTGAGTTGGGTGTAGGCCGACTGCCGGGTCCAGGTACTCGAACCCATGCGTGCTCGACCCAGGGAGGGCCCATGCTGATTCATGGTCATTAAGGGTAATCGCTACACCACATTTGTGTGTGTGTGTGTGTGTGTGTGTGTGTGTGTGTGTGTGTGTGTGTGTGTGTGTGTGTGTGTCTGTCTGTCTGCCTGTCTGTATGTGTCTGTGTGTGTGTGTGTTGCACATATGAATCTGTACTCTTACATAGTTTTAGACGTAAGTACTTAATTCTTATTAAAGTAGCAATGACACAAACCTAAATTACTTTCTTATGGTAACAGTATAGAGAGAAAAAAGCTTTAAAAACGACTTTATCATCTACGGATGCTATAGAGGCTGAGAATCTTTCTCCTCCTAATTCCAAACCTTTCCCCTCTGTGTACTCTGGCGTCCAGCAGTATATTACTCACTCAACATGTTACTGGCTAATGAAACCCATTATGCAGACTCGAGGAGGTAACCTAATGATTCCCAGACCCCAGTTGCTGCACATTAAGGTGGATGATGTTATTCAAATGCCGCAGAGTTGCGTGTGTGTGTGGGACAGACGACTGGTCTTGGAGGAGCTTAGGTTTAGCTGGGAGAGACGGGGATGTATTACCTGTCACTCGTCTTTGTGAGACGGGTGGTATACGTCAGCACAGGGTTATGCTCTTGGTGTGGCTGTAGTGTTGGCTGTGAGAGATGCGTGGTGTATGTAGGCTTAGGGTTGTGTTGCTGGTGTGGCTGTAGTGTTGGCCGTGAGAGTAGGTTGGTGTATGTAGGCTCAGGGTTGTGTTGCTAGTGTGGGTGTAGTGTTGGCTGTGTGAGACGGATAGCGTAAGTGTTGTCCAGCTCTGGGTGTTGACAGTCTGTTATGATTTCCAAGATGGCAGCCATCACTTTTCTAGGCTAACTTTTTCCTTTATGTAAGACAGAAAAATAAAGCTCCCAATTCGGTTATTTGGAGTTAACGTAATGGAATATTCGCTAGGCAAGAGCTGAGAATGATTAGAATGATGGTATACACATCACATTCATCTGTCAATCCCTATATCATTGCATCTGTAGTTGTTGTATACAAAAACAGATCAAGAAAGCCTTTAGAATGCAGTGGGAATCGTCCCTGCCATCAAAAAAAAAAAAATGTATAACCTTGAAATATGGTGGAACATACGTTCTACTGGCTGAAGAGAGCAAAGAGTCTGCAGTTTCATACCTGCAAATATTTCCAGGAAGGACGTAGTACTTGAAATATTGAGAGAGAGAGAGAGAGAGAGAGAGAGAGAGAGAGAGAGAGAGAGAGAGAGAGAGAGAGAGAGAGAGAGAGAGAGAGAGAGAGAGAGAGGTTCAAATTTCGTAAACAACTTGGTAAAGCCATGCGTTCTCTCGTGTACTTTGAAGACATCTCGAGAGAGAGAAGTGTGAACGTTGGGTATGAAAAGAGCCCCAGTGTGAGTAACAGATGATGGGCGGAACTCTGGACGTGGTTCATTCCAGTTTTGATAATTCTACAGTGAACCACACGGCGTGGGTAGCAGCATTCCTCATCATAAAAAGCTGAGAACTTCTCGTACAATCATTGCTTCTTTGTCTTTAACAAGTTACCTGATTTCTAACAAGTAATATTTTCTTCACACAGTTTCGCGGAATTTTAAACTAATTTGACAATTAAGTTGGATACCTTAGATCTACAGTGAGTACTATTAACCTTCAACATCAGTTTTACATAACCGGGGTTATCACTCTCGCTCATACAGTCCTTAGCTCAGTTGCCTCTCTTTTGCAAGGTATACCAACTGTAAACTTTACATCCTGGTTTCGCTAGATCTGCTAATTTGTGGCTTTATCTGCAGAATTCATCTAGATCTCAGGTTTCTGTTATCGCTATGATTTCATGCTATTCTCACAGAACGCATGGTCTTAGGTCCCATCACTCTAAGTTCGAACTTCTAGCGATTAAAAAGAAAAAGAGATTCGCTCTAAATTGCGAGGATTTTTGTGGTGCAAATTCCTGAGGCTAGACCACATTTCCCCTGAGCTCAAACCTCATTTCTCAGGACACCCGGGGTCAAATTAAATACATCTGGCCCAGTCCTGGAGTGACCACACCTGACCTGGCCTGTTCATACCTTCGTCTTGTTATCGAAGTCCCTGCTTAATTTTCTCATCTCAAATCCTGACCTGAACGAGCAGCAGCAATCTTGTTTAAATGTAAGATGTCCTTAGAAAATAAGCTGTTTCACGACTACACCTGACCAGAAAATCTTTGTAACCTACCTTCTCAGATCTTCAAATGCCCTGAATTCTACTGCAGATACCTACCATTCTTCGTGGATGTATAGATCCTAAATCATACCAAAACTGTAGTCCTATGACCACAAACCTCCTACGGCTATCGTTAGGCTTCCTTATCAGACACCTTATACCTTCCTGGGACGTCCTCTGATATACCTCAATTCATGTTGTTTGTTCGAGCCTTAAGAACAACTAGAGTGCCGTCTGCAGTTTCCTTGACTATGTCCTTTACCTGGCTTTGCCCCTGGGTACGACAGCCTTAATGTGGTGTAGCAATTTTATGGTCAGACTTAACGGGGTGTCATAATACTCATAATGAGGTACTCGCCTCAAAGGCTAATGAGGTGTAATGATGTTGACAGTAAGACGGTAGCACTGAGGATAAATGTGGTGTCATGATCTGCTTGATGAGAAATACCGTCCCTGTGGTTGTCGTATTACCATCAGCTTGTAGAGCTATTCTAGCACATCTCTTTAGCAATCTCACTTATTCCTCTAGCCTTATCACATTGTTATTAGCCTTCTCTCTATTCCTCCTCCTCGTCTTTCTTATTCTGGCAAGTCACTTCGTAGACAATCTTTTTTTTGGGGGCAGCTTATCTTTCATTTTCACAAGTATCGTTTTCTCTCTTCTACACCTCATTTTGAAGTTTTCCTCTCTCCTACACCTCTCTTTAAGGTTATCATTCACCCACTCAGTGCTTTTCATAATCCAATATTCATAATCTGCAACTTGATACACTGTCTTCATTCTGTCACTGCACATCCTTTTGCCAAACTGAAGGGAATTTCACCTATGATGGCAATGCTACACCTCTACTCTCTTGTCATTACCCCCTAATTGCCCTAATGCAGCCAGCACCTTGCTCACCCATCATTCTTTCAGTCTCTGTAGCAGTATGCCACAGGCTCATTTCAGTTTAAATCCCAAATATCGTTTATGTTTCCAAAACTTAAATGTCAGTAAGTCTCACTACACGAACAGGACTTACATGCTCTAACAATTACCGAAGTAGCTATTCAAACTCCCTTTACCTGACTTGAATTCTCCTTCACTACTTTTGGTTCTTGAAGACTACTCTCATTAGCAATATCTTTCTGCTAGCGTTTTCTTAATATACGCACTTCTAGCCTTCTCAGATGAAAATACGTGACACTAATGACCATTATTTTGAAACATTACCCAATATTACTCTGAACTGAATAAGGTAGTTAAACTCTCGTAAGGGTTATAGTGTAAGCTATGTTATTTGTTACACCACAGGTTTAATAACATCTTGTTAAATGTGTTATATGCTACACCATTTAATTCGCATTATCTTGCCTTTACCAGCTATGTTGCCTTTACCAGTTATGTTATCTGCTGCATCACAGCTCACACGTTAACTTCCCCTTGCCAGCTGTGTTATCTGCTACACCACAGCTCTTACGTTAACTTCCCCTTGCCAGCTGCGTTATCTGGTAGAACATAGCCCTCACATTAACTTCCCCTTGCCAGCTGCGTTATCTGGTAGAACATAGCCCTCACATTAACTTCCCCTTGCCAGCTGTGTTATCTGGTACAACATAGCCCTCACATTAACTTCCCCTTGCCAGCTGTGTTATCTGCAACACCAAAGCGCTTGCGTTGACTTCCCCTTCTCAGCTGTGTTATCGTGTACACCACAGCTTTCACGGACACTCCCCTTGTCAGATGCATTGTCTGCTGCACCAGAGCCGTCATGTTAAATAGACAGATTTTCTCCATGCATCAAGCCACGGATGCTCGATCCTCACCTCTCATACCTATACTGGGTAATGACCTGCGTATTGATAACAGACGCTCCAGCCTCACTTCTCATACGTATACGGAGTAATGACTTACGTATTGATAACATTTGATAAAATACACAAAATCACAGACTTCTGTGCTGAAACAAGAAATGAAACAAAGCAAAATATTCAACGCAGGAAAATGTCTTGAAGAAAAAAAAATATGATAATATGAAAGCTGGTTATGATTCGGTCAAATGACCATAATAGTTGCATAAAGTCTAGAAAGAGAAAAAAAAACCGCAAAAGCCATTTAAGCTCAAACCTCTTTCATAGGAGCTAATTGCTGTGAAACAGAAAACTTGTGATTAAGAAAACAAAAAGTGAGAAACGAGAATAAACGAAGCGAGCGAGAGATGTGGCAACACCTGGGCCCTGAGAGTTAATGACTATGTGCGGAGGGACGTCCCAGAGGGAGGCCTGACACACACCAGATTTATATTATGTCAACCTTCATTACCTTATGTCACCAAGGGAAAAATCTTCACGCAAACGTCTCCTGTCGCGGCCAATATCACGAGCGGTTCCTGCATCAGGAATTGTGTTGAAATATACGAGTTCTGTATGTAAGAAAAATGTATATAGTGTTACCGGACTCGTTGTGTCTATGGCTACACCCTGTGTGAAAAGTCAACCTCACTGCAGTTGGAAGCAGTCCAGCCTTGAGTCTGCAGAAGCTCTTGGACAAGGGGTCCTATATAATGCCAGTGTATATAGGCAAACAGTATAAAAGTGATTGTTCGGTTCGAGTAGGAACTAAGTTTGTTGAGTAAAACAGATAAGTTGTGTGGGGAAAGTGGTGCTTTTGGAGTGGTAGAGGATGTGTAGACCGGGTGTTTGCTTTCAAGAAACTGTCTCAGAAATATCTATAGAAAGAGGAGGAGTTGTGTGTGGGACTTATGGATCTTGACACAGTGTATGATAGGACGGATAGCCGTTCCTTGTGGAAGGTGCTATGAGGTGTGGGAGGAGAGCTACCGGGAGAAGTATCTTAAAGTTTTATCTAAAGCGTAAGGTGTGTGTCAGTGGGGAAAGAGGAAGGAGAGGAAAGTGAGCGGCTTTAGGTGAAGGTACGGAGGGGATGGCGAGGGAGTTAATAATAGTTTTAGACGGACAGTCAATTTTGGAGGAGCCTGGGAGGTTAGTCAGTCTGTGTTTGCAAATGCCTGAGTTCCTGTGGCAGACTCGGGTGAGAAACTGCAGAAGCAAATGTCTGAGTTTGGGAGGGTGTGTGAGAGGAGGAAGGAAGGTGTGAGTAAATGTGCATTAAAGTACGAGAATGAGGTTTACTAAGGAAGAGAGAGAAAAAGTTTGGTTTGAGTAAGACAGAATAGAATGAACCTGGAGCAAGTAAGGTACTGTAGGTACCTGGGAACGAACATGTCAGCGGGTGGATCCATGGAAGCTGAGGTGAACCACATGAGGGTGCAAAACTCCTGGGTGTGCCCCCATTATCTATGAGGGCAAATATATATATATATATATATATATATATATATATATATATATATATATATATATATATATATATATAAAGTCCTTTGGGTTAGGGTCTATCGTTGGAAGTATAGTTTCGTCAAAGAGCTTCTGACTGCAAAGGAGGCTACATTCCCCTGTTAATGGAAGCAGCGCAGCCTTGGAAAGCGAGAGCTTCTGGAAAAGAAGTCTCAGGGTATCAGAAAAGTTAAAAAGACATTTTTCGGCAGTGTTATCCCTGCCTCGTGTAAAATCTCGTCCAGTCTTAATGGATCCAGCGATTCTTCCGCCAACAGAGGGATATCCCGCAGACAGGCGCAATTTCAGTATTTCATCCAACGATATATTTCAAACCGTATTTACAACTTGAGACACTCACTTCGTTAACCTCACCATCAGTATATAGAGCGACCAGCACCCACGCAATTCATAGGTGACTCACACCAATGCATACTTGAACCATATATCACTTCACAGAGGCGTGTGTCTCGCTTCCTGGCGAGGGCACTGAAGATTTAGATCACTTCCAGACTTCTCTCTTGGTTTCGAGTTGAAATTGCAATCCTGGTTTCCTTGGTGATATTTGAAGGAAGAGGTTACGATGCCAACTCGTCTTCCGAATATGTGATCAGAGAGAAGTAAGGAGAACAATACCAGCTGGCAAAAAGAAAATATCGTACGAGTCAAACTCAAGAGATATTTTAGGATACTGATTAATAGAAGAAATCTCATCACACACCCCACGTCATGTGAACACTTCAACCATCTGCGTCATACTGGTTCCTGTTACTTGGAACTGTGACACTGAACTTGTACCTACAAGTAAGGTTCAACCTGTATGTGTGCAACAGGCAACAGTGCGGTCAATCCTCGTGTGGCTGGTCTAAGCACGGAAGCTGTAAAAGCAGCAGTCACGATGCATGCTGTGGGTCTAGGTCATAGGGGATTGGATATGCGAGATGAAAATGGATAGGCAATACGAGAGACTCCTGAGGAATACCTGTTGACAGGATAAGACGAAGAATTCGCGCTATGAACAACGATCTCACCGGCAAGAGACCAGGAAGAAAACTGTTCTGCAGAAAACTTAAGAGAACCGGAAGTGCCAAATGGAGAACGTGTAGTAAGTAAAGATTTGTGCCACACGGTGTCAAATTCATTAGCGTTATCAACAGTCAACGACCAAGGACTCATTGAAGTTAATGAGGGTTACACGGAAGAGAAGGTCACCAGTAAAACAAGCAGGACAAAAACATTAATGATGATTTGAGAGAGAGAGGTATGAGAGTCTGTGTTGAAAAAATGAGAGAGCCAAGGAGAGTTACTAAGACTGTGGGTATAGCAGAAGTGAGAACATCGAAGAGCCGGTAGCGGGAAGCTCTAAAGCAGTCTCCTCTCGTAAGGAATGGGTGCACTAAGGCATGCTTCCATGGAGAGAAAACTTGGGATTTTAGACAAAATAACAGAAAGGATAGCAACAGTCGGAGGTAACTCAGAGGTATATTCTTCCAGGACACGAGGAGGTAGTCCATCTGGCCCACACGCCTTGTCCATCTGCAGCCGGAAGACAGCTCGAAAGATCTTTACCGGCAGGAAAATATGAGGGACGTCCGATAAGAGGTGGGCGGGACGGGGGAGCTGCCGAAGTGGAGTTATCATATGTACTTTTACAGAAAAACTGGATGCCTTAATGAGCTGCTTTTATCAGATGGACAGACTGACTTCCAAAAGTTGTTAGAGATATAGCTAGTTCAGGGCCAGAACATTTCATCAGCTGGAGAGATATCTTTTCGTGAATGCGTGTTGGAACCGACAGAGAACAGGTCTGCAAAGAACCCGGGAAGAGATAAAGGCGGAATGAGTTGCAGGAGAAGGACGGAAACTCTCATCCGAATAGACTCTGTCCCTGACGTGAAAAGCACCTAAGAAAAACCCATCCAGCCATGAATGAGGAGATAAAGGTTTAACAGAGGGGACGTGGGGCTCCATCCCTGCTAAGAAGATGGAGTTGTAGCTATAAGTTATAAAGTTAGCACACGTGAATGTGTATGATCGAATGTCTCATATGCTGTTTCTGTATGTATGTATATGATCTAGGGGTAATATTTTCGTAGGTGTATATGTGTGTGAGAGATTGTTTTTACGATGAGTGGTATACAGTATGTCCTATAATAATATCAAGCGAAAGTTAAGGAGCAAGACAAGATTTGGTATAGAAAAACATAGGTATATGAATTACATGAGTTAATGTTTAGGTGAATGACGGGGAATCACATGAACCTTTTATGATCACTTAGTCCTTGAGGTCCTAAAGGACACAGGGCCTTTGTGACCTCTGGGCAAATCCTGCCCGATTACGATCACTACACTAAGAGTTCTCAATGCAACAAAACTTCGCTGCTCGTAATTTCAACTTATTTTGTGATGAAACTTTTATTAAAGTTGCTAAAGTTTGTCATTCTCGTTATGAAGAAACTAGTTTTACGGCAAAGGATAGAAAATGGATAGAACATTTTCTCGAAGCAGTACAGGGGAGGTGGAGTCAGTATCTATTAAACGTATAAATCACAAAACTGTTTTTCTATACACTTGTCTCATTCGCCAGGTGATCACTTTGGTTCTAGCTATTCAGCTTTCAGGTTACTACTACTACTACTACTACTACTACTACTACTTCAGCTACTATCTCTTTTTCTTACTCTGTAACTCCCACTTGGCGCTTGGCGTGGGTTGCAGTTAATTTCGAAAGTTTTTTCGAGGTGGAATTAAAGTGCCTCTAGGCAGTGGAGCTTAAAAGAGTGGTGGAAAGTGTTAATACTTTTTCATTCATACTTTCCATATGTCCCACTAAAGGAAAAGATAAGAAAAATACTAAAAACGGAATAACTTCCATCGCATTTTTTCGTTACTTTCTTTGAACATTCTAAAACAAGTAAGATTATGAGACCTTTGTATATGATTCATGTAAATGCTCCAGAATTTGAAAATGTAACACACACACACACACACACACACACACACACACACACACACACACCAGCCTAAGCTAGGTAGCCATTCATCGATCAGCCCCGAGGGGAGGATGAATGCCTGGGTTGGGTGTGGGCCGACTGCAGTGCCAAAGCAGTGATGGAAGCAGCGATAACTTGAACAAAGGACTGTCTCTGACGTGGGAGAGCGGCGAACCCACACTTGCAGGACGGGGCATCTACCACCCTCGCTCGCTTTACTAAACCATCCAGGGGGTCAAGAAAGGTAGAAAATGAGGCAGTATACTGGTATGTGAGGTAACTATACCAAGCCATAGTGAAACACAGTGAAGGGAAGAACGGTATGGAGAGGAGTATGACAGAACTGTTTTAATGCAGACTGTGTTCACTGCCAGTTTTAGTCTCATCCGGGAAAAAAAACGCATTATATCATCTTGAGCCACGAAGCAAATAAGTCATTATTCTTAGACATCCACGGGTGCAAAATAAGGCCACTAAAGCTGTATTAACCAAGCAAATACAAAGGAATTCAAATCACTTGGTCCTATCTAGACTGTCTATGATGGCGGAAGATATCAAAAAAACCAATATCACAAATGATACGCTTTATACCAGTGCAGGAACGACAGACCTGTCAATGTAAACTAGGTTAGGCTAAGCCTGTTGTCTAATCCCCAATGACGGCCCGTCTCGAAGTTCAGCATCAAACTATCGTGGGTGATGATAGGTCGGAGGAAGAAGAAGAAGAAGGAGGAGAAAATGAAAAGGACATTCCTGAGACAGAAGATGAGGAGATTAGAGAAGAGATTTTTGGAAAATGAGAATAAGTTGACTGAAGATTATAAGATTATGAGAGAAAGGACTATTTCTTTTCTCCTTTCAGGTGAAGATGTCATTTTGGACATGTGAGACATGATAGCTGGTAACATCCCCATTATGGCCGGAGTAAGCACCCGTGTTTTGGCCATAGGTAGCAACCCTATTATGGCTTTAGGTGGAAACCCTATTATGGCTGTAAGTGGTACCACCAATTATGGCTGTAGATGGCACTCCTATTATTGCTGAAGTAATGGCAGAACATACTATGGAAACATGATAAGTGCCAGAGAGCAATAGGCACAGACATACGCAATGGCACTCTGATCAAGAATAAGTGCAATGAAGATGTTGATATGGGTACACATGTAGATCGGGGCTCATAGGAGAGGGGGATGAAAGAGAAGGGAAAGCAGCCTCCCTAATATTCGAAGAACAACGAAGGGGAAAAGAGGACGATAATTTTAGGTCAGAGGAGGAGAGCCACAATGTCAGAGGTAACAGAAGGGGCGCGGAAGTCTGGCTATTGTGATTCAGGCACACAAAACAGAACACTGAGAAAAAACAATGAAGAAAGTAGTATATACATTCAACGGTAAGACATTGAGGGAAGGAATGGATGAATGCAATTAGAGTGAAAAGACAGAAATGGGGGAGATATTCCGGTTCAGCAATAAAATGCCAACACACGAAAGATTTTAGGGGCCAAGATACAAGGAGAGCAAGATAAGGAGGGAGAAGTTTCAGAAAAGTGTTGTGGACAAGGCGAAAGATACTCGAAAACTTTTCCATAAGTTCATCAGGAGCAATTAAGGAGGCAGCTAATGAGGTTACGAGACTCGAATGGAAGAACGATTCAGGATAATGAGGAAATATGTGTAGAGATGTATGATAAGTTGGATTGTCTTCACAGTGAAGGACACCATTGCATCAACATTAGCGAGATGGAGTGGGAGAAACGATTTGGAAGGTCTAGAAATTGACAAAAAGAAAAAAATATATAATCAGGCTACTGAAGCAATCTGACCCAAAACAAAACTCACGGCCCTGGTGGCTGCCCATTCATGCTAGAGACGTACTGAGATACTTGATCAGCCACTCCACAGGTTTTTGAAGAGCTCACTTGGGGGATGGGGGAGATTTTTCAAGGGCTCAGTAGGGAAGGTGTAGCTCACAAGATATGGAAGAGGGCAAATGATGTGCCTGTAATTTAGATAGATAATCGAGGATTCAGGATGAACTGAGGGTCAATCTCCCTAGCAAGAGTGGTTGTTAAAGAGATGGGAAATATAATCATAAAGCAGACTAATGTATTATCCAGCAGGGACACAACATACATTCAGCACATCATGCATCACAAATCTCCTGGACTTCTATGATAGTGAGAACTCCATAGCAGATCACAGAGATGGAGATTTAGACTCTGTGTGTGTGTGTGTGTGTGTGTGTGTGTGTGTGTGTGTGTGTGTGTGTCCCAAACGTGCATACTGCGTTCAACTGTGGTCACCCCTGCTTGATAAAAAGAAAAGAGAGATAGAACGGAAAAAATACTGAAGCCAGGTACTAGGATCATTCCCTGGCTGTGAAACAAAACCACTATACCACGGAGGCCCCTGTGTGTGTGTGTGTGTGTGTGTGTGTGTGTGTGTGTGTGTGTGTGCCTTTCCACAAGTACTGGTGGACTAGCAGCCATCATCGACCATCTACTTCAGATCTATCCATTCAGAAAGCAGGAAACTGGATGACACTACCTGGTGGTGGCCAGATAACCTACTCCTGACCCTACAGAGGCTGCCAGATACACAGAAAACCTATGCTAGAGATACACGACAAACTTAGTGTCAGGCAACAGAATATGGACGAACAAGATGAATCTCTACAACTTAAAAATGGTGTCTTTCACAACATGAGAATCTGAAATCAGCTTTCAGACGTGTCTTTCACAAGATAAGAATATGAAGTCAGCCTTCGGACTTATCTTTCACAACACAAGAATCTGAATTCCACCATCGAAGGTATCTTCCACGACACAGGAATCTGAAATCAGCGTTGTAAAAGTTTCTTTCACAACACAAGAATCTAAAATCATACGTGGGTATGAAATTAAGCTGAATTGAATATTGAAAAGAAAATAAGTATGTCCAGCAGTAGTGAGTTTACATAATATGCTTCTACATATCCCAGGTGCAAGTCTGTGTATAATTCGTATTACAGAGGGTTCTACAAGTCTTATAGACCCCAGGCAGGGTGAGGCAATGACTCCTGGTGATGATGCCCTATGCACTATTGCCAATATGGACACCACCTTTATTGATCATTTAAAAATATTTTGCCAGTGTAGATCATATCAGGATCAACCAGCACACAAATACACACATACAAACAAAGGCTCAAACACAGAGAGACACAAATACAGACAGACAAACACACACAGACATACACAACAGATCTCACCATCTCAGGGAAGCAGCAGCCAGACCCCAGTCACTCGGGGCGCCACAATTCCATCCCTCGCCTGACAAGATTGTCTCCAACCTTCACAACACTCTCTCCTACCCGCAGGTTTTGGTCCAGTATCCTACGTCTTGGCCGGGGATTGTCGTGCTTATCGCCCCTCCTCCATTATTCACAAGTAATTCGCATCTAAGGTCAGCGGCGGAGGGAACAAGGAGGGAGGAAGACTGAGGAGGAGATGGAAGGATGGAGTGAAAGACGCTTTCGAGTTATCGAGGCCTGAGCAAGCAGCAGGATGTGAGGCGTGCAAAGGACGGAGCGAATGGGAGTGATGTGGTAGAGATGGGACGACGTGCTGTCAGTGGGATGAGCCAGAATATATGAAGCGGTCAGGGGAAGCCCCGGAAAGGTTTGTGAGACTTGATTGTGAATGGAGGGTGGAAAGCGTGCACAAGAGAGGTTAAATTGAAACGATGTGGTATACAGAGGTCGACATGCTGTTAACGGACAGAAACAGGGCATGTGAAGCGGCCGGGGTTAACCATGTAAAGGTCTGTGGGGACTGGTTTTTGATAGGGAGCTGTGGTTTCGATGCATTACGCATGACAAATAGAGATCGAATGTGAGCGAATATGCTTGAGGCTAAATCGCTAATCCGGGAAACCGTGATAAAGTATGTAAATACTATATACACACACACATATATATATATATATATATATATATATATATATATATATATATATATATATATATATATATATATCATAATTACCCCTTGATTCTGATGATATCTCGCTCAGTAGCGAACATGATGGCAAATGAGTGAGTGGAGGAACACAACAGTGAGTTCGCTCACGAAGCTTGGCGCGTGTTGTTGCTGCTGCTGTTGTTGCAATCATATGAGACGGAGTGAATCTTCCACCGAGGTTTCTAGCACCAATTAGGTCTCCCGGTAAAAATCAGAGGCGTAAACAGCGTGGTTCTGAGGGTCGGACATGACGGTCTAGTGAGGCTGGTGGGTGGGTGGAGCTAGGACGTGGGAGGGCAGGAGACGGTGTAGCAGGTACGGGGGATGAAGCTAGAACGTGGGAGAGCAGCAGATAGTCTAGGACGGCAAGGGAAAGGTGCTGGGACGTGGAAGGGCAGCAGAAGGTATCAGAGGGCTAGGGGATGGTGCTAGGACGTGGGAGGGCAGCAAATTGTGTAGCAGGGCAGAGGAACGGAAATAGGACGTGGGAGATCTGCGGATAGTCTGGCAGGGCTAGGGGATGATGCTAGGATGTGGGAGTGTAGCAGATAGTTTCACGGGGTTAGGGGAAGGTGCTAGGACATGGAAGAGTAGCAGATGGTCTCACAGGGATAGGGGAAGGTACTAGGACGTGGGAGAGTAACAGACGATCTCGCAGGGCTCGGGTACGGTGCTAGGACTTGGGACAGCTGCAGATGGTGTGGCAAGGCTGAGAGATGGTGCTAGGACGTGGGAGGGTATCAGGAAGTCCAGCAGGGCTCTGGGGAGATAACCCTGGAAATGGGAGCAGTGAGGCAACACACGCGGGAGCAGCGAAAAAGAAAGAGTAATCTGAGCTAATCACCCTGTGATTACCGCCGTGAATCACCCAGGTACCAGTGGATGTTGTGCCGTACTGAGGAGGCATTTTCATACCTGGAATATTCTTTTAATCATCAAGTGGGAGGAGAATTTCATCGGAGTGGCTGGCTGGCTTGTAAGGACGTGGTGTTCCCTTGTTGGATAAATATTAATGGTGGTTATGGGGCTGACGACCAATACGATTACTTATGAAAAAAAGAAAATCCTTTCTTAACCCCAGTATATTCGCAAGGTTACCTGAAGCTTTCACAAGAGTGATGCAGCGAGCTGTTGGGTGCACGAGATGGCTCGCTCGTGTCTTATCTGAAAGAATTCTTGGTTTGACTGCCCATCGCATTTTCCCTACCGGAGTTTCTTAATACCACTGGTTAAAGAGTAGTCTTGATCTGGAACATAATGAAATTAAAATGTTATTCGGTATGGATGAGAAAACACATCTGCTGGCTGCTATGGAAGGCCTGCATGTTCTCTTCACTCGAGGAGAGTTCCTCACGGATGAAGGTGTTGCCTTTTATGTTCTTCCTGAAACCATCAGTTCCCCCATCCAAGCCACAGGATATTTTATGCAAGTTTAATGGTATTTTCCTGAACACTTCCGAGAATATGACTTCGGTTGTATACAGGTGGAAACCAATAATCAGTGGGAGACCTGACGAAATTATAGGGAAGTATAATGTCCAAATTTGTAATATTAGAGGAAGATTTGTGACGCAGAAGCTTCCCATTGCATCAAAGAAAGTTGATGATTCATTCTATGCCACACGATTTCTATGTAACTGCCATCAGAAACGTTTCGCTCAACTATCAACAGAAGTCAACAAAAAAAAAAAAAACGAATCACAGTGCGAAAATATTAAATGATGTTGGTGACAAATAAGATACTAGAGAGTTTTATTGCTTCTGTGTGGCCTACTACTGAAAGCTGAATGGGAAACCGTACTCGACGAATGATTTAAGTTCATGAGTCAGACGAATACTGGGGCCACCCCATGATAATACAACACGTTCTTCCTGACACATTGATTCATACTGTACAGTATATCCCCCTTTGCCCAGTCAGTCAGTACCCACAGTACCACGGGGCGAAGCAAACCAAGGGAGGCAGCAACGTACGCTACGATTTTTTATCTTTTTTGTAATTCGAACTGTTGAGAAATGAACGTAATTCCGTACCGTGCCTCTAAATATATTTCATACCGTAGTAGTAATACAGTAAAATATCGTACCGTAATTTCGTAGCTCAATAAATGAGGGAAATGTGAAATAACAGAAAATATCAATATATGCCTGCTTCTTCCATTTCACTTTCCATTCTGAGATATGTAAACTACCGATTAAAAGTCTCATCACAGTGGCAGGTAATAAGAAAAATTAGTCCTGAATGTCAATTATCTTGTAATCTTAGTCTACGTTCATCTAACTTCCACAAGCCGCCACCAGAGTGCCACGCATCGATATCGGAAGACAAATTTCATCGTGATATTCTGTAAACTCTGTATGTTCAGTGGCCAAACTATGACACCGGGGCACACAGAACTTGCCGATATCAAGGACAACTCCATCCACAAAAAGGCAGGAACCAAGTCGAGGGATGTAGTAACTCGCGTGGTAATGTCCTGCAGGTGTTCAGGTCGTAACCAGAGATACCTGAAGTGATATTTCATTGTTCTCGGAGAGACTGTGCAGAATCCTAAAGTACCCCATACACGCTCGAAGGAGGTTAGAAAACGGTACAGAAAGAATATCATTCTTTCGTAATGGATCGTACAAAGAACAAAAAAGAAAAATCACAAGTTCGAAACGTAAAATCATAATTCCGAAACGTTCTGATATTCATAAAAATCCATATCGTACCGTAATTTCGTACCGAACCGTAGTACCACCAGCCCTGGTGTAGACACATCCACTACTGTACCCTAGATCAATCTGACGAGGTCAGTGTGTACTCCAGCACCACAGGATGGTACAGATAGATCCACTACTGTGCCATACATCACCGTGGCTCGCTCAGTGTGTACCCCAGCACCCCTGGGCAGTAGAGACAAAGCCACTGCTGTAACGTAAGTCATTTTTTCCCCCATCAGCATAATGCAAGAGCATCTTAGTAATTTTTCTCGAAGTTTATGATACTGTTGAACTCCAGAGCGGAAACCTCCTTCGCCGAGTTAACTTCTCACGGGCGACCAACATTCCTTGAAGACTCTGTGTGTGTGTGTGTGTGTGTGTGTGTGTGTGTGTGTGTGTGTGTGTGTGTGTGTGTGTCTTTGCCTTTTCTAGAATACTGCCCAGGACACTGTCCCTTCCTCAGAGAAAGATGAAATACACTTTACAGATCAAAGGGAGGGCAAAGTTAGTTGTGGAATTTGTGAGGCAAACTTCATAAGGAAGGAAAATCTTATTTTCCAACGGGGACAGACGAAAAATGGGAACCCGCGTGAGTGGAAGTCCTTCCTGAGGAACACCAGTGTAGTAGAGGAAATATATGATGCTTCTTAGACCGCTAATGTTATATCTTGAGAGAAAATACAACAGGATAAGATCTCGTACGAAATGCATACATCTGTCTGTCAATCTATCCATTTACCAATCTATCTATCTACCTATCTATCTATCTATCTTTCTATCCATCTATCTATCTATCTATCTATCTATCCATCTATATATCCGACTGTCTACCAACCCTTTACACTCCTCACCTCTTAACCGAAACAAAAAATCCTCCCAACACATATAATCCCAACTCATATCCTCAGTACTCAGATCTTTGCAATGGGACTAGAGCTCTCCCGTCCTAACTACTCCATAACTAACGACCAACAAACAAGTAGAAATATAAAGTTTACCCCAACTTATACACACACACACACACACACACACACACACACACACACAGAGAGAGAGAGAGAGAGAGGTCCCCCATCTCCCATCAAACACATCACTGGCGAATCATATATAGGTTGAAATGACTCGAACAGCCGCCTTCCCATCTCAATCATGGACACCGTCATACCAATCATAGACCCATCTGAAACCAAACTTCCCTGTTATGTACAAGTTACGCTCTCTCTCTCTCTCTCTCTCTCTCTCTCTCTCTCTCGTCTCCCTTCCGAGCATCGCCCAACCATAGAACATTACAATCACCGGTTCAAGTCTCTCCATCACATCCATGTCCCCCACGAGGCAACTACCTTAATGAAGACACTGAACACTTACTGCTCAACGGCCCAGCATTCTTATCACGGGATATACATAGGGCGTCACCAACCTTGATGACCTGTGGTCCCGCCCAGTGGACGTGGTCGGCTTCCTGAGCGCCGCTGATGTCCCGTAGAAGAAGAAAGCTCTCGTGGCACAAAGGTTGATAAGTAGGTATGTATAATCACACACACACACACACACACACACACACACACACACACACACACACACTAATACATAGCTAGACAAAACATACAAAGAATGTTGAACAATTACACATACTGTACATATCAACACATATATGTGAAAGGTAACACGAACATTTCTTGTTACATATACATATATGTATACATATATACATATATATATGTATATAAGCAAATAAATCATAATACACGTAATACACAGCCATTATCTCCCCTATAAAGTGATAGAATGCCTCTCGGAATCTATACTAGTATGGAAAATAATCTCGAATAGCTTTCTGAGACCTCATTTACCAAAGTAAATTAAACAGTAGCTTTCCTTTTCACTTCCTGGTTATTTGTAACATGTCATGAATAAACACCAAGATCTGAGACTTACCAGTAGAGCTGGGCTGCTCGTACGAAGATGGTATACCTATTATCTCAAAGTTCACGGGAAGGAGAGTTGTCGTGTATCATGTTCACCTGTGGTGCTAGGGTCGTGTGTGCATGACCTGAGGAGGGAGGAGAGTCTGCCAAGCATAGGAGGTAGGAGTATCTGTCAGCCATAGGAGGTAGGAGTATCTGTCAGCCATAGGAGGTAGGAGTGTCTGTCAGCCATATGAGGGAGGAGTGTCTGTCAGGCATAGGAGGGAGGAGTGTCTGTCAGGCAAGAATACCGAGACAGCGAGGACGTACTGGATTCCCTGACGTTCTGGTTAAGGACTGTTGAGCTGAGGACCAGGTTGTGGCTGATCAGCGACGGGAAGAAAACAAGGAAGAGACGGAATATACGGGGACGAGAAAGCAGGACATCGAGACGCACAGATCGAAAAAAAAAAAAATAGAGAAATCGAGACACAGACACACAAGTTACACCAGAGTAGTGACCTCTAACTGTGGCAGCGGCACCTGGGCAGTAATCCCTGCCAGTGACACTGCAATGGGGAAGTAATCCACACTGGTAGAAGCTGCATCAGCGTTAGTAAGACCTGCCTGTGGCAGCTGCACCAAGTAAGTGATCCTCATGCCTCGCGGCAGCTGCACTAGAGCACTAATCCCTACATCACTAACGTAAAAAAAGAAAATTGTAAAATAATGTAAAAAAATATGTATTGTCTCCTAGAGAGGAGATAATACAGGAAATCAAACTGACGGCTGTCGTACTGGTCAGGTGGACGAAAGAGAGAGAGAAGAGAGAGAGAGAGAGAGAGAGAGAGAGAGAGAGAGAGAGAGAGAGAGAGAGAGAGAGAGAGAGAGAGAGAGAGAGAGAGACTTCAATTAGTTACTACACTAGAGTCCCTCCATCCAGAAGTATGAGGAAATTGTGGCAATAAATCACCATGAAAAATACCGCAGAAAGGAGCGAGTGAAATCCCTCTTGCAGTAAGATTTCTCCACAGCGAAGCCATGCATTTCGGGTCCGCCTCTGAATATTTACATTCACTGTAAGTCTGGGACGGATGGGGGGGGAGGGCGAGGATTCCGTCTGAAACACTGAAACATTTCTGATTCGTCTAGCAACTAGACTGGATGGAATCTTTAATATCCTTCTCCGACCAGTAATCCAAATATATATATATATATATATATATATATATATATATATATATATATATATATATATATATATATATATATATACTGCGAGGAGGAGGGTGGATGTGTTGGATTTGAAATGTCTGAGGACAATATGTGGTGTGAGGTGGTTTGATCGAGTAAGTAATGGAAGGCTAAGAGAGATGTGTGAAAATGATAAAGGTGTGGTAGAACAGAAGAGGGTTTACTGAAATGGTTTAGAAATATGGAGAGAATGAGAGAGAAAAGGTTGATAAAGAGGATATATGTTGCAGAGGTGGAGGGAACAAGGAGAACTCGGAGACCAAACCGTAGATGGATGGGTGGAGTGTAAAAGATGTTGAACGACTGGGGCCTGAACATGCAGGAGGGTGAAAGGCGTGCACAGGATAGAGTGAATTTGAAAGATGTGGTATACTGGGTTCGACGTGCTATTTATGGACTGAGCCAGGGCATGTGAAACGTTCGGGCTAAACCATGGAAAGGTCTGTGGTGCCTGGTTACGGATAGGGAGCTGTGATGTTGGTGTATTACACATGACAGCTAGGGAATGGATGTGAGCAGACGTGGCCGTTCTTCGTCTGCTCCTGGGGCTACCTCACTAACGCAAGAATAACGACCAATTATGAAAAAAATAAACATATACATTATATATATATCAAATATGTACTTATGATTCTTGATGTAAACTATTTACCACTACACCCTAATCAAGTGGCTGGGCCTTAGACTACCTGGCCACCACTAGATAGACCGGGGGAACTTTTCCACTCGCGTTGAAAACTGTAGGCGTAGCCCGGTAACACCTATTCATAGTGATATATTTGAATTTGTGTTGAGTGCATTGCTTTATTCATCACAAACCTCACTTGAGATTACTAGGGAAATAGAATAAACTAGTTCCTAGAGGCGAAAATTATTCCATGTATATATATATATATATATATATATATATATATATATATATATATATATATATATATATATATATATATATATTTGGCCCCTTCTCTGTTCCTTCTTTTGGAAAAGATGAAAACTGGTGGGGAGGATTTCCAGCCCCTCTCCCGCTCCCAGTTCTTTTAGTCGCCTTCTACGACACGCAGGGAAGACCTGGGAAGTATTCTTTCTGCCCTATCCCAACGGATAATATATATATATATATATATATATATATATATATATATATATATATATATATATATATCATACCGTTATATTATATTAGAAAGCCTGTTCCGTAGTGAACAGTTAACATACTCGTAATTCTCTGTATTTGTCCTGCAAATATTGCGATCGACGAGAAATAAAAAAGAAGTCTCGCAAGTCGAGGTTGTGAGGCGCAAGACCACGTCAGTCCATCAGTTTATCTCCTCCCACCATCCACACTCCCGCCGCTGTCCGCACCCTACCTACCCCGGGCGCTGTACGCGTATATATACATATAATCTTTACTACCCAACGTTGTACGGCTGACCGGAGGTGAGCATTTGGACCTGGAGGTCCTCCACCGGCAGGAGCAGAAATGTTTGCTTTGTGTTGTAGTGCTACGTGGAGTCACGGTCTCTGTGGCTGAGCGATTTACCTGCAGAAAAAAAGAAATGGGAAGGGTAATATTGGCTCGAGTGCGCTAGTAACGCATGAGCAAATAGAGCTACGGTGGAGGAAACGGGTTCGCAACCAGTGAGCCAGGTAGCCGAGAGACCACGGGCTGAAACACACACACACACACACACACACACACACACACACGGGCTTCCGTGGTTATAGCGTCGCTGACCATGATTCACGAAGGGGCCCACCCGGGTTCGAATCTTTGGCGGGGTTGGTCGATAACTGGGTACCTGGCTTCCACTGTGGTGTGTGTGTGTGTGCGTGTATTTACACAAACACAGGAGTAAAAACATGGTGTGTGTGTGTGTGTATATATATATATATATATATATATATATATATATATATATATATATATATATATACACAAGGTCAAGCGACGAGGTAAAACGAGTGCAAAACCCTCATAACACAACACAGTAATCACAAATAAATACGAAACACAAACACATAAACACACGAGTATAAAGCTCCCTCCCAATACAGTACAAATAGTTAATTTCATGGAAGTAATTGCACACATATGTAACTGGCGGGGTCCCATCAGTATAGAAGTCCCTCCCCATACAGTAGAAAATAAATAATTACACATAGGTAATTGCATACATAAATGAGAAATCAATCGATGGAAGTGGTCATGAGTGCTGGTTTTTTTTCAATATGCGGTTAGGAAGGACACGAAGGGAAGATCTAAACAGAAGCCCGATTCCAACAGATCATAATCATAGTTACTCTGCAAACTGGGAAGTGGGGTTCCAAAGAGCACATCACAAAACATCGCTTAGGAAGATCTGGTTTTATCTCTGAACAAGGGACCAGAACATGCATACGAATTGGCCGATATACTTGGATAAGAAGTGAGTGCTGCAAGATAAGAGAGGGAGTAATCTTCAAAAGATTACTGTACAAAATGCAAAATAGGATTTCTAAACCTTTTCATATATTAAACTGGAGTAAAGACAGTCGACAGCCAATCAAACTAAGGGATTCAGAAAGAGAACCGACAGAATATGATACCTCTACGACTGTAGAAATATCAGAGGAGCTTAATATTAGGTTTGGGGGCGTTTCACAGTATACTGTTGCCCTCATGCCACTTTGTGACAGAATAAGCTCCATTTTAGACAAAAGAGATGTCTCTGTCTCTGAAATGCTACATGGAGTTCGACACTATACCATATAGGAGCTCGGAAGAGAAAGGTGGACCTTCAAGCAGGTTTAAGGAGGATTGGAGATAACATTGGTGGAAGGGAACACAGGACATAAGTCAGAAAAACATTACCGAAATGGTCAGGATTCACACAAGTGAAGGTGCCGCAGACTTTGTTCTTAAACCACCGCGCTTCTTGATCTTTGCCAACGACTCGCCAGAAGGACTAAACTCGAACTTGTTTGCAAATGATGCCAAGGTCATGGAAGAAGGACTGATGTGGGATCTCATTATTTTACAAGAAGTCCTAAACAAAGTTCGAAGTTGGTTTGATGAAACAATGATAAGGTTCAACTCTAGTAAAATGCAAAGAAATGAAGATGGGATGCAATGAAAGACTGCGCCAGGCAAAATATCATAACTTTCACTTCTCATCCTGGTTACAACCAAACACAATCAACCAACAAAGTCTGAACTTCTGGGGGAAATCCTCACTTGATCTTTTTTCTGCCCTTGTTTTCAAGAAGTAAGACCCAAGGGACTGTGCGTGAGGGAATCTTAGGAGTCGACATTTGCAAAATTCTTATGAAGACAAACTGTCCGCTGGCACATATTGGCAGAGCGTTTAAGTATAAACAAATATTCGGCGAGTTATTCACAATGTCCATCAGACCAAACTGGAATATGCTTCTCAAGTAAATAAAGAAGCAAAAAGATTTAATTGAGGGAGTCAAGGAAAGAGCAAAAAAGTACTGTACCAACAATGAAGGACCTGGCTGCAGTGAGACGTTGGGAACAGTCGAGCAGCTCACCAAGGAAGAGAGAAAAGAATGGTGTGGTTTGATCATAGCCTTCAAATCTCTAGAGCATTTGATGTCAACGTCAATACTGTGAGTTCTTCGTGAGACGCAGTAAGAGAGCTAACGGAGGTCACAAAAAGAAGATAAAGAATAAGCCTATTAGGGATAAAGCTTCAGTAAAAGGATGCTAAAGAACTGGAGTCAGCTTCGTGATGAAAGCTGACTGAAGCTTACTGAAGCTTAAGAAGCTGTTTGCTAGTGTAGAAGATCTAAATCTTCTTCAGTGAAAGTAAATATAAGGAATTACATACAGATACTTGTACCCGGACACACTCAGGAAATTACACATAGATAACTGTACTTGTAATCACACACACACACACACACACACACACACACACACACACACACACTACTGCAATGGTGACCATCAAAGAAACACAAATACAGGAAATAAGGTGGACATCATAAGTGAACTAAGAGAGGAGATTTCGGATACGTACAAGATTATCGAACTTGCTCTGAAATGGTTCTGTTGACACAGGACGGCAGGTCTGGGTTTGGTGGATGCCACTTTACCAGGAGTGATGTAGGAAGGGAAGTGCCAGAGTGGTGGAGAGAAAGCAGCCGCAAGTGGACAGGAGTGGTGGAGAGAGAAAGCAGGAAACCCAGAGTGTTGGAGATTAGAATCCCCCCCCCACCATAAATATTGCCAAAATGTTGGAAGACAGAGGTGATGGAGGAATCCAAGACACTCGAAGTGGTTAAGAATAATCTGCAGTGGAGGCGAGATGGCGGATACAGAAAAGTAAGCCAGCTTCCACTCTGAAAGTGAGGCTGCGGAAGAAGAAGCCAGCTGACCAAGCCCTACGCAAGACTGTTCGTAAACCAAAGCTAAAGACTGCTGACCCTGCCAAACCTCAAAAGGCTCCTGCTACTTCAAAACCCAAGAAGAAAGCACTCAAACCCAAAGAGCCTGGAACTTAGGACCCCAAGACTACCAGGGCCAAGAAACTCAAGGAAACCCGAATCTGGATCACTTCAATCAAAATACAAAAAAATAGAATATGTATTTTCTGAGCGTTATCAGGAGTGCGTTATATAAATACATACGCTTAGGAGTATATATTTCATCTTGTTAACGCTCTTTATTTCATATAATGAATTGTAGCCAACGTAACATCAGGGCTCGAGCGGTGTGTGTGTGTGTGTGTGTGTGTGTGTGTGTGTGTGTGTGTGTGTGTGTGTGTGTGTGTGTGTGTGTCCAGTCGATAACTGACGGCGGGTTTGGAGACAAGTATCGCTCAGTCCTGATAGATCAACGACACTGATGGATATCCTTGCAGTATACGGTCACATCTGGTGCACTGACTCACTACCAATGGTTTATGAGCTGAGTACAAGTGCAAAGACCAGTGAATTCATACAGTAACAGACCACTGGCTCTTAACAAGGCTGCTTGCGATAGTGGAGAACGGAAACTCATGGATTAGTGTAGTAAGAGTACAAAGACATATCGATTTTTCAAAGAGATAAAGCCTGACTTAAGCAACGTCAGCTAAACATCAAATGATTTCAATATCATCAATTGCACACCAGATGGGCTAAAGAAAGCAGCAGCAGCAGCAGCAGTAATAACAGCACATCATTTGAGCTACAGACTGTCTTCAGCGCATAAGATGGGTTACAGAACAACAAAGCAAATCAGCGAAGCTATAGACCACCACCAGCACATCAGCTAAGCTAAAGGTCACCACCAGCACATCAGCTAAGCTAAAGGTCACCACCAGCACATCAGCTAAGCTCATGGCTACCACCAACACGTCAGCTAAAGCCAAAGGTCACCAACCTGCTGCACCTGGACTGGTCCTGTGTTGTGCTCGGGCCACCCCTCAGAAAAAAAAAGTTACTGCATAATTATCTTCTACGGCCGTAATTTTAATGATTTTCCTAAAAAAAAAAAAAATAACATTAACCGCGCCCTGCAATGATTTTCGGTGAGTTTGTGATCCTGTCTCTACTTTTCAGTCTTTGTTCAATGGATCCAACTACTTTTCAGTTATTAGTCATGAATTACACATATCATTCATCACAACAGTAAGACAGCGGATGACGGACTTGGGAAGGGAAGAGGAATTGGTTGTAAGCAGTAGGTGAGGAGCGACGAACAAAGAGCGCTGAAGGTTTATCGTAGTTAGTGATATCATCCGCTCGGTGGCAGCACTAGCTGGGTCAATACGATAGTCCGTTGTCCTTAAGGACCTAGCCATATCTAGCTAAGGCTAGGGAAGCAATTCTGTATGAATACACTAAGGTGAGCGTGGAAGGAGAGGTGCAAAGATGGTTATGGTTGAATGTATAGTTCCCAAGACGCTGGTGTTATGAGTGATGCTTTTCGGCCCAGAATGCAATATACCAGAAGAGTTGGACGTATTTACCTAACTGTATAGTACAGGGAGGGAGATCAACCCTTGTGAGGATCACCTCTTGTCTTTCTCTACTAATATACAACGTTTTAAACTTCCGTACGCTGTTCACATTCAAAATATCCTCATTCAGGGTATTCCATACATCCACTACTTTTTCAATGCTCGAGTACTTCTTTACATCTTTTAGAACAAGTTTCTCTTTTAATTTTACCCTTTGTATATCCCTGCAACTTACAAAGAACTGATCACTGTTGATTTCACATAGCTGGTTAAAAATCTTACAGGTTGTGATTTAGGCACTCCTCTGTCTTCTCTCCTTCCTGGCAGTGACATTCAAAGTTCCTAACCTATCCACAATTGCAATTCAGTTCTCCTCATTCAGGTATCATCTCGGCTACCCGTTTCTGAACCTTCTCCATTACTTCTTTGTGCTTCTGTCAGTGTGGTTCAACGTAGGTTGTTAACAGCTTGCTGAATATTTCCTTATCCATACACTTGTATACTATTCTAAAATCTGTCGGTATCCAGTCTGTCTCCTTTACACTTCTGAAGTGGCGATAGGCTTGGGATAGTGCGTAATCCCAGTCCCCTTCTCACACACAGATTCCTACATTTCCTGCAGGTCTATATATTCTTTTAAGTACTGTTTACACTGTATTGCAACGTAATGAACTAACATCTACTTGGGATGAACAAAGTCAACCACTTATCAAACTGATTCTGAAGTGTCTGCCTCCTTCATAAATTAGACATCAATTGTCCACTTAATCAGATAGAAATATAATCCCTTCAAAATGGTCATTAACATAGATCAAGATAAGCAATAGTTTCCAAACATCAGAAATGGAATGCCTGAGGCCCTTTTATTGCGTAGAGTTGATCATGAAAGGAATGATAGTGTGAGGGCAAAGTGTAGAATACGCATAGTCACAGTGAGAGAGCTGACACGGGCGAGATGAAATGGTTTGGACATATGAAGAAGATCAGTGAGGAAAGACTGGCAAAGAGGATCCATGTGGCAGAAGTGGAAGGAGTGTGAGGATGGGGAAGACCAATATGTGTAGGGTAAGAGAAACTTTGAGGTTTCAAGGCTTAGCTAAAGATTCATGAGGGTGAGAGGCGTGCATGGAACAGAGCAAAGTAAATCGATGTGGTATATGGGAGGTACATTAAGTGGTGAGAGGAATTCAAAGGAGCAGTCTATGGGACTTTGGTACGGATGGTCGGCTCTGGTTCTGATGAATTATACAAGAGAGCTAAAAGGTCGCCGTTTTATCTGCTCCTGGCCATACCTTGCGAAAACGGGAAACGAAGAAAAAGCAAAGAAAAATTATATGAATTTATTATTCATTATACTAGATCACCGTTTCCCGCATCTACGAGGTAGCGCCAGGAAACACACACACACACACACACACACACACACACACACACACACACACATCTACATACACGCCCACACACGTACATATACGTATATATACATATACATACACTTACACAGCCATATAGATATATATATACAAGTACATATTCATACTCGCATGCCTTCACCAATTCCTGACGCCACCCCGCCCCACAGGAAACAGCATCGCCACCCTCTGCGGCAGCTATGTAGCGCCAGGAAAACAGACAAAAAAGGCCACATTCGTTCACACCCAGTCTCTAGCTGTTATGTGTAATGTACTGAAACCGTAACGCCACATCCAGGCCCCACAGACTTTTCAATGCCCTGATTAAGTCCATTAACAGCAGGTCGACCCCAGTATACAACATCGTTCTAATTCAATCTATTCCTTACACGCCTTTCACCCTCCTGCATGTTCAGGCCCCGATCGCTCGAAATCCTTTTCACTCCAACCCTCCACCTCTGATTTGGTACCCGCTTCTCCTTGTTCCATCAGCCTTAGACGCACACATGCTCTTTCTCAACTTTCCTCACTCATTCTGTCCTTATGTCCAAACCATATCAACACACACTCTTTTGCTCTCTCAACCACACTCTTTTTATTACCACACATCTCTCTCACTCTTTCATTACTTACTCGATCAAACCACCTCGCACCACATGCTGTCCTCAAACATTTCATTTCCACCACATCCCTTCTCTTCCGTACAACCCAATCTATAGCCCATGCCTCGCAATCATATAGTATTGTTGAAACTGCTATTCCTTCAAATATACCCATTTTCGCTTTCCATGATAACGTTCTCTCTTTCCACACATTCTTCATCGCTCCCAGAACCTTCACCCCAAGTAACTTGTCCCTCAACCCTGCTGAAACTAATAATCTTGCTCCTATTCACATTTACTCTCAACTTTCTCCTTTCACACGCTTTTTCAAACTCAGTCACCAACTTCTGCAGTTTTTAACTCTACTCAGCCACCAGTGCTGTATCATCGACGAACAACAACTGACTCACTTCCTAGGCCCTCTCATCCCTAACAGACTGCATACTCGCCCCTCTCTCCAAAACTATTGGATTTACCTCCCTATCCACCCGATTCATAAACAAATAAAACAACCATGGGGACATCACACACTCCTGCTCAGACCTACTTTCACTGGGAACCAATCACTCTTCCCTCTTCCTACTCGTACGCATAACTAACATCCTTGATAAAAACTCACTGCATCTAACAGCTCACCTTCCACACCGTGTACACATAAGACCTTTCACAAAACATCTTTATCGTCCATATCATATGCCTTCTCTAGATCCATAAATGCAACATACAAATCCTCGAATGTTTCTCTAAGTATTTCTCACATACATTCTGGAAAGCAAACACCTGAATTACACATACTCTACCACTGCTGAAACCCCACTGCTCCTCCCCAACCTGATGCTTTATACATGTCTTCATCCTCTCAATCAATACCCTCCCATACAATTTTCCAGGAACACTGAACAAACTTATGCCTCTGTAGTTTGAACACTCACCTTTAACCCCTTTGCCTTTGTACAATGGCAATACACATGCAATCCGACAATCCTTAGGCGCTTCACCATGATCTATATATATAGTGAATATCCCTACCAACTAAACAACACAGTCATTCCCTTTCTTAATAAATTCAACTGCAATACCATCCAAACCCGCCGCCTTGCCGGATTTCATCTTCCTCTTCCCTCTTCACCAAACCACTCTTCCTGACTCTCTCACTTCGCACACCACCCCGACGAAAACGCCGTATACCTGCCACTCTATCATCGGACACTTTCAACAAACCTTTAAAATATTCACTCCATCTCCTCCTCACTTCATTACTACCTGTTATCACTTCACCCCTTGCCCCATTCACCGATGTTCCTATTTGTTATCTTGTCTTACATACGTTATTTACGTCTTTCAAAATCATCTTCTTAATCTCCCTAAAGTTTAGTGATACTCTCTCACCCCAACTCTCATTTGCCCTACTTTCAACTCTTGCACCTTCCTCTTGACTTGACACTTTCTCTTATGCATTTCTCGGTCATCTGCACTCCTTGCTTGCAAGTATCTTCCAAACGCCTGTCTTTTCTCTTTCACTAACAACATAACTTCATCCCATCACTCGCTACCCTTCCTACTCTGTCCACCTCTCAACTTTCTCATGCCACATGCATCTTTTGCACATACCTTTACTGCTTCCTAAAATACATCCCATTCCTCACCCACTCCCCTCATGTCATTTGCTCTCACATTTTGCCATTGTACACTCAATCTCTCCTGGTACTTCCCCACAGGAGTTTGCTCCCCAAGCCCACTCACTCTCAGCACTCTCTTCTCCCCAATATTCTCCCTTCTTTTTTGAAAAGCTCAAGAAATCTTCATCTTCGCCTCCACAAGATCAGACATCCCACCAGCTGCCCCTATTAGCACACTAACATCCAAAAGTTTCTCTTTTACAAGCCTATCATTTATAACGTAATCTAATAATTCCCTTTGACCATCGCTTCTACTCAAATACGTATACTTGTGAATATCTCTCTTTTTAAACCAGGTATTCCCAGTCAGCAGTCTTTTTCAGGACACAAATCCACAAGTTCTTCATTTCCAATCACAACACTAAATACTCCACATCAATCTTGAATTCACTTCCTTACACTCTATCATACACTCCCACAACTCTCGCTTTAGAAGTGTTAGTCCTTCCATAGCTCTTGTCCTCTCACCAATCCTTGACTTTACTCCCAAGACTTTTCCAAACCATTCTTCCCCTTAACTTTGAGCTTCGTTTCACTCAGAGCCAGATCATCCAGGTTTCTTTCCTCAAGCATGTAACCTACCTCTCCTTTCATCTTATCTTGGTTACATCCACACACATGCAGATATCCCAGTCTAAGCCTTCGGGGAGGATGAAAACTCCCCGCTTAATTCCTTAATTTCTTTTAGAAATTGAAAATCAAGAAGGGGATGGTTCTCAGCCCCCTCGCTCCTGCCCCCTTTAGTCGCCTTCTACGACACGCAGGGAACACGTGGGAAGAAACGTCCCTTGCAATGAGGAAAATCTCGTTTATTAGCTAACGTTTCGTAACATACTCGTATCAATATCAGAAATATAAATGAAATAGAAAACTTTGATTTTACCAATGAAGTAAATCGTTAAGTGAGTAATGAAGTAAAACAGGAACTAGATATATATATCTAATAAGGCTATTCGCCAAACCCAATGACTATTAACCTCTGTCCTCATGTCTCCACTATCAACTCTCGATCATCGTTCCTTCTTGACACCACTCCACTTCCTGCCTTCGTATACACCTGCTATTGCCTTCCAACTCTCTCCTAGTCTACATACTTCTGCCTATCCTACCTCCACACTCAATCCTATCCCTCCACACTTTGGGAAAGTGGTCTTGTATGCCTCATGGCTCCCATACACGTCGCGTTCTGGAGCAAGGGACTTAAAGAGAATTTCACATGTACTAACTAGTCTTGAGGTACAGTTGTTTGCTGCGGCAAAACAGCACGAAGAATGCTACTCGTGGCCTAGCCCTGTACAGAGGCAGGATATTTTATTAACATCAAGAGTTGATATTAACTGTAATGAGGAAAAGGATTTCATAGAACTCAAAATGGAGGGCTGTTACCGGAGACATAGTTGATGATATACACAGTCCAAGGCGAGTCGTAATATGTCATTGTAAGCTCAGGTGGGTACGAGGAAGGTAGGAGACGTAAACTAAATGAAAGAATAACCAGAGGAAGTGTGGTAACAAAAGCGAGAGAAATTAGGGTCAATGACCTGAAGACATAGATGTGGAAGTGAGTGGCTATGACTGTGACGAAACAAAACAACATATCTGGGTCTGGAATATTTGGAAAAGCAGAATATACTCTCTCTCTCTCTCTCTCTCTCTCTCTATATATATATATATATATATATATATATATATATATATATATATATATATATATATATCTTTCATACTATTCGCCATTTCCTGCGTTACCGAGGTAGCGTTAAGAACAGAGGACTGGTAACAACAGAGGACTAAGCCTTTGAGGGAATATCCTCACACGGCCCCCTTCTCTGTTCCTTCTTTTGGAAAATTAAAAAAAAGAATGAGAGGGGAGGATTTCCAGCCCCCCGATCCCTCCCCTTTTAGTCGCCTTCTACGACACGCAGGGTATACGCGGGAAGTATTCTTTCTCCCCTATCCCCAGGGATAATATATATATGTGGTATACCGGGGTCGACGTGCTGTCAATGGATTGAACGAGGGCATGTGAAGCGTCTGGGGTAAACCATGGAAAGTTCTGTGGGGCCTGGATGTGGAAAGGGAGCTGTGGTTTCGGTGCATTATTACATGACAGCCAGAGACTGAGTGTGAACGAATGGGGCCTTTGTTGTCTTTTCCTAGCGCTACCTCGCGCACATGAGGGGGGGTGGGGGTTGTTATTCCATGTGTGGCGGGGTGGCAATGGGAATGAATAAAGGCAGACAGTATGCATTATGTACAGGTGTATATATGTATATGCCTGTGTGTGTATTTATATATGTATACGCTGAGATGTATAGGTATATATTTTTGCGTGTGTGGACGTGTGTGTATATACATGTGTATGTGGGTGGGTTGGGCCATTACTTCGTCTGTTTCCTTGCGCTACCTCGCTAACGCGGGAGACAGCAACAAAGCAAAATAAATTAAAAAACATACATATATATACATATATATATATATATATATATATATATATATATATATATATATATATATATATATATATATATATATTCCCATGAGTCCACAGGGAAATGAAAACCGATAATTTTCCAAGTGCACTTTCGTGTAACAATCACATAGTCAGGGGAGCTACAAGAAAGAAATATAACAGCCAGTTGATATACAACGAAGAGACGTATCTAAGACGCTATTTGGTAAACAAGTGACTACCCGAATGTAGGTCGGGTGAGTTCAAGTCTGGCATCAATTGTATCATAAACTCACTTTGTGGACAAGAAGTGAATTCTAATGTAATGTACGTATAATGTCTACACGAATTTGACAAAGTACCCTCACAAGAGACTTTTATGTAAATTACAATCACATGAACTAGGGTACGACCTATGTACGTGGGAGAGTGAACAACTCATCTACAGTAAGCAATATGGAATGTCAAAGGGCGATGCCCTGATTGGCCGAAGGTGACGCGAGGTCCTTAGTGCCATTCATCCTCGTAAAGTGTGTTAATGATCATGAACTGGGTTTTGCATGAAAGATCGCCAGATTGTTGACTGTGTAATAGTAGTATTGTGCACCACTATAGAACCGGTAGCGTTCAAGTCACATAACCAGTTGTATGCACTACAACAGAGCCATACTACAGCTACATAACCAGTGGCATGCACCACTACAGAGCCATGCTACAGCTACATAACCAGTGGTATGCACCACTACAGAACCGTACCACAGCTACATGACCAGTTGTATGCACCAATACAGAGTAGCGTACATCAGCGTATTAGAAATACAATACAGCTCTACCGGTCCTTTCTGGGAGAGCTACAGGGAAACAAGATGGTGAAATGATTCTGAACGATCATGTCAGACAAATGACAGGCGATATCTAACAAAGACACATGTAAAGTTGTGTACTTGGGAGATGCAAACACTTAACGCAACTGTCAAATATTTAGAAATGCCTTAACTAGAGTAAGGAGAAGGACTAGAGAATCGTTGTCAATAACGATATGAAGTAAACCAAAAGGTAATAGCTTCGAGTAAGGAAAGAAAACAGAAAGCTAGGTTTTACAGCTAAAAGTATCGATCACAAAAAGCAGAAACATTCTGATACTTTCTAACGCACTCGTAAGACAAGTAAGCGAGTTAGACAGCCACGTAGTATGCAGTTCACTTCTGATCCGTACACCACAAAGAGGAAAAAACTAGACTAAGTACAAAGACGGGCAAAGAAAATTAATTCCTACTCTGAGAAGTCTAACATACGAAGAGAAGATGAGAAGGTTCAACCCGTTTTCTCTCAGAAGCATAAACGTTGAAGTGACGTAATATGACATTTCAGGATAAGCAACAGATTCAATTAACGGTGAGCACAAGGGTCATCATGAAATACAAGAAAATACAGTAACTAGGAATAACAGTTCAGCTAAGTATGTACATATTACTAAAGTGGAAAATTCTCTTTCTTGGAAATACGAGTGCTGAACAGTGGCGTAAGTTACCTTCAAATTTTGTTAATGCCGAGAATATATACATACCTTCAAAACCCGTATGATATTCTTTTTTTATCAATTCAGTTTTCTAATAAAGGAATAAAAGAAATATACTTATGCACGTTAACTCATTTTCCTCATTCTCATTAAGAATACACTACAGTGCAGCAGAGGATGAGATAGACTAATAAGACATTAGAGCTGGATTTTCTCTCTCGTTCTATCCTGTTGATTTACATGTAGCCTTACTTCACATACGCATTCTTATTCTACTATTGCCGGAGGGAGTGGAGTGTGGGGAGAGAACCGTCCTACTATCCTTTCCGTCCTCCATCCACTAAAAACAGGAATAAGTATATATTTTAAAACACAGACAAACCATTGCCGATGTAGCGTAATATGGCGCGGCATAGCACGGCGTAGTAATACAGTACGGATAAAACTATTTCACTTTCTTCTCTCCTGTAAATTATACGTTTGTTTTATTTCACCAACGCAAAGGTTTTCCTCCCATTCTTCTCCTGCCTGATATGTGTTCCCAGAGGGGCTGGATGGTGAGGAAAGAGCCTTCCTCCTGTTCTGTGCTGGCCCCCAGCTATTACCTTGATAGCTTAGAAACTCGCAGATATCCTCTCCACGTTCCAACAGTTGGCCTTTTGTCACTTGTATTTCCTAAGTTCACTCCTTAATCTCTCAAAAGGACAGGAGAGGCTTGGGTGACCCTCCCGTAACGCTTCTAAATTAACGCCCAGCTGATATGAAAATTCCAGGGTAGTTTTTGGAAACAAGATTGTGCATAATTAAGCGAATATGATGTTATGAAAGCTTGCAGATTTTTAGCCAGTAATTCCACGGGAACGCAGTAATCACCGGACGGCATGCGAAAAATTTGGCTATACTGAATCAAGACCCAAGCATAAAGAATGGCAAAAAAAAAAATCTTACATAGAATGTATGTATATCGTTAGTTATAAAGACAAAAGACGGGAATAAACTCACCTATGTACTAATTCTGCCACAACAGAAACATTACTGAAATATACACATATATGTATATATTGGAAAGGATCACAATTTTGAGCGTGATCAAGATATTCCTATGAGTCCACGGGAACTTATCGTGTTTTATTTTCCCTGCGGACTCATAGGAATATGTATATATATATATATATATATATATATATATATATATATATATATATATATATATATATATATTTACATATATTACATATATGTTGTTATATTTTGTCGCTGTCTCCCGCGTTAGCGAGGTAGCGCAAGGAAACAGACGAAAGAAAGGCCCAACCCACACCATACACATGTATATACATACACGTCCACACACGCACATATACATACCTATACATCTCAACGTATGCATATATATACCCACACAGAGACATATACATATATACACATGTACATAATTCATACTGTCTGCCCTTATTCATTCCCGTCGCCACCCCGCCACACATGAAATGAAAACCCCCTCCCCCCAGCATGTGCGCGAGGTATCGCTGGGGAAAGACAACAAAGGCCACATTCATTCACATTCAGTCTCTAGCTGTCATATATATACACGAATACTTTTGCAGATGAACGCACACTTTCATAGAACATACTAATCTCCAACAGCCAGGATCGAACCCGGGACCCCTGCGTGGCAGGCGGGAACGCTACTGCTAGGCTATGATCATAGACTAGCAGTAGCGTTCCCGCCTGCCACGCAGGGGTCCCGGGTTCGATCCTGGCTGTTGGAGGTTTGTATGCTCTATGATATATATATATATATATATATATATATATATATATATATATATATATATATATATATATATATATATCTTAGTAACTGTTTTCAGAGAGTCGTTTCACATACTTCCAAGACTGTTTCATTTGAAGCACCAATTTCCGAGTCAACTGTCGAGTGAACCAGGAGGCACCAGTGCAGCCGGCATGCGTCAGCTTCCCCACATCCACACCAGCTGTCACCACCCTCAATAACGCAATCTCCTGATCCAAGCAACTGCAGTGAACACGCTGTTCACGATCTTTAGGTACAGGTAGACTTATGAGAAACTCGGTTTACAGTAAACTAATGGTTCTCAGACTTAAAGGAATAGGAAGGGATTCTAATCCTATACTATGACACCAAGGTATCCTATAATCCTGTCTGTTTCATAAGGTATCTGCGAACTAGTTGTTAAACTCCTGCTTGAAAGGGGAGTTTGATCATTTTTTTCCCTGAAGACGAGAAAAATGCGTTTAGTCTGGCAATACAAGAAGCGAAGTATTTGCCTCTGCCATTCATCAAGTGTCGCCCAAAGCGCCAAAGAGTAAACCTATTTTGTTGTTGAATTTATAGAGCGATTTGTCGCGATCAACAGTTTTATTGTGTTCACTGTACTTGCATAATGATGAACCTGGCCAATTTTCCGCTTCTAGTCTCCCGCTGCTGACGCACAGGAGATATATTCAAGTACAGATGCATATAAAATTCCAAGTATTTCTTAGGACGATCATGAAAGAAATTTTTCCAAGCAGTGACGTTAAAGAAATATCCCCTTCCCCCCACGACTGACGTGAGTTGTATGGGAGGGTGTTGATTGTAAGACGGTGTTGGTATGCCCAGAACATCGGACTGAGAAGGAACTATGTGGTTTCAGAAGGGGTGGAAGATACGTGAGGGGTTAAGAGAGTATATGGCATGCGTCCGAGTAGGAAGAGAGGAAGATGAGTGGTTTTCTAGCAAAGGGTGTATGATGTTACTATGGCTGTTTAATCTATTTGGAGAGAGGGGCGGGTACGCAATCTTTTAGGGGTGGGGAACCTGGGATGTGAATCATTTGCTGGTTACTGATGTCAAAGCTCTAGTGGAAGACTCGAGTGGGAAACTGTAGAAGCTTATGTCTGAGCTGGGGCCGTATGAAAAGGAAAGTTAAGAATTAATGTAAGTAACAGTAAGGTTATCACTTCTTAGGAAGGGAGATAGGCAGGTTGGTTGCAGTCTGAATGCAGAGAAGCTAGAAGGAGTAGTGTTTCAGATACATGGAAGAGGATAAAGCAATAGGTGGTACCACAGAAGTTGAAGTCAGCCAAAGAATGAATGAGGAGGATAAGGTTCTGAGTGCACTGAGGAGTGTGTGGTATAAGAGAGCACTGACGGTAAAGATGACTATTATTCACTGTATAGCGGCGCCAATGGTGTAGCATGGATGCGAGGCGTGGGCCCTAGATCAAGAAATATGATAAACGGTGGATATATTAATCTAATAGAGATTGACCTACTTCCTCAGGAAACCTCCATTCCACAGGCAGACCTGGAGAATATGACAATACCCTCAGGTCTATATTCGAACCGTCGTCTCTAGGACCTCTGATGGGAACAAACAACCCTCCATGTCAAACTAGGAAGTTTCGGAATCAGCTCTGCTTCCCAGATTGCTCTCTCAGCTTTCCTGTCGAGAGATGTGGTATCCAAAATGCTGCCAGAAATTCTGCAGAGCTCCACGGTTGAACGCCATCCACATCTCTTCAGGGCAGCCTCGAGGTGGAACAGCCTGGCGTTTCTTTTATCAGGACCTCCTTCTCCACGAACCCATAAGCACAGAAGCTGGGATAACATGCCGTGGAAAGCAGGGCTTCACTCATGCTGGGAGAAGCTTCAGCCACTTCCGAATAGGCTTCTACTACACCGGACCTCTCCAAGACCTGATTGAGGAAGCTCCACTTGCTAACCTTTACTGGCACTCCGTTGTGGGACCTCTTACACGTTGTGTTCAAAATATTCCCTTGGTACCTGTCTTGACCTACAATGCTCTGCGTATGGGATAGCCCCTCACCTTGCCGCTCATATCAACTCTGAATATTAACGTATGTGAGGCAAAGAAGTGACTGACTAGTAAGGTTAACATGCACAAAGTCACAAGAGTGCTGTTTGGCTGCACGCCATGCACAGTGACGTCAACGACAACATCGCTAGAAGTCTTGTCCCGACCAAGTGCCCCGCGAAGAGAGAACCCTAACTCCGTAAGCCTAGTGAAAGTGGCCAAGGGACTAACGACGTGATACCATTTGCCTGAGGAGAGGAAGGCAGCTAGTACGGGAGTATAAACCTGGGGCTCTACCTTTGGCGGACAACAAAATGGAGAGAACCTCAAACAGCAGAAGTGGTGCTGGAGACTTCAGTGAACAGCAGAAGGGTACAAAATACGACGGCCTGGATCCACAAGCCCTCTTCGTTCTTATGTGTTTGGAGGCGCTAGGACCCCAGGGTACAAGACTCTTGACTTCCTCAGTGCCCTAAGACGTCTGCTTGATGTACGCACACAAAGACGAGAGAGTAGCCGGTTTTCTATTTCCGCGCCTCGACATGGCTAACCAAGGAGCTTTCTGAGGAACTCCGGGGCCTGAATAATTTGTGATTTATATTTCGTTCTAAAAGATTGTGATTGTTTCGTGTTTCACTATATAATATGTGTTTACGTGTATTTCTTCCCAAAATTAATTCTACGTAATTTCATTTGTAACGAAGTAAAGAAAATAGAAAATTATAGAGGGATGGTAGGAGAAAATATGTCAAACGAAAGAATTCCTTTCCCCTGTTATTTTCTCCTTGAGGCTACAAGCCTTCATTATAACCTACAGTAAAGGTGTTACGAGTAGGAAGAGAGGAAAGTGATTGGTTCCCAGGGAATGTCGGTTTGCGGCAGGGGTGCGTGACGTCTCCATGGTTGTTTAATTTGTTTATGGATGGGTTAGTTAGAGAGGTGAATGAAGAATTTTGGAGAGAGGGTCAAGTATACAGTGTGTTCTGGATGAGAGGGCTTGGGAAGTGAGTCAGTTGTTGCTCGCTGATGATACAGCGCTGGTGGCTGATTCGGGCGAGAAACTGCAGAAGCTGGTGACTGAGTTTGATAAAGTCTGTGAAAGAAGAAATTTGAGAGTAAATGTGAATAAGAGCAAGGTTATTAGGTACAGTAGGGTTGAGGGACAAGTTAATTGGGAGGTAAGTTTGAATGAAATAAAACTGGAGAAAGTGAAGTGTTTTAGATATCTGGGAGTGGTCTTAGCACTGGATGAAACCATGGAAGCGAAAGTGAGTCACAGAGTGAAGGAGGGGGCGAAGGTTCTGGGAGCGTTGAAGAATGTGTGGAAGGCGAGAACGTTATCTCGGCGAGCAAAAATGGGTACGTTTGAAGAAATAGTGGTTCCAACAATGTTATATGGTTGCGAAGCATGGGCTATAGATAGGGTTGTACGGAGGGTGGATGTGTTGGAAATTAAATGCTTGAGGACAATATGTGATGCGAGGTGATTTGAAAGGGTAAGATAGATGTGTAGTAATAAAAAGAGTGCGGTTAAGAGAGCAGAAATGGTTTGGACACAAGGAGAGAATGAGTGAGGAAAGATTGACAAAGAGGATATATCTGTCAGAGGTGGAGGGAAGAAGGAGAAGTGGGAGACCAAATTGGAGGTGGTAGGATGGAGTGAAAAAGATTTTGAGCGATCGGGGCCTGAACATACTGGATGGTGAAAGGCATGCAAGGAATAGAGTAAATTGGAACGATGTAGTATATCGGGGTCGACGGTGCTGTCGATAGACTGAACCAAGGCATGTGAAGCGTCTGGAGTAAACCATGGAAAGGTCTGTGGAGCCTGGATGTGGAAAGCGAGCTGTGGTTTCGGTGCTCCACATGACAGCTAGACACAGAGTCAACGAATGTGGCCTGTTTTGTCTGTTCCTGGCGCTACCTCGCTGGAGGGGTCGGTGGGGGGATGCTATATCGTGTGTGGCGGGCTGGCGACGCAAACGGATGAAGGCAGCAAATATGAATATGTACATGTGTATAAATGTATATGTCTGTGTATGTATATGTATGTATATGTGCGTGAGTATGCGTTTATGTATATATATATGTGTATTCCTATGAGTCCACGGGGAAAATGAAACACGAGTATGTGGACTCATAGGAATATCTTGATCACGCACAAAATTGTGATCCTTTCCATACATGTGTATGTGACTGGAGTGGGCCATTCCTCGTCTGTTTCCTTGCACTAGCTCGATAATGCGGGGAACGGCGATTAAGTACAACAAATAATATATATATATATATATATATATATATATATATATATATATTTCTTTTTTTTTTTTTTTTTTTTTGCTTTGTCGCTGTCTCCCGCGTTTGCGAGGTAGCGCAAGGAAACAGACGAAAGAAATGGCCCAACCCACCCCCATACACATGTATATACATACGTCCACACACGCAAATATACATACCTACACAGCTTTCCATGGTTTACCCCAGACGCTTCACATGCCTTGATTCAATCCACTGACAGCACGTCAACCCCGGTATACCAGATCGCTCCAATTCACTCTATTCCTTGCCCTCCTTTCACCCTCCTGCATGTTCAGGCCCCGATCACACAAAATCTTTTTCACTCCATCTTTCCACCTCCAATTTGGTCTCCCTCTTCTCCTCGTTCCCTCCACCTCCGACACATATATCCTCTTGGTCAATCTTTCCTCACTCATTCTCTCCATGTGCCCAAACCATTTCAAAACACCCTCTTCTGCTCTCTCAACCACGCTCTTTTTATTTCCACACATCTCTCTTACCCTTACGTTACTCACTCGATCAAACCACCTCACACCACACATTGTCCTCAAACATCTCATTTCCAGCACATCCATCCTCCTGCGCACAACTCTATCCATAGCCCACGCCTCGCAACCATAAAACATTGTTGGAACCACTATATATATATATATATATATATATATATATATATATATATATATATATATATATATATATTTTTTTTTTTTTTTTTTTTCCTAATGAAGGAACAGAGAAGGGGGCCAGATGAGGATATTCTCTCAAAGGCCCAGTCCTCTGTTCTTAACGGTACTTCGCTAACGCGGGAAATGGCGAATAGTACATGTGTACGTGTAGGAAGAGAGGAAAGTGATTGGTTCTCAGTGAATGTAGGTTTGCGGCAGGGGTGTGTGATGTCTCCATGGTTGTTTAATTTGTTTATGGATGGGGTTGTTAGGGAGGTGAATGCAAGAGTTTTGGAAAGAGGGGCAAGTATGAAGTCTGTTGGGGATGAGAGAGCCTGGGAAGTGAGTCAGTTGTTGTTCGCTGATGATACAGCGCTGGTGGCTGATTCATGTGAGAAACTGCAGAAGCTGGTGACTGAGTTTGGTAAAGTGTGTGAAAGAAGAAAGTTAAGAGTAAATGTGAATAAGAGCAAGGTTATTAGGTACAGTAGGGTTGAGGGTCAAGTCAATTGGGAGGTGAGTTTGAATGGAGAAAAACTGGAGGAAGTGAAGTGTTTTAGATATCTGGGAGTGGATCTGGCAGCGGATGGAACCATGGAAGCGGAGGTGGATCATAGGGTGGGGGAGGGGGCGAAAATTCTGGGAGCCTTGAAGAATATGTGGAAGTCGAGAACATTATCTCGGAAAGCAAAAATGGGTATGTTTGAAGGAATAGTGGTTCCAACAATGTTGTATGGTTGCGAGACGTGGGCTATGGATAGAGTTGTGCGCAGGAGGATGGATGTGCTGGAAATGAGATGTTTGAGGACAATATGTGGTGTGAGGTGGTTTGATCGAGTAAGTAACGTAAGGGTAAGAGAGATGTGTGGAAATAAAAAGAGCGTGGTTGAGAGAGCAGAGGAGGGTGTTTTGAAATGGTTCGGGCACATGGAGAGAATGAGTGAGGAAAGATTGACCAAGAGAATATATGTGTCGGAGGTGGAGGGAACGAGGAGAAGAGGGAGACCAAATTGGAGGTGGAAAGATGGAGTGAAAAAGATTTTGTGTGATCGGGGCCTGAACATGCAGGAGGGTGAAAGGAGGGCAAGGAATAGAGTGAATTGGAGCGATGTGGTATACCGGGGTTGACGTGCTGTCAGTGGATTGAATCAAGCCATGTGAAGCGTCTGGGGTAAACCATGCAAAGCTGTGTAGGTATGTATATTTGCGTGTGTGGACGTATGTATATACAGGTGTATGGGGGTGGGTTGGGCCATTTCTTTCGTCTGTTTCCTTGCGCTACCTCGCAAACGCGGGAGACAGCGACAAAGCAAAAAAAAAAAAGAAAAAAAATAATATATATATATTATATATATATATATATATATATATATATATATATATATATATATATATATATATATATATATATATATATATATATCCCTGGGGATAGAGGAGAAAGAATACTTCCCACGTATTCCCTGCGTGTCGTAGAAGGCGACTAAAAGGGGAGGGAGCGGGGGGCTGGAAATCGTCCCCTCTCGTTTTTTTTTTTTTTTTTTTTGTAATTTTCCAAAAGAAGGAATAGAGAAGGAGGCCAGGTGAGGATATTCCCTCAAAGGCCCAGTCCTCTGTTCTTAACGCTACCTCGCTAACGCGGGAAATGGCGAATAGTTTTAAAAAAAAAAATATATATATATATATATATATATATATATATATATATATATATATATATATATATATATATATATATATATATATATATATATGTGTGTGTGTGTGTGTGTCTGAAGACATGACTTCATGCATCTGTACTGTGTTCTCTTCACCTTTCCCTCCTGTTGTGCATCAGTTCCTTCCTCAGACTTCCAGTGTGGGTTGATTTTCCCTCTGTGTGTGGGTGACGGCCAGGGGTGAGGGGTGAGGCTCCCCCTTGCGTGTGCGAGTGACAGCCCGGGATGAGAGTGTCAGCAGTTGCCACAGTTATCCAGCGCCACAAAGCACGGCAGCACTTACCTCCTCCCTACCTCATCCGGTGCAGTAAAAGCGCAAAGCTTTTGATGGAGAGGACACCTTTTCGTCCCTTGTGACTAGCCCATATGTCGTGCCCTTAAGTACTGGACGAGCGACGCGTACTATTTTGGCAAAAACGTACACCAGTTCTTTACATGAAAATTACAAACGAGCTTTCCACGTCTCTCCGACTGTCTGGTAATGCGTCTAACTGATTTATTACCACAAATCAAAGTTCTTTACATCAACTTTTTTTTTCATAATGATAACGGAAAAGATTCAAACATTTTGTTACATAATCAGAGTGCCATAACAAGTCAATGTTGGAAGACGTAACCCCTGGAACTTTTTAATCCTCATCTTCATTCGATAGCCAACATAAATCTCATTGTAGCATGAGTTTATCGTCTTAAAAGCTCTCCTGTCAGGATATATTTTTACCAATCACGACAGGCAACAACCATTGCGTGTCGGGTGAGATGGTTACCTCCGGGTGGCTCCTAAAGCATCAATGGTCATTGTTGATCTCCGTGCAGATAACAATACGGGCTAATGTGTTTCTCAATAGCTCAGAATCTGGATCTCACTACACGAACACGGATCAGATTAAGCTTTGATTCATTATAAGTACATTAAGCTTTGATTCAAGCTCCTTCAGACTGAGTTTCGATTCGATTCCATTACATTCAGATATGATACATGTTTTTCAGATTGAATGTTGATCCCGTTCCTTTGGATTCCATTTTGATCCAGTTTCCTTAAACTAAAATTTGATTTAATTTGATTTTGTTTTCATATGGCTTAGACAGAAGTTCGATTCAGTTCTCCTACACAAAGTTCTGATTCAGTTCTGGCAGACCGAGCACATCACTTTGGCAAACCAGTTATGAATCTCCGCGAGTCATATAGGGAAGGGAACTCCTCATATATTCATCGGTATGACCTGTAAGATTTCTAGATTTACGCTTGGTAAAGTGTAATCTAGACTTAATACTGTGTTACGGGAGGGATGAAGTCTACACTCATTGAGTGCTGTGGGTTGAAGGCTGTGAGTCAGGTGGGTGTGGTGCGTGTTGGTGTGTGTGTGTGTATGTTCCTCGTTATCTGTGGATCACAGTATACTCAAGTGGCGAGTAAGGCCTTCAGTATCATGTGACAGCTGCCATAGGTGTCAGACAGTGTGTCCCTGGACGGTTGTATGCATGTATGTATGTGTGGCGTTGGATATAGAGGCAATTAACAGCTGAACGTCACGAAGTCAAAACAATTACCTTACGTCAAAAAACAATTTTTTTTTTTGTATTTCTTATTCTATGATATAACGTATGGCGTGGGTCCATCTGTGTGTACCACATACTTGGAGCACACACACACACACACACACACACACACACACACATAAGGGACTCCGTGGTGTAGAGGTTAGCGCTACTGGCCATCAATCAGCTGGTCAGCCTTCCGTCGGGGAAGGTCAATAAATGAGAAGATTGTTGGCTTAAGCTTGAGAGAGAGAGAGAGAGAGAGAGAGAGAGAGAGAGAGAGAGAGAGAGAGAGAGAGAGAGAGAGAGAGAGAGAGAGAGAGAGAGAGAATATGTGTGTGTGTGTGTGTGTGTGTGTGTGTGTGTGTGTGTGTGTGTGTACAGATATGGCAGTAAAGACACGGCATGCATACAGGGTTTCGAGACGGGGCAACATGAGTATAAAACTCACTCTCTCTCTGTAACACACAAAAGTAAACTCTCACAACAATTACACCCACACCTTACAAACATGAACACTTTTCCTCACAAGCCGGAGCATCATCCACCAGACACAGCTGTGAAAACATCAGTTTCAGGACAAAATACGAGTGAAAGCTTCTTTTTCCAGAACAAAATACCAGAGAAGGTATGTATTCTAGCTCAAAATGCCCCTGAAAATATCTGTTCCAGATCAAAATGCTGGCGAAAAAATTTACTCATATCCGAAAATGCCAGTGAAAACATCTGTTCCAGTGTAAAGTATGTGTGATGCTCTATCACAAACACCAGAGAGAGAGAGAGAGAGAGAGAGAGAGAGAGAGAGAGAGAGAGAGAGAGAGAGAGAGAGAGAGAGAGCGAGCTACACGCGCCTTGGTGATACTGTAATCCAATTGATCATACAACACGAACAAATGAAACAAATGTGGACAAAATCTCCTCCAATCGTTAAATCATTACTAATACTCAGATAATCATACTCTGTCTTAAGAAAACAAATGGCAGAAAATATGTCACGTCTTGTGTCTGAATATTGCCAGAACATAAGATTATTCACATGAGATAAATGTACTGAATGCGGATGAGGTCGATTAATCATTTCGCTATCAATTACAGGTATCAGTCTTACGTTAACATTAACATCATCCCATAAGGCTACCGTATGTTGATAACATCCTAATCAGTAACATCATTATACACCAGACAACGTATCCAACGCCTCGATAAGCAGATCACACACACACACACATACACACATACACACACACACACACACACACACCCGTCCACCACCAACGGGTCTACGCTACCTGCCGTGTGCTACTGCGCCGTGTGGCACTGCGCATCTCATGGATATTACTGCAGGACCAGAGCGGTCAAGAGGGCAAGGGAGCAGGTGCGGGTCGCCACGGCTACAGCGAGGCCTCGACGAGTGTACACTCCAGACGCTGCTTCATCATCAGGCTGGGAGAAGTAGTTGGTGATGTGAAGAGCCAGCTAATGAGGAGGAGGATCTCATGGGGATGAAAAGGCGTAAGGAGTGGGACTTGTGAGGTATAGAGACGTAGTGTAAAGGCCAGGCAGAGTGTGAGAGAGGTGGTATGAGGAGCATATGGTGTATGGGAGGGTAGAGCCGTATGGCAAAGCTTCGCTAGTGAGCAGGCGGGTGAAGGCCGTAATGAGAGGCAATGGTCTAGGGAGCGGAGGAAAGTTTGAGAATGTTGTGTGGGAAGAGAATGAGTGCACGGGACACGGGCAGCGTAAGGGGTGTGGGGACAAGGGTGGCAAGTGTGGCTGAAAGGGGTAGTGTGGTAGGCAGGCGTAACGAGTGAGAGAGAAGGGTATAATGAAGGAGAGGAGAAACATGTCAGAGAGAAGGGAAAGCAGTGCTGTTGGATAGGTAGAATATGTGAAAGGGATTGTGACGAGTGTCAGTGGAGGCAAGCTGTCCTGGGGTGGTGTAAAGAATGTTACGACACTGTCGGAGAGAGATTGTGACACAGCGTGTGAGGGGAGGAAAGAGTGAGAGTGATAAGGAGAGTGACAGAAGGTATGAGCAGGGTAGGGGAGGGGGGGGGAAGAAGATATGGTGTGAGAGTAATGGCTGGTGAGGGGACAAGCAACGGGAGAGGATGGATGGAGGGAATTTCATAGACGACGCCCAGTGGGATTAGAGAACACTTCTATGATGTGGGGGGATGAGTCCCGTGAGAGAGAGAGAGAGAGAGAGAGAGAGAGAGAGAGAGAGAGAGAGAGAGAGAGAGAGAGAGAGAGAGAGAGAGAGAGAGAGAGACCCTTTCTACCTGCGATGCCGACAAGATGTTATCATTATGGGAAAGGAGAGAGAGAGAGAGAGAGAGAGAGAGAGAGAGAGAGAGAGAGAGAGAGAGAGAGAGAGAGAGAGAGAACATAGAAGCTTATGAGACAAAAAACATATCACATATGACCCCTTGGCCAATGATGAAGCTACTTGCCAAATCACATTCTAATACTACCCCCAGCCTACTTCTAATCACTTCAAACGATGTAAGGACAGACCACATTTTCTGAATAAAACTCTCCGTCCAGGATTTTTCATATAGTTTTTCGGGTATTTTCTTTTCGAGCATCGGAAAAGGCATTCATCTGCTTTAGGTCTGTATATGCTTTACGATTAGGAAATAGCAATGTATTCGAACGTCAGCGAGAGTCGCTGGGTCAAGGCTGAGATAAAGTAAAAGCCATTTCATTTGGATGGCAGTCATCAATATTTATGGTTTGGGCAACGAGATGACTGCGAACTTTCATATCAGATGATTATACATATAATGATTTATGTTTATTGAATTTGCTCTTCATTATATTTTTCCAGTGTGACGGACATGGCACAGGTAAAATATGCCCCAGATCAAAGTCCATCACGTGTGAAAGAAATACAGTGGGAGAAAAAGAGAGAAGGAATTAATCAGGGCACCGCAGGTGTTTGCTGACCTAATTCGTCAGGGGGCAAAAGTCATAAGAAGGAACGGAAGACATACGGAAGATCTCAACGGCGAAGAAAAAAAAAAGGGGGGGGGGGGGCGCTGGGGAGTATGATAACGGTCCATCCTCGAGTTCGGTCTCCACACAGAAACTGCGGGAAGCAGCATGCAGATCCATACCTCTGGCAAAAGTCCTGGGAGCAGGTGCACTGAAGAAAGGAAGAGGAGGAAAGGGAAAGAAAGCCATCATACGGAGAGCGGAATCATTAGCATGATACCGTATAGGGAGAGAAGAAAGCAAAGAGAAGTTCACTTATTGAGATTAGAAAGATAGCATGGAATAGGACAGAGCTATGTGGTCCACCACTGTTGATAGGATAGGAAGGGGATGTCGCTCCGTAAACAACGGCTACAGTGGATCGGCCAGAGAGGAAACCATGCATTCAGACACAGAGAGAAGGAGAAAGACCAAAGGAAGAGAGTTTAGACAGCAAGGACTTATGCCCCACCCTGTCAAATGCTTTGGAGACATCAAAGACCATCAAAAAAAAAAATATTCCCCAAACTCCCTGAGCGAGGAGGACCAGCGGTGAGTCACATGGTCTAAAGAGCACCAGTAGACCTAGCCTTGTGATCCTTGTTCTTGGGATCACGAAGAAGGTGATGGGATTCTTGAGTGTTTAAAACTTAGAAGGTTAACTTTAGTTCCGAAGACCCTAGTTATCAAGATGCCACCATTATCATGATCATCATCATCATCATATCATCATAATCATCATTATTATTTTTGGTTTCCGCAACTCGAACGTTGCATTTCACCCAAAGGCAGGAGATTGATAGACTCCTCTGGAGCGATAATGTCCTCAGACTAAAACTCTACTTTCTTCCGTACTTTGACACGATGTGACCAACTGTAGGCGAAACCGGTAACACCAGTACTGTTGGTGATACCCAGGAGCAAGAACGGTCTTATAATTGCAAATTCGCGTCCCCAAGTACGTGTGCTTGGGGAGAGCATTTCTATTCTTATGTTTTAAAGAAACTCACTGGAGAACGCACTTATTGCTCTCGTTACTTACGTAGCCGTGGACAGCAGTTGCTCCTGCGTGCATGCCAATCTGGCAAGCACAAAGACGGAGAAACAGGCGAAAGCTTGCAATTAAAATTCTTTGTAAGCAGCACATTGCGTAATAAGAAAAGCTGGGGAGATATTAGGGTGGATAGGAGATCAGTCTTCTGCATTTTATACACTCGTCTTTAATGCACTACAAATCGTGATGTGTAATGTTTTGTGCGTGTCTTTGTGGGGAGAGTATAGGGCAATGGAAAGGTACGCGTTTGGTGTCTGCACTGTGGTAGGTTCATCGTGGGCATGAGAGGTCTTGCAATAAGCTGCATCGGTGTATTTTGGTGTTGCAAAGCTGGGCGATATCGAACGCGAAAACTGAAGAAAGTGTAACTCGTGTGTGTCTGGTGAGTGTCGTTTCAGATGCGCGTACATCTGCTGGGGATGTCGTTTAAGACTGAGATGTAAGGGTGGCTGTTTAATACTTATTTCATAATGATTTGTATGTATGTTTTGTCAGGATCATGCTTGTTGGGGTAGGAAGATCTTTGGACAGAGGCTGCTAAAGTGTGAGGGAATGATAAGTTTGCGTTTTCCTTTTCTATTTAGTTGGTGATTATGTCTGGAGAGTTTTGTTGGTGAGGAGTCTAATGCTGTTCCAAAGTGTGCGTGTTTGTGTGCATATATATATATATATATATATATATATATATATATATATATATATATATATATATATATATATGTATATATATATATATATATATATATATCATATTGTATACGACCTACATCCCACCCCGAGGTTTACAAAAACATAAAAAGAATTTTCCATTGTCATTCAGCTGGCGTCTGCAGCATTCTTGGCTTGCCTCTCTCACGCTATCTACAACTTTGGTTGAAAATTGTTGTCCAGATTATTTCCTGGGAAAGAGAGTTAATATTTGGAGCCAGCTGGTGTTGCCTAGCCAGGAATGATACTTTCTCCCTTACCATGTATACCAGTGCTGAGACACTGCCTTGCGTCCAGGGGGTATCAATGTTAGCCAGTCTGATTTAACTCAGTACTAGGAGTAACGAGTTCAACATGCCAGCGGCTTGCATTGCACTGCGAGTGTCAGAGTGTACAACGATGATCTGGTTCTTCCACTCTCTCGTCACCTGAACTGGAGACGGCATGGCGCGAATCTCAGCGATAAACGCCTACGCCACTCTCGGTAATGGATCTTTCAATGAATGTTTCTGCTGAGCCTTGGTGTTCCGAAATGTCTTCGAGGAATCTCTGCCTGACTTTCTGCTCTTCCAGATTTTTTCACCTTAAGAGCAGAAGAACGATAACCACCTTCCTCTTGAGAGAAGAGAATCTACAGATCCCTCAAGGAACACCCTCCACCTTTCCCAAACCTCGTTGGGACGCTGAGCTGCCACAAAACTACAGACTACCCTCCCATACCAACTGCGTTTTGTACACAAAGAAATGAGTTATCGGCTATAGACAGACGTGTTGGCTCCACTCCAATATCTAATCCAAACTTAAGACCTATATCAGACACCTTTATCGAACTAATAGCAAGCCATCATGAACGTTCAACGAAAAATCAGCGGCAGTTTTCACTGATTCAGAGAAAGCTCTTGAGAGAGAGTGAAGGCACGGCATCATAGAGAAGCCGCATCCCATCCGTTGGCTGGGCGGGTAATATCCACCGTCCCTCGGGATGTCTCGGCACGCAGGACGCTCAGGGTTTGGGTAGGATCCCAGCTTCCCACAGTAAGTGAAGCCAACTATAAGGGGTCCCATGGGAGAGCGTCCTCAGAGTGTGATCCTCCCTGCACCTGTCATCAGTGACGGTGCCATGTCTCTAACAGTAAGAGGAAGACTCGTGTACCAAAAAGGACGTCTCGAGCGGTATGAATATGGATGACATCAAACTGTACTGCTCTGCGGGACGTTTGGTCTGGGTAGAAAAACGTCTGCAGACTGTAACTGATTAGGTGTCTAAGTGGACCACATTCCACAATTGCGGTCTCTCTTCACGTAAAAGGGTGGCAATACAGCTCTCTAACAACATGTTTGGCACTTTAAGACAATCTTCCATCTTTTGGAGGATAATGGACCCACTGCAGCTCGTTGACAAGATCAAAGCGCTCGATACCCTTCATTTACTTCCTCAACGTCGTGGAAGGCAGGACATGCAACGCTGCTGGGGCTGAAAAAGAGAGAGAGTGAGAGCGCGTTGGTTATATAAGGGTGTGAGGCGTACCCATCCGCATCATCCAGAGTTCTCAGAATGTTAGATCCTGTCCGCAACGAAGCTTTCGGGATCTGCACCGGAGCCTATCGATCTTCTGCTGCGCCGTCAAGGAGTTACTATAAAAAGCAAAACTATCCCCATAAATATCTTCAGAACGGCAGCTCGTGCAACGCCAGAGTCGGCCGTCAGTCCCGGCGGTTTAAGGAACTCAGTTTCACCAGTCTGTCAGACAGTTTAGGTCATGTCTCTCAGCTGTATCATGGCAATTTAGTTAGGCACTGGCACGAGCTACACATTGACAGAGAGAAAACGTTTCAGATTTACAGGTATATTTTGATCCGTAAGTTCCTGTTGAATATTAGAAGAATAAGTTCCATTCAACCGAGTTATATGCAACGACTCAACCAGCCCGTACAACAAGAGTTAGAAAACAAAGCCAACCATTGCGAGGTCAGTGAGTGGTTGCATGTATTAGATATCATTCTATTCTCATTTTCTGTTGTTACAATTGTTGATTCAAATTAGCGGTGGTGGAAGAAGTGATAACTTACTCATATAAAGCATTATGGAAGGTCTATATCAAAAGAATAATTCCAGAACTCATTTCCATAAGTACCAACATTTCCCAGGGTCGTGTTTTCACACGGATATTCACTAATTATACTAAGAATAATCATTATTAGTCATTTATTGACTTTTGCAATATTTGCTTACATCAGTTCGACCTTTAACGGGAAATATTATGCAAACTAACATTGTTAGTAAAAAAAACATTTGATCTCGACCTAGTCATCTGATGCTCCTACACTCGTATGCCGCCATATACAACCTTATCTAATGCGTACGTATCTTTCTGTTCTTAATATGTACTTCAGTCACTGTCAAACCCGCCTGCAACAAAGCTTGGTTATGTTCTTCATACGCCATCGTCTTGTCAACTCCATGACTGTGATCATCACGGCAGTAAAAAAAAATCATGAAAATCGCACCACTCAATCCACAGTTCAGTTGGCTGAATCTTGTGATATATGTTATACAACCAATGCACAACTAAGTGGAGAGTCTTTTGATCTTTGTGAAGACGTTCTTTCCCAACGCCGACAGAGCATCCGTATCTTTCCAGAGTAGAAGTGGCTTCTCTTGTCCTCACTCAACTCATGAGCAACAGTGTCTCTCTCGCTTCAGTATCCAGACCTCTGACCACATCTGGGTCGCTCCTTCACTCGATTATACTGTAGCGCAAAGCTCAGACAGCATGGAGAGAATGTACTTATTTCGAGATCGATATGAAACCAGTTATTATAAAATTAGGGTTCGATCATATTGCTTAGCACGGAATTACAAGAACCACGCTGTGTTTCGTGGGAAAGCGTACAAAACGTGAGTACCTGGCTAAAGATATTGCGTGAGTTAGGTCCAGTGCAATACTAATGAATCTTTATATCACGTTTCTAAATTTTGCTGACGTCCTTAACATTTTATTCTGACTTTCACAAGAGCAAATATTATGCGCCAACCAATTCTGAGAAAAATCCGTCTCCGTATTTGTTAAAAAAGCTATGAGGGTATTAACGGCAGCCCAAAAATCATCCGGTTTATTTTATCTGTTGGGTTTCCCTAGCTGAGGATGACATTATATAGGGTCAGACTAACCATTAGGAAAGCTTGCTGTGGTGTGACGGCCATCCAGCATTGTTACAGAGAGACTCTTTGTCCGTTCGTTATAATCAGATGATTATAAACATAATTTAAGAGAAAAAAATACAATGGAACGCAAACGTTAACAGACTTCTTGATCATTTCCAGACTGAATATGTAGCGAAGATGATGAGAAACACGTATGGCTCAGCGTGGAGAGAGAATGAATGTAAAGAGATGACTTAAAATGACATGCCCTGTTGCCTTTTCTAAACTACAGAGACGCAAATAATGTCAGTCGCGGACTTCAAATAAGGTGTTCGTCTGATCAATTTTCAGACGTGTTTAGGGTGATGATTTCAACTACCTTTATAGGTGAAATCATATCGTAAGTCAACAACCCATATAAAAGAAAAGTACTATACCATACACGAAGACAAATGATCACAGAAGAGTCTCTATCCATCAAATCAGGGGAAAATCACACTAGACTAGTCTTAGTTAGCTGCTTCCTAGCCTCTCCATACAGTCTCCAGATGTCGCCACGATTACCCTACGGGGCACCTAAATACTCAAGAGGCCTGGTGGAGCAGTTGCCGACACCATGGAGAAGGGCGGCTGTTTTGGTGATATGCTACAGCTAACTGGAGCACAGAGCATCAAGAATTTTTTCCTAAAAGTATCAACACTACCACAATTGCCACAATCATAATTACTGCAAACAACAACTACCAGCCACCTCCAGTAGCACATATCGTACTAAACCTACAAGCTTCATCCTTAGTGGTAACCATTAGATTGGGCACAGGAAGCACAAACACCTGTCGTCACATACAGGACGAGCACAACAACGACAGTTATCAGCCTCAGTCTACGGCCGCCTCCACCACAACTATCATCCTCCCGTAGTCAGTCACCATCACAGCTATCAGTCTCAGTCATCAGCCACTATGACCACAACTACTATCGTCCTCAGTCCTCAGCCACCTCCACCACTACTATCTGTTCCAGTCCTCAGCCACCTCCACCATAGCCATCAGCCTCACTCGCCAGCCACCATCCCGGCAACTATAAGCCTCAATCGTCAGCCACCACCACCACCACCACTAGCAGCACTCCGCCATAATCCTTTAATACGCTTCTACCTTCTCGCCACACCACCTCCGCTAACTCATATTTATCCACCTTGTTAATGTCAGTCACCACTACCTCACTCGCCACGACCCACCACCATCTACCCACCTAATTCACGACACTGCCGCCACTGCCTCGCTCACTCACGGTCATGTGAATGCAACTTAGCCCACTGCTGGTCAAAGCTATTCACTTCTCTCAACAGAGCATTATCATGAGGATTTCTCAATCATGAGAATATCCATTTAACTCTGAAAACATTTTCCTTCTGTTGCTCATACTAGCAATAGACAGAGATACCCAAAGTATAAATACGAGACGTGTGAGACGTTCATCTACATGCATATACTGGCGTTGCTAGTAGGTTGACGTCAATCTACCATAGAGCTTTTGCGTGTTCCTCTCCAGGAAAACTTTTCCAGAAAAACGTGTCGCTCGTCCACAAGATAAATGTTTCCCCCCAAGAAAGGTTTATAGCGGGAGGGCGTGTGACCTGCAGGCAGCGGCCCCATAGCAACATCCCTCCTACACCAGGGGATTACGGGACAAGACACGTAGCCAGGTGGCGCACACACCTGCCTACATGATCACCTCTACACCTGGGATTTACGGCCCAAGCCACCCAGCCAGGACCCGACGGTGTCATAACCCCAGGAGAGGCGGAGGAAGATCAAGGCCCCTCCGAGAGTTACATGCAGCGAAGGTCGTGTAAAGATAAAGGAATAACGAGAGAGAGAGAGAGAGAGAGAGAGAGAGAGAGAGAGAGAGAGAGAGAGAGAGAGAGAGAGAGAGAGAGAGAGGATATCGATTCACTTGCCGTGAGCTACATTTTGAAGGAGGGGACGAAGGATTCTGACGACGTTTTCTTGTGGTCTCGTCATGTTTTGATACGCCTGCAGTGCAGTGACGCTCCACATGATAGGAAAGCTCTCAGGCATAGTTGGAGGGGATGACGGAACTTCCCCTGAATGGAATCACTGGTTAGTTCTCTACATTCCTCCCGTCTGCTACCTGTTATTCCCCAGATTTTCTTGGGTTTGTTAGTAAAATGTACTTTGATACTTGTGTAAAGGTACATGGTATATAATATTACATATTCAAGAAGGTGAGATTATCGGAAAATCTGTAGCAGTATCAGCAATGTTAGGACACACAGTAGTAGTAGCAGTAGTAGTAGTAGTAGTACAAGTAGTAGTAGTAGTAGTAGTAGTAGTAGCAGCAGTAGTAGTAGTAGTAGTAGCAGTAGTAGTAGCAGCAGCAGTAGTAGTACTTGTAGTGGTAGTAGTAGTAGTAGTAGTAGTAGTAGTAGTAGTAAAGTAAATACTATAAGAGTGACAATGACAACAATACAAAACCAGCAAGTGAGGATCTTCGACGGCTTGGTTTTCCTTCACTATGCCCCTCACGAACAGGTCAACATCATTAATCTTCGGCAGGGTTCAGTCCGCTACAGAGCAACTATGTGCGATATTGGCTGATGGTCACAGGTTACAGAAGCAAGGACGAACGGAGGCTTCATGAGCGAGACTGCAGCAGCAGTGACAGTACCAAATCTTCATATAGGGCCGACGAGAAACAATTTATTGAAGGAGGAAAATGTGATAAATAAAAAGACAAGAATGTGATATCGATACCGGCATTTAAAGTTCAACGACAGACTAAATCCAGCAAAGCTCATCTCAGTAAAAACAAAAGAACAATTTGCCACCAAGTTACCCTATACTCGATGATGACACCATTTAGGTTCTGAGACTGATATAAAGATGAGAGCACGAACGGGGGAAAGACCTTTTTCATCAGCAATCTCACTATTTGACATTCTCTTCCATCGAGGAACATATATACGTTGGTTTCAAAATGTATGTGAAGATTTTTTTCCTTTGATAATGTAAGAACTACATGGCGTCGGAGGTCCAGATGTACACATCATCACTGCTGAGTTATAATATACGTATGCGGTTTACCAAATATCCCAAGATGTCGAATCCAAACTCTTGTGTCTTTTACAAGAGTGAGTTTGGAATGCATATGAGACAAAATATGAACAAACAGGATTAAGGAGGTCCTTTATGCTGTTTTCTATGATCATCACTATTCAAACGAGTTTGTCGCACGGATTGGAATAACGTATGGAAAAATTTGTGAGCGATGTTCACGTCTTCGCAATCAACCAGTTCCCCGGAATAGATTCAACGATTTATGTATCCAGGCCTACGAGCGGGCGTTTCACTTGTTTGTACAGAGCAAATAGAATGTCACACACATTCATCATACTTTTATGGCTTTTTTACTTCTTATCTTTGTATATACAGTACAGTGTCGAACGTCAAATAGTATGGTCATAACTAACGCCAGGGGCTAAAATGCTCCACTTACCCTAATGAAGCTGTGAGAATCCAAAGAAATTCGAACACAAAAACCAACTTATGACCTGGCGCAACTTACTGACGGCGAATCATGCGTGTGGAGGAGAGACATGAATGGGGAAGAAAATCTTTTGGCTGGAACTGTCGGAAGATTCCTGGAAAGCGAGTGAGGGAGGGAGGGAGGGGGACGCAGGGCAGCCACATCGGTCACCCTCGTCATCCTCGTTAAGATGGAGGAGCTGAGATGGAGAGATGGTGGGAAGAGGGAGACAGGAGCTCGGAGGCAATAGAGAGGGAGACGTCGTGAAGGATGAGGGGGAGAGGCGAGCTGGACACTCAGAATGAAATCCATTGGGGATGATGGAAGGAAGACAGGGAAAGACAGAACTGTAATAACAGGGAGAGATAAAGGAGACAATTTCTCAGGGGATGTGCCTATGGAGGGAAGCAAAAGTGATGGAGAAGACAGAAGGGAAGGAATGAAAGAAAACGTAAAGGTGGCAGTTCCACAACGACATATAGAGCCCCCTATACTGCGCAGTTCCCCGAAATGACTCTCCTTTAAGACGAGAGAAAAAAAAAGATATATTATCCTCCTTTCAAAATGCACGAAATATCATCCATCAATAACCCCCTCCCCCTACAAAATAAAGAAAAACATGATAAATAAACTGCAGAAAAAAAGTAAAACATGAAAGTGAAGAATGAAAGATAAATTGTAGAAAAACATTAAACATGAAAGATAAATTGCAGAAAAAAGTAAAACATGAAAGACAAACTGCAGAAAAAAAGAGATTCTTTTGCTGCCTCTATCTCCCTGATCATTACCCATATCTTGCCTCCGTTTCTGATTGGTACCTTTCCTCTACCACTTTTACTCGAAGGTTAACTTCATCATGGTTATCATTCATATCTTGCCTATCTCTCTGATCGGTATCCTTAACTTGCCCCTGCTTCTAACTATTCTCTCTCTCCTGCCTCTTTTTTCTTTGGTTATCTTTCTTATTTTCTCTCTTTCCTTTATTTCTTCCCAATGGCCTCCGTTGCTGTTATTTTTCCAGGATGTATCCAGGTCATTGTTTCCAGCTGCCATTCATACTATAATGGACTTGCCACGGTTGTCTCCGGCTGTCCGAATGAAACTGAAAACAAAATTGAACTGTACTGAAAGAGGTACAAAAATTTGGCGTGTAAAAATATGGCGTCCTGTGGCGTACGGATTTATTCTGGAGATGGCGGGAACACAAGCAAATGATCCACTATAATCTGTTTAATAGAGCACTCCGATCTCTGACAACAGCCCAAATTATTGTTTCACCGTCGACTCCATTAGTTAAATACCAAGAATCCTGAAGTTGGTTGGAGTTTGGATTAAGTGATTCTCGAAAGTATAAGTTCGTCATATGACCGTATTTGATCCTTGAGGAACATTCAGCCGTAGACTAACGGCGTCTCTAGTTCTTCCAAGAAGAGTGAGGATGTTGGAAGCCATCATCCTGCAGCTCTGCAAACCCACGTGAGTCCTAATTCCAGGACTGGCTGCTGGAACTGGACCAGGGAGGGACTGGCCGCTTCTATTGATGATCTGATATAATCCACCCGACTAATATTCCAGCTGGGCGGTGTGCACAGTTGTTACATTTTGCGGAATCCTTTTTTTTTCAGCGTTTCATTTCCATCTGGATGAGAAACCATCAATGCTGGAATTATAGTGATAGATTGATATGAATGATTACTCTCTACGATTACCAATGCAATCACCCCAGTGTGCTTTAAGAACACTAACATAATGTTCTTTATTTCCAAATTTGGTTTAATGACAAAAAAAACTCTTGATACAAGGTCATAGCAAACTATAATCATGACATAATGAACGGGTTTCTATGATTCGACGATGCAAATAGAACTCGTGATTTGGCTTGAGCTTAATAACATCTGTAAAGCTCAAAATGATTTTGACTCTCATGGATGACACAGAAAGCGTTGGGTTATGGGCACAGCTGAGCGATAAAAGTCTTTGCACAGGAACCTTTACGGAAAGTGCAATGATCACCGACACTTTCCAATTTTTGATACAATGACGCAAAGATGACTGAGAATTTAATGTGCAGCATGAACAGATGTTCTTGGATTCTACTAAACGCACTTGACTGATTGTTATAACAGCAACATTTCCATCATTCATGAAGATTCTATGTAAACATTTCTACGTTACGATCCAGCAAGCTGAATTACTGAAGGGATAATGTATGAGGTCACAAAGCCTTTGTTCCGATAATTTATCATCATAATATTCATCAGGTCGACCTATAGCGGAAGAGACAGTCTCACCATGAAGGTAATGTGGTAGAGATGATCACCCTTGTCTACTGGCAGTCATGGAGTTAGGTTAGGTTAGGCACCTGACATGGCTCACTCTTAAGGTAATTCTGGCCTGCACTTACCAATACACAGCTACCCGACTGTCTGCGGCTTTTACACTCTTCAGAGAACATTCCACTCTGTTCTACACTCTACTGGGAACATTCGACTCTGTTCTAAAGGTTTCTCTAAAGCAAAATTAGGTTATTCATAGAAGTTAATGAGGTTCCCGACTGAAAATGATCGCACAATTAGCTTATGTCTGTAATTGATTAACTTAGGAAAACCATAAGTTTGTTAATTATCTTGATCGCCCGCACTTGATAAACGATTCTCAAGATGGTCTTCCACGATATAGTTCACCTCTGACAAATCTGTTTCATGACTTTTATGGTTTAATCAACATGTGTAATGAACGTAAAGCAGCTGATTTCATATACATAAATCTTCAAAAAGCACTCGATCAAGTCCGGGATCTCTGAGATAACTAGCAAAAGTCAAGTCTATTAAGATTGTACTTTGCTGGTTAGAAAAATGGTTTGAATGCTGACAATTAATAGAATCAGTGACTAGTGATTAAGCCTTGAGAATGTGTCCACGCGCAACAAGTGGTGTGACCTCGGTATCTGGCTTGGGAACTGTTTTTCTCTGATAGTTTGATGCTTTGTGAAATATCAAACTTCGTAGAAATTATGGCTGGAAATAGATCTTTAACAGAAACAGATGAACTCTATTGGTTCATGCTGACACAGACAAACAAGCTGGGCTCGCTTCTGGAGAATGAATTCTAAAACAGACAGTGATATTTTACATGTCGATGTTAAAAAACGAGAGGGCGAGAAATTGTATTATTTCTGTTGAGTTACAAAAGAAAAACGAGGAAGAGGTCTGAAGGATGATAAACTCTGATGACCAAAACTCAAGTAAACGATGCACAGAAGCATTAAAAAGAAGCGAAAGAAAAATCTTGAATTCACAGGGAAGGGAGGCACCCCCTACCCCGCGGCTTTCGAAAGTAAGTCTACGGATACGATTTGCCACATTTACATATCACTGGTGTATCCTCACTTTGGATATTGTGCATAGTGCTGGCCATCCTACTTGACAAACAGAGACAGAATCAAGAGGCAGTACAGCCAGCGGAGAGCAGCCATAATGATTTGTGGCTGACAAACAAATCCTATGACAACCGTCAAGATGACTTAGACATACTGAGGTAAGAAAAGAGAAGGTTACGAGACTGTAATATAGGTCATCAGACTATCCACGCAGCAAATTAAGGGTAGATTTGCCTGATTTCACTCGAAATGATGAATACAAACACGTGGGTAAATGTTGTATTTCAATCAAGAAATGTTTCTTCGACAAGACTATCATTATATGGAGTAATTAATCAAAAGCATCTTCACAGGTACGTCTAAAACTAGGACTAACGCTTCGCTCCCTAGCCCACAACTGACCTTATCTTCTCCTAATAAACATATACATTTTAGAGGCAATAATATATGGGTATCTCCACTTATAACACGAACTTTTGAGGTTTTGATCTATTCGACCGTCTAAAAACAACGTCGAAGCGATCCACTGGTTTGATGTTTGATTTCACATGTATTACCTTGTGTAAGCATCTGTTTTATACAATACGGGGAGGGAGTTTTACATTCTGAAGTCCCCATCTCCTGGACACTGTCAACTAATTGTACAACCCAGAAGCAGCCAGTTCTGCTGATCTCCCCAGAACTGATACTCCCCATAACAGTAGTCAACACTGCGTCTTTCCCGAGAAACTGTCAGCCCTTAAGCTCTCCCCAGCTCCTGTCAGCACTGCTACTCAACCCAGGACAGGTCAGCAATGTCACTCCCCCAAACACCAGTCAACACTGCTGCTCTCCCCAGCATCAACCAGCTTTACTACTCTCCCCAGCACCACTCAGCCGTGCCACTTCCCTCCTCGACAACAGCAGTTGGCCATACCATCTTAGAGCTTCCTGAGCTACATAATCTGGCCCTCTCACCAGCCCGTCCCTCGACCGCTTGGCACAACACTCGTCACATAAAGAGATCGGTCCTTTACTCACACAACATGATCCAGGGCACAAACTTTCTCAGTGGCAAGTAGCGGTAACTGGCCTCCTGGGAACCTTCTAACGCTCGCCGCCACTGTGAATTATTCACTGGTGTTCTCCAGCTTCCCGTCCTCCGCCTTTGACTTTGGAGCAGAGTGTTTAGCTGTGTCTTTTGCGGAAATACATCCTTTGTGACGCTGTGTTCTATGAGTAGCCGTGGGCTGCTGTGCGCTTTGAATAGCCGTGCCCTGTGTGTAGTCATGTTCCGTGAGTAGGTATAGATGTGTCCTGTGTCTTGTGTCCTGTGAGTATCTGCAGCCTGTGTGATGTAGTGTGCTGTGGGCGGCTGTGTCTTACGTGCATCTATGTTCTATGTGTAACTGTGTAATGAGTGCATGGGTGTGTGCTGAAAACATCTCTGCCTGGAGTACTGCTGCGTTCTGTGCGTTGCTAAATCTTCCGTATAACTGCGTGTGCTGCTAAGTCTTCTGTGCCAGTGCGTGTGGAGCAGCTAACACTAAGTGTTTCTCAGAATTATGAGTTGTTGTTAGTTGTATGTACGCTTGTATTGTTGGTTTATCTCGTGTCTTTGCAATTTTGTTTTTGCAGCTGTGTCTTGTGTGCAATTGAATCTTATGTGTAAATGTATCCTATGTGTTCCTCTCTGCTGTGTATAAATCTGCGTCATGTATTGCTGTGCTATATATATATATATATATATATATATATATATATATATATATATATATATATATATATATATTTGTCGTTTGGTAGCTGTTACTTGAAAAGCTTATCTTTTTTTTTCAGCGATGTCACAAGTCTAGCTGCTTATTTTTTGTGTATATCATTATCTTGTGCATCTTGTTTCTCACGTGAATAGGTGTGCATGTGTATCCATGTATACTTTCTGTGCCATCTGGTGATTATGTTGATGTGTCCTGTATTCCAGCTCGTCCTGAGTATAGCTGTGGCGTATATGTAACTGTGTCATGAGTGTAATGTGTTCTACTTTTGGCTACGTATCTGAGCATGTATTGCATGTGTATGTATTGTATGTATCCTTCCATGCCTGTGTCACAGACAGCGATAAAAGCATCGCAACATCAGTGTTTTAAAACTTCGTATGAAAGTCATTACTACTAACATTTTATTCAGCCTAAGGGAAATGATTATTTTTTCTTTAGTATGATGAAACATAATCTAGAAAGTACTTATGACCGCGAAAACTGAAACATATATATATATATATATATATATATATATATATATATATATATATATATATATATATATATATATATATATATATATATATATTTTCCAAAAGAAGGAACAGAGAAGGGGGCCAGGTGATGATATTCCCACAAAGGCTCATTCCTCTGTTCTTAACGCTACCTCGCTAATGCGGGAAATGGCGAATAGTATGAAATATATATATATACCACCCCCATATATATATATATATATATATATATATATATATATATATATATATATATATATATATTACACGTGACAGCTAGAGACTGAGTGGGAACGAATGCGGCCTTTGTTTTCTTTTCATAGCACTACCTCGCTAACGCCGAAGACAGCGACAAAGTATGATAATAACAATTATGATATAAATAGATGTATATATAGCGTTAACAGGATGGCCTTGATTAGGGCCTCAGCCGCCCGTGCCGTCTCAGCTAACCAAAAATACAGTGAATACAACATACACTACCCGAGCAGTCCGGTCTTGTGGCTTTACACCAGCAGCGTCCGCTCGGTGTCTTAAATGCTGTAAGATTTTTCTTGTTTTGTCGTACACTAGCTACAGCAGGAGCAGGACCCTCCCTGCTGGGGTTTCAGGAGAATTCTCTGTCGCAAAACGTTATCTATGTTCGCTTAATCCTGCTGCCTTGCAGTGTATTACACTAGAGCACATGTCCTTCGTTATACAACTGTGTGGGATTATTCTGCGCGCGCGCGCGATCGTGTGTGTGTGTGTGCGTGTGTGTGTGTGTGTGTGTTTGTGTGTTTAGTTCTAGTGTACACGAAACCTTGTCACCATTTAGGATGAAATCTTACGAATCCTTCTTCCTTGGCTTCGCCCACTCACTCTGCCAGTAACAGAATAACACTTAGGTGTACATGGGTGAAGCTAGCTCAACGTCGTTAGTAGAGATAACAATGCATTTACAGAGACCATATTGCACACACACACACACACACACACACACACACACACACACACACACACACACACAGACACAGACGCACACACACACACACACACACACTCACACACACACACACACATACACACACATTTTACCTCTGCTCTCATATCCTTTCCACTAATCAATCTCGGTAGCCAATACGAGCACAGCGCACGATCGTTCAAGAGAAACGAGACTAACGTTAACCACACTCCTGGGAGGTACGTTATCCTCACTAAGGGGCCATCCCTCTCGCTGAGTAGCTGTTATGCTCTCTGAGGGGGCGAAAAAAAAACGACTATTTAACCTGCTGAAAGATCTCTAATTCGCTGGGCCAATAATATGTTCCTTTGGGAGCATTATACCTTATGAAGGGACGGTCTCGATCTCGTGCAGTCTTTAGTCTCTCATCTGAGGATTCGCCTCTCGCACCAGGGTCTCGCAGACTTAAGCGTTCAGTTAAGAGATTGCGATGCAATTCATCATGGATTGCTTTCTAACGTTTGCTACGGATCCATAACTATGAAAAATGCCACTATGTTAACCGAGATGCTGCAATGCTTGTTGAGCAACGTTTACCTAAGTTATAAAACAGATAAGATCACGCTAACTCTTATGAAATCACAATAAGGTGCAGCATGATTTCTCAGGGGAGGCCATAACATACTTCAGTGCCTGCCACTCCTCGTGCTGAGGGTCGTCTCCTGTTTAGAGACCATTACACACTCGCAGATGGGCCATTAAACTTTCTGAGGGGGCGGCCATTACTCTTGTCCAGAGGCCATCCCTCTTGCTATGGGACCATAATACGTTTTCTTTTTGGGGGTGGGGGGGCCTTCGTCAAACAAACTGAGGAGCCATTCCACTGACTGAGTCCCATCGCCGTTTTCTTTGTGAGGGTGATTACACCTGCAGAGGGACAACCTCTCCTGAAGAAGGGGGCCCAAAGGACATGGTTTCCGGGGAGCCAACCAACGTACATACAGGTTCGTCATAGTGACTGAGGGACTGACACACTTGGTACGGCACCAACACGGAGCCTGAGGGTCCGTCTTCCTTGCTGAGTTCCCCTTACCCTTGCTGAAGAGCCCGCCTCGCTTTATAAAGGGTCATCGCATTTCCCAGACCGTCACGCTTTCTACAGAATTACTGTATGTGTTGAAGGGACGTCTCACTTTCTAAGGAGTAAGTGTACTTATTTGAGAGCCATCATGCTTTCTAACGAGTCAGTGTGATTGGTTAAGTCCATAACACTTTCTAACGAGTCGGTGTCTCTGATGAGGAGCCGTCACGATTACTGTAGCGTCATTGCATTAACTGGAGGACTATCACTCTTTCTGGGGCAATGATCACAGATAAGTGACCATCACGTTTTATGTAACTAGTCACTATCATTCTCAGAGGTTATCACACTTTCCCAAGGCCGACCACACTTTCCTTTGGAGCCAGCACACTTCCTGATGTCCAGCACCTGCGCTAGTGGGCCATGCTAGTTCCTGACCTTCTATCACTCTAAGGAAACTTCACATTCACTGGTGTCGTCAGTCTTCCCGAATGTCATCACAGCTGCTGAGCAAGCACCAGACAACTAGGCGACGTGTCAGTTTCTGTAGGACTATCACTTTTGACCATCCCCCTTGCTGAGCGGTCACACTCGCGGTGAGAAAGGGGAAAATTTCATAGGGTTATAAGGTACGTTAATGTCGTGATGAACAGAGTATGAACCTAAAAAAATTCGTTCTAGGTCTGATTCTTTCAGAATTAGGCAAAATTAATTCACTCTAAGTCTTATTCTTGCAGAATAAGGCCCAAAATGATATAAGTACGATAGTCCTATACACGAGAACCGAACACACACCTTCGAAAAGGCCGGTCATCGAACCATGATTCCCTTAGCTGTAGATAAGTCCAAAACATTAGCAGCCCAGCTGCAACTTGGATGTGTTCTCCCTGGTCGCTTACAGATGGAGTCACACCCTCTGGAGGGCCACATCGCTTGATGATGGACCATCAGACCGGCTGAAGGGTCAATAGGTTTCCCATCACACATTGGACGGGGAGGCAGTGATTGTTAAAGGGAACGTCACTGATGCCGGAGCAGCACTCTCCTTGTTCAGGGTCCAAGGATTTGCACGGGAGATGTCAAGCTTGCTGCTGTGTGCGATGGTCACAACCCAAGGAGGTTCTGGTATCGTATCTCTCACTGGAGATGGTTAATTAGCGCCATTTTGCTTAAATACACATCGTCACTCGCCGGACTCTTCCTGTGAGTGAGGAGTTATCTCTGGTGAAGCGATACTATCATCAGTTGACGAAAGAGAGTAGAGTCTCCTCACAGAACTTTTTCTCCTTAAAGGAGTCTTATGCTGTTCCCTGCTACTGAATTTAGCGCAGCCTTGAGGATGTAGGAACCTCTGGATAAGGAGTCATGGGGTCATAGTTCCAGACCCACTTCATGAAAGGGTTCCTAGGGTTGCAAAGTATATACATTTCCCCACACATCACACTTCTACAAATCCTCTTGAATCTCCGACTCTCTTCCTAGAGTAACTGAGATGCTGTCCCACACTGGACACAATAAGCGTTCAGGGAAATAGTTAACAACATGGTTCATACTTTCTTCCAGGGTATCATGATCCTCATATCTGTTGCGATACACTTCTTCCATAGCACAAGACTAAAGCAAACGGTCGCAGGGTATTAAGTGTGGCCTGCGAGCAACCGATTCACAGAAGACACCACTGCTACAAATCCATCTTCACTGGAGAGTGTCACAGAACAATACCTGCAAGTCAACGGGAAAATAAGAAGGTGCCCCATCTTGTATACAATACAGAGCATGTTGTGTATCGCCGTGACGGACACACCTATATATGACCTTTAACCCGAGATGACGCCTGAGGAGAAACATAAACATTTCACAAGAAAAAGAAAACTGAGGTTAATGAGAATGCTGCCACGAGACACATTATCACTGGCGACAGAGAAAGCAACACAGCTCGTGAGGTTTCTATATTCTTTCATCGTCCATCACCTGGCCTTAATCTTCAACTGAGCAGCGATGCTCCTTTACCCTGACCTGCGTGAAAGAACATGTGAAGAAAATACTGCAGCATATGTGAATGTGGGATTTGACTGGGGGCGAAAACCTTGATAAATGCTACATGATTAATTTCAATTCACTGAAAACGGCTAAAAATAGAGGTCTAATGTGGATTTTAAATTAGTGAGTTAACTATGTACACTGTATACACACACACACACACACACACACACACACGTACGTGTGTATATATATATATATATATATATATATATATATATATACTATTCATCTATTGTATCTATTATACTGAATCGCCGTCTCCCGCGTTAGCGAGGTAGCGCAAGGAAACAGACGAAAGAATGGCCCAACCCACCCACTTACACATGCATATACATAAACGCCCACACACGCACATATACATACCTATACATTTCAACGTATACATACATATACATACACAGACATATACATATATAAACATGTACATATTCATACTTGCTATCATCATGCAATCTCGTCGCCACCCCACCACACATGAAATGCCATCCCCCCGACCCCCGCCGCGCGCGCGCGAGGTAGCGCTATGAAAACACAACAAAGGCCACATTCGTTCACACTCAGTCTCTAGCTGTCATCTGTAATACACCGAAACCACAGCTCCCTTGCCACATCCAGGCCCCACAAAACTTTCCATGCTTTACCCCAGACGCTTCACATGCACTGGTTCAATCCACTGACAGCACGTCGACCCCGGTATACCACATCGTTCCAATTCACTTTGTATTTGCACACCTTTCACCCTTCTGTATGTTCAGGTCCCGATCGCTCAAAATCCCCCTTACTCCATCCGTTTACCTCCAATTTGGTCTCCCGCTTCTCCTCGTTCCCTCTAACTCTGACACATATATCCTCTTTGTCAATCTTTCCTCGCTCATTCTCTCCAAGTGACCAAACCATTTCAACACACTCTCTTCTGCTCTCTCAAACACACACTTTTTATTACCACACATCTCTCTTACCCTTTCATTATTTACTCGATCAAACCACCTCACACCGCATACTGTCCTCAAATATTTCACTTCTAACACGCCCACCCTCCTCCTCACAACCCTAGCTATAGCCCATGCCTCGCAACCATATAACATTGTTGGAACCACTATTCTTTAAACATACCCATTTTTCCTCTACGAGTTAACGTTCTCGCCTTCCACACATTCTTATATATACATATATATATATATATATATATATATATATATATATATATATATATATATATATATATATATATATATATATATATATATATTTTCTTTCATACTATTCGCCATTTCCCGCATTAGCGAGGTAGCGTTAAGAACAGGGGACTGGGCCTTAGAGGGAATATCCTCACCTGGCCCCCTTCTCTGTTCCTTCTTTTGGAAAATTGAAAAAAAAAAACGAGAGGGGAGGATTTCCAGCCACCCGCTCCCTCCCCTTTTAGTCGCCTTCTACGACACGCAGGGAATACGTGGGAAGTATTCTTTCTCCCCTATCCCCAGGGATAATATATATATATATATATATATATATATATATATATATATATATATATATATATATATATATATATATATATATATATATATATATGTAATCGAGGGGTTCCTGGATATATATATAGAGTTCACTACATTTAGTAGCAAGAACAGGAACATGGGGAGTATTTCTGGTGCTATCGTGGGGACGTGGGTCACGTCTCCGTCTTCCTCCTAACCTTCTCAACAGTCTAGCAAATCTGCCTCATCTCCGGCACCCCGGAATGCCAAACAGCATTCTAACTCGAGCCAAGAAATTACAAGATTTGTCCTCACTTGCTCGTGGCGTCTGTGGCCCAAGACCTTAACACAGTCTCGACGCGTTGCATACAAAGATGCTCTGCTGGAGTACTGTGAAGCGGGGCCGTGTCGAACCCATGTCGAGTGGCTTTGGTAAGCTGTGCTGGAGTATCGTGATCATGTGGTATGCTGCAGCTATCATGAATGGCTGTGGTATGCTGTGTTATGCCTCTGGTGGATGACTATGATATGCTGTAATGGAAGGCTTTGATGCATAGTGCTCTGTAGCCAGTGACCCGTGGATATCAAATATTCAAAAATTTTGCTTAATTTAGTAGGGAAATATTCTGTTGCGTAATGACTACGTCAACTTATCAGCAGTGGTATATTGCCTTCAGGTAGTATAATCGTATAGTCAGCCGAGGCACAGTGTCTCTGCAACGATCACAGTTATCAGAAAGATGGAATATATTTCTGTAAAACATCTTCCGTTATCCTCCATTAAACTACATCATTCACCATCAAGTGGTCACAAGGATAACAGAGACGAAGGTCTGGATAGACTCTGCCTTGCCCCAGGTCAGCTTAAAGGACCATCGCTACGCACCAAAATATTAAGGCAAAGTAAAAGACGATGAAAGAGTATAGAAACCTCTGGAGTTGTGTTGCTTCGTCTGGCGCCTGTGATAATGTGTCTAGTGGCCGTATTCTCATCAACTTCAGTTTTTTTGCTGAGCAGAAAATGGTTTAAGTTTCGCATTACATTTCATCTAGGGTTAAAAGTCTTTGGAATACGTCTCGGGTCACTCACTATGTCAAAGAGCGTGTTACTAGTAACAGGACACGTAAAAGTAAATGATCACACATGCACAACAATCGTGGTTGTGGCGAAAAAAAGATGAATCATTTTCAATAACTGGATACACGTGGACATAATGTCAGTGGCTGAAATAACGCGGCCGAGTTTGCTGATGATGGTGGGTGTTGTGAGTGGGTGCCTACGACAGGGAAGAACAAGAGATAGAAAAGGGTATTGAAAAACACAAACCGGATGATAGGAATAGAAGGGCAAGAAGCTAAAGGAGTAAACAGTCAGGGGTAAAGACAAACACAAGGAGGAGAAGAAGTAGTTAGGAAGATGAAGACGTAAACGCTGGAGAAGAAGGCAATAGAAATGAGGAAGAAGGAGGGGAGTTAAAGGGGAAGTATAGGCCGCCCGGGTTGTGCCTGGAGGAGAAGCCACCGAGGGTGAAGGAGCTGACGAGGACGGAAATAACACTTTGCATCTCAAGTGGAAGGTCGCTGCTCCGTGTGGGGTAAGGGGCATACGGTCCTTGCACGACCGAACATGGCCATACTAGAACCTAATAACCCTGGCTCACCATCATGGTGGCCACGTCAGAACTTACCTCCCTGGCTCAACCTGATGGAAGCCACACCAGAACTTGCGTCCCTGGCTCAACCTGATGGTGGCCACACCAGAACCTGTATGTCTGCGTCAGCAAGGCAGTGACTACAGCAGAACTCAGGTCGTTTGCATGACACCCTACCTGTATATCTGAGTCACCCTTTTGGTACACGCTTCACATTATACACCTCTGACTATCGACATGTAAGCAAGTCAATAGTATTACAAACAACACCAGTATAATCATGCAGCAAACAATATTGAGAACTATTTTCCATTTGCAGGACAAAAAAAAAATCTCCCCTTCTAATTTTAGTAATGAAAATAAAAATGTTGAGTTATTAAATATGTAATAAATGAAACTCTATTCCTGGAATTTTCACCGCTCCAGATACTTGGTTAAATATCCTAACTCCCACGTACGCTAATTTCATGTCATGTTAGCTGATAAATTTTACGGCACATCAATCAGTGAAATGAATCATCGAATGTGAATTTTTCGCGTGCTTACGCTATTTGGTCGTTAAAAGCTTTGCCAAATAATATATGAATAATTAACCTCACTTCGTAGTCCTAAGCGCTGCCGAAAATATCAAACGATTTCTTTTTTGCTAATTTTAGTGTCAATAACTATTAAGTAATTTGCTGATGAGTTTATTTTCTGTCGCCCTGATGACCGGTTTTTTTAAAACCAAAAGTGATTACAGCAAAACACTATTTTGGACTATGGATCTGGTGATGTGTATAATACGTGTGCGATACATATGTGTGTGTGTGTGTGTGTGTGTGTGTGTGTGTGTGACGCCTCAGTCCCAAGTGTTGTAAATGATCAAGTGAGGTGTCTTCCATATCTTGTGTTGTCACATCCTGTGTACTAATGTGACATGCCCACAGATTCACCAGAGAGTAATGAAGACCTGGACATTGAGCCAACACCTGCTCATCAACACTGGCTCAAGCCCACCATAGTATAAGACCACAACACCCGGACTCTGTACCAAAACCTTCCCCACAACACTTGCTCAGTCCTCACTCAGCACCAGTGGGCCTCGGCTGCCAAACTGGTCAAACTACCATCCTCACTCACACACTTATACTGATCGTCACACACGTGTGAAAATGCAAGATAGGCTTAGCTCTGGTCATGATATATTCCTCTTGAGAGTAAAAGCCTCCCAGGCATTAGATTTAACTGAAGGTTAAGGATTCAAGAGTGGCATTTGTCAGTTATGTGCGTCTTGGCCACACATCTTTCTTGGGAATCGGAGTCACTAAGAACTCAAGACAATTTTTCTCTAATCTGGAAGGAATTGCATTCTATGTAGCCACCTCATTCACCGTGCTGATAATCAGCCAATATCTGGCTCTCATAATTGATACATCAAATCATCTACAACTCTCATATCTTCTACGAAATTCATATCATTCGTTAATGATTTAGAATTTATCGTGACAACAAGTTTCCCTACTGTTTCAGAGATTTATTCCAACAATAACAGTTCCAGTTTTCAATTTAGTAGTAACAGTTTGTGATATTTACAACCTTCCCTGTGATTAGAATGTCTCTTTACGTTTTTTCCATATTTTTTTTTTGTAAAATGATTGCCATGTATAACGCAGACGTGACAAACTTACAAAAACATTGATAGTGTGGTGCTTTGTCCTGCTGCACTATGAGAGAGCTTAGTGGGAGTGGCCTGCAGTGTTAAGTGTGGGAGTGGAGATGAGAGGAATGTATGATGAGTGGGTGTGGAGGTTGGCAGGTCAGATGAAGGTAAAAATGGGTATGGAGGCTGGGAGGCCAGAGGAGTGTGTCTTAGGTGTGGAGGCTGGAAGGGAGGTTGTAAGAGCGTGTGTGTGCATGTACGGGCAGAGAAGCCAGAGGAATTTACCTGTGGATGTAGAAAACTGGAGGTCAGATTAAAATAAAGCAAAGGGGAAGCAGGGTGGTGGGGAGATGCAGAGAGGTGTGGAGCAAAACGGTACATTCCTTCCAGAGAAATATATGTTACTTTGACTTTTCCAATTTCGCAAATCACAACATACTACTTATCATGGTTGTTGCATTCACCATTTTTTCCTACCATGAAAAAACATATTAAACTTTCCGTTCATGATTTATCATCATCGACCTATGAATCGGTTGATCAAATAGTGCTTCTGGTAATGGAATGTAATGATTTGACTGAAGTTTCACGATGTGATTCATGATATGGTTCGTCTTCATGCCAGTAACGAGGTCTTCCTTAGTAAATGTAAGCCGCAGTAAAGAGAGACGTAGTGTAAATACTACGCAGTAAGTCAAACGTATATTAGTTTTTTCTATTAATAAGTTAAGACACATCCGCTAACGAAGCGGCAGTTCAATCTAATTAGATGACAGTTTCGCCAATTCCCGCCGCCGTAACTGAAGAGCATATATGTATGAAGCAAGTCAAGGGTTGGCAGATGCCTGACTTGGGTGGAACATAGTTAAGTAAAGGATTGGTTAAAGAAAGGAAGCGAGGAAATATGGTGGCGACAGAACCAGAGGGACACAGATCACACCATACTCGAAGCAGTGACTTATCATCGCAGGCTACAGCCAACTGTATGTTCACATCCCTTGTAAGGCAGCAGAAGGCAGCACGTTACCGTAAGGCAATTGTGAGTGGTTACACCACTAGTCCGAGGTATTGCGAGACTGTTTCCCTGCTAGACGACCATACCTCCAGTAATTACGACGCGGAGCGAGGAGAGACATGATGGTCTCCGGTGAGTAGAAGTAAAAGGAGACTTGTTGATATCAAGACGACTGCTAAGGAGACAGAGTGTGGGCTCCTGTGGGCAAATAACGACGGGTGTAGACTGTGTGAAGGAGCCAGTGGATATCTGTAAGCCTTGGTTGACATTATGGATGGATTACATTGTTTATAAAGCCCGAAAGTCAAAACGTTACGAAGTCGCAATGTAACTCAAGCCACAGCGCCTGGTTATACCGTGCCCAGGAGAGAGTCCGGAGCACGTAAGGCAGTGACGTGTTGTGTCGGCCGGATTTACCGAGGTGCCGAAATTTTTGTCAACATCTACAACCCGGGAACTGTGCGAGCAGATTTTATTTGATAAGTATACGGAATTAAGGATATCATTTGTCTAGTTTATTAGTGAAAATATATTCTCTTACTATAAGTTTTTTTTTCTTATACATATCTATACATGTGCTTGCCAAATCCCTTCACTTTAAGCAAAACAGGACACAGGATGATAAACTCAGACAACTCGAACCTTGATGTGACATTAGTGCTCGGAGAAGCCATTAATATCCCCTACTAATTGTAATGTTTCTACTTGGAAAACTAATTAATTATGACACAAAACTAATGTTGTTCCATGGAATAATGACAGATAATGACTGTGATTTTCGATCCCCGAAAATTGACTCACGCTGACTAATTATTCTCATTCTTTTACGGGCGGACATTTCATTATTGTCACACTTTAATCACTGTCCTCCAGACGATATTGTGAGAGTTTACGGTGCTGCCCTCTGTATCTCGTGGACTCTGCAGGAAACGTTACTTCTAGGTCCGACCTGCAGTCGTGGGCAAGAACTATACATAAATATCAATCCATGAAGGCCAATATGGCCCATAAGGTCGAGAACTGGTGATGTACAGAGATCAATTCAACCTCGATGTCGAAATATGGCGATGCTCAGGACCCAGATCAACAACCCTAAGTTACAACGATCAGATAGAAGAACATCTTTCCCTACACGACCTATCTATTTGTGATTTAATGGTCATCTATCACACGTCAAGACCAACGCTTTGCACGTTACATTCCAAAGGAAACTCAGGATAATGCAGAAGCTAATCAATTATCACGGAACATGCGATCAATTATCTTTAACCCTTTCTGAATACCATTTGAAAAAGTTATTCCGGTTAGTTGCGAGACACAACGAGCTTCACAACCTCACTTCTGGTTGTCCAGTGGCCTTAGACTACGATGAATTAGATAAGTTAATGATCGAAAAATTTAAATTAACTGCAAAGTAGTACACGTCGTATATGGCGAAAGCAAGCTTTCTTAAAACAGGGGAGCTTAATGAAACAAATGATTATTCAATGTTTGGTCGAATATCAAGCACAGAGGTAATTAGTTTCGGCTGGAGATGTATGCAGAGTGGGTTCTTCTAATTCATCTACTTGCATAACATATGCAGCAGAAAGCTAAATGCAGGGCACCTGATCCTGCAGAGAGAGAGAGAGAGAGAGAGAGAGAGAGAGAGAGAGAGAGAGAGAGAGAGAGAGAGAGAGAGAGAGAGAGAGAGAGAGTACTTACGGCTATCTGCGTCAAGATTTTGCCCAAAGGCAGGGCTAGCGCGTAGCGCTCACCGTTCGAAAATCTAGACTCGAGAAGAACGAGTCCCGTGTGTTGTGTGTTGTCATGTGTTATGTGTGAGATGGAGAGGTGGTATGTTTGGGGTTTGAATGCCAGCAGTCCACGTGTGGGGTGAGGCAGAAAGAAAAAGACAGCTACCTGGGTCAGAGGAGTGCAACTTGACAACCACTGCAGTGCTGGCTCACTACGCAGCCGTCACTCACCCTCCCGACACCCAGGCGGGTAGTACCGGTAATATACCTCCCTGGTCGCTGGCTGCCTACCAACTACTACCTACTTATTAGAGAGAGAGAGAGAGAGAGAGAGAGAGAGAGAGAGAGAGAGAGAGAGAGAGAGAGAGAGAGAGAGAGAGAGAGAGAGAGAGATCTATGAAGACAGTAGAATATACTGACACAAGGACGGACATTCAAACTGGTGACTTATACAGACTGACGGGAAACAAGTATAGATTGGTGGGTCTTGGCAGATTTAGAAGAATAATGTGAACCAGACAGCTATGGGAAGAATATGAGAGATCATGACACCATTTTTCGTGTCTGGGGGTAATCTACAACCACAAGTGCAAATCTGAGGGAGGCAAAGGAAAAGCGAAGAGAAAATAAAGAATTTTAGCTCACACGATCTAGGTCACTGTTCCAGCAAAATCATTCGTCTTCATAGTTAATAATGGGGTTGAAAAATTCACTGCCTGGAATCATAAGATTCTTTATAAATGACTAGCAAATCTTTGAGTATAAACTCGGTTGTTCTTCTCCAAGTAGTGTCGTTACGTACGATATTAGTGTCAAAACTTTAACCTTATGGAAAGAAAGATGATAAAGTATATTGTATTTCTTGCTAGACTGGCCGGAATGAGGCTCCGACCAGCACTGATAGTGAAATAAGAACATGTGCCAAGTTTTCTTTTTCCAGATCTGTCTTCTGTTCCTCCATCAACCGGTACCCTGTGAACTGCTATCCTAGGTAACGTTTCTTCAGCCATTCTCTCCAGATGTCCCAGCCATCTCAACTTTGCGTGTTCTGTTCTTGTCCTCAGTGGTGTTACATCTGAGCTCTTTCTATCCTCGTCATTTCTTATTCTATCCAGCTTTATGTCAATCCTGCTGGTTTCATTCATGCCGTCACCTGTATTATAACTGTGGTAAGAGCCCTCACTTCAGCTCCAAAAGTTATATACTGCCATAAATATTGTGATGAATGTAAGTTTTTTTTAACTTTTGATTGGAATGTATCTTTCCTTCAGGAATAGGATAACGTATGTTTATCCTCTTACTTCGATACAAATCCCTTCCCATTGCTGATGATTTGATTCCAAGGTACTTGAATCCTCTTGTTTGCGGTCGTAACTGCTGATGTGAACTTACGTTTAAAACTTCTTGATCTCTTCTAAGGACTATAAAATCTTATTCATTTCCAGTTCCCCTGAAAAGGTGGAAATAATCTGGGCAAAATGTAGGCTGTCATATCTCTTACGTCAACATATGATCTTATCTTCATTATACATTACGCAAGCGTTTATCAAGACCATACAACTTCTATGTGACGGAGAGGCATTAGCCCATCAATAAAATGGAGTGGAAGGCTTTCTTCTCCTTTTTCACATATTTGAACATGCCATCATCGCTGAGTGGCGAAGTTACAAGAAGAGGAAGCAGTGAGCAAGTGGGGTCAAGCAGGCAGATACTACAACGTGTTCTCCTGTTATGATCAGCAATGAGGTGTTAAAGCCATCACTTCCTAGATTATCAAGGATTCAAACAACACTTCCCATGTTCAGAATACCATAAAACACCTTGCCCCATAAATGTAATCACTACGTATATTCAACGGCATTTTACAGATGTGCAAGAAATACAATATCCATAATTTCCAGGTAATGGGACTGCAGCTTGGAGACATATTGTATGAACTTTTCCCTCAGCTCCCGACGTTAGCAGGAAAACAGCGCAAACGAGTTTTTCTCGTAGTTACGGCAAACCTTCACCATGGCCTTGCCAGGTGATACCACACGATCAACCCTGGCTGTGTCAGTCCATCCTTGCGCCATTCTTTGACTCTCTCTCTCTCTCTCTCTCTCTCTCTCTCTCTCTCTCTCTCTCTCTCTCTCTCTCTCTCTCTCTCTCTCTCTCCTCTAAAGTGTGCTAGAGGAGAGTGAATGCATCACTGTATCGGAGTATAATACAAGGCTTCAAGCGTATGACAAACATGATCATAATGCTGAGCTTGGGTGTATCACAGAGTTCCGTTGCCTGAACTTACCCTCCAGTGAATACATCAACATGACTACCATACTGCACTTGGTTATATAGCTGCTTTGGGCGCTTCATTACACACAAGTACATCACTGGAATTGTGCATCAATGTACTCCACCGCATCCTATAGTGTCACTGGGCTGAGTTCATCAATGAAGTTCTTACTGACTGGATTCTATGCAATAGATTCGAATTCAAAAGCGGACTGAATCATTATGAAAGGCTCGAAACACTTCTGAGTTCATGTAAAGGTGAGACTGTCACTGGAATAATGGAATACTGGAACTCATTATGTAGATGGGCATGACTAACTTCGCTAGGCCAGATGTATTTACTGGACTTGCAGCTGAGCAAGCTCTAGTGCTGTTCCTGAAGCCCAAGGCTTTCTACATACACTACTTAACTACTCTAGCTCTGCTTGTATTGCTCCGCCATAAAGATAGACTACGTAGCACTCGGCAAGCTTCTGCGTTACACGGTTCCTGTGTGACTATTGGTAACTCGAGGATGAGCCGTTACGATCATCGGTTCCATACACCGAGAGGCTATGGAAATTTACATCTTCTAAGGTCTTTCGCGGTGAATGTTAACTTCCTCTTTTTAAAAGTCAGGGTCTTCACACGCTTCAAAACCATTATATCTAATTCTTCTGACCTTATTCTAAGCCTCTAATCTTTCTTAATGATTTAGTTAAGTCCTGGCTTCAGTGAATACGTTTGTTCGTGACTGAAACTTTCCACTTAAAGTAAAAGTATCAGTGGAGATAATTATATCCTTTAAAGTGAGTGATCTGGTCAAATTTGGTGTCCTGATCAATGGACTGGAATGTTCAGTCACTGGACTGGATAGTGTCAATTACTGGACTGGAGTATAGCACTAAATTGGCGTGTATGTCTGGATTCATTTCTTTTTCTCAAGACATGACTGTCTACTTAAGCTTTTGTGTGGCATTATACCTGCATGTACTCAATCATGTCTGCTGGAACGGTAATGTGTCACTTAACACGACTGAACGACTCAATCTAACCGCACGACAATACCTAAGTACTGCACTGCTGAATCTGAGTGTTATTCCTGGGCATGAGTGTTAAGGCCTTGATATGGCTGTGTCCTGGGTCGTGATGGCATCACAGGACATCCCTTTATCTCTGGACCTCAGAGTCCTGCATTGTTGGACTGATGCGTACCACTGGAGGTGAGCCCACAAAGGGACCAGAGTTCCTCATCTCCCTCAAGTGTCCAGGAACTTCACTTGTGTGTCTCCCAGTAGGTGGCACAGTTCATGCCAGTAACCTGAGAATAATGAATGCGGACACTGTGCCGGACTTGGAACACGCCAGGGCGAGTTGAATTATCAGTTACCTTCACAATACCCTCCAAGATGAGTCTCAGATCTTTTCTTTTCTTTTTCTTTTAAAATCTAGAAACCCCAAAACGTGAAGATCTATAGGCTTCAATTCTTGGAAATCCTGTATATGGGAGATCTAGATTTTTGTGTATCTTTGGTTTTGTTCCTAATGATTCCCTCAGCCTTTCAGTTGGTGGAGATTACTCTTGACAGCAACATGAGAATTTCAGTTACTGGTTGAGTAACATATCGTCAATCACCTCCGTACACTGGCTGACAAACATATCCTGAAGAATCTCCCTCCACTGGCTTACCAACATCTCGTGAACCACCTCCGTAACTACACTGGCTGACCAATAGTTTGTGGTAGCCTCTGACGTGAGGCACATTTCCCTTCATTTTGAAGTCAGGACTAGTGTCACGTACTATTGCTACGACACATCAGGTGTGCGAGAACATACTTTGGAACACAAGAAGATAATCTGCTAATACTTAACGTACTTTGAAATTTAGTTTCTCACTTACAGATTCTATATTCATACATTAGCCTGCGTCAGGTACCATATACGATAACAATAAGCTTTGAAATCTAGTCTTCTCTGTTACGGACTTTATATCTCTACCGTAGCCCAAGACAGGTACCCAAATTATCGATCAAACCCTGAGGGAGGATGAACAGCTGGGTTGACTGTGGACCGACAGTCGCGACCGGGATTCGGTCCTATGTGCCTACGAACACGATATCAACTTTCGTAAACTCGTTGCTTCTGTGACAGACTAATAAACTTTATCTAAAGAAAAGGGATTATATACTATTGTTCTGGTCATACGTCATTAGATTCACGTCTTTACTGAAAAGACGGAACCCGGGTTAGAAACTCTGACAGATAGATGCATTAACTCCCCTCGTAGCGTAAAGGACAGACACATCAAATTAGACTATGACTGGACGGTTCGTCTGTAGACGTATTTGCATTTCATTTTCATCCATATGACATTACATTTTTGTGAAGTGCAAAATTAAATTGTCTTTGTTTAGCACTTTATGGTTCAGCACACACGCGCATGTCACTAAATGGAATATTTCTATTTAGTTAATAGTAATTTCATCTCATTGTGTACTGTAACAATAAATTTGTCATTTTGTTTTAATCCATCGAGAAAAATCACTCACAAATATGTATCAACATTAGGGCCTGCAGCAATGCATTGTTGAATGTAAAATGGTTTTGGTTCTATGTCAAAAATGAAACGACACACACACACACACACACACACACACACACACACACACACACACACACAAACGCTCATGCACTGTCCCCTTTAATCATATCGATCAAATATCCCAGAATATTTAACCTCTTTACCCACCGACTTCCCCCACTCCACACACACACACACACACACACACACACACACACACACACACACACACACCCCAACCATCTTTCCCCACCCTTGACACAAGACTCTCAAAAGACGAGAGGACGGTTGATAATGAACCATGTGAGTGCACAGGGTGCCAGAACCCACTACTCTTTTCTCTGGAGGTAAATTCGTCATGGCAGTAAATTCTACCACAACTGTATACATGATAAACCCTTCCTGCCTCTGGGACTGCACCACCTCTCTCTCTCTCTCTCTCTCTCTCTCTCTCTCTCTCTCTCTCTCTCTCTCTCTCTCTCTCTCTCTCTCCTGAACTCCCTCGGGGACAGACATAAAACGGTCTGCTGATCTTACATATTATGTCAAAAGGATTTCTCTGCACATTCTAGACATTTCGTACCACTGGCCTATCGCGTCAAGGAGATACGGATCCTCTTTCCGATTCGTGCCCCCACTTTCCATTTCCAGTACATCAGAGTACAATATTCAACCCCTTATCATACTGTAATGTTGACATCAGGGACTGACGGGTTAAAACGTAGATGAAAACTGACAAAGAAAATTACAGAGCAGTGCGCACGACACTCGACACAACAGATCTTGTTTCCCAAACACAGAGAGAGCCGTCAAGAGTCACTGTAGCCCTAAAGCACATCCCACCCCTTACGTCACCCACGCTCATTAGTATGGTGTCCCAAGTCTCCAATACGTTCTGGTTCACCCTAAGTCACCACCATATGTCCCGGTGTCCACTGTCCTCCTGGTTCACCCTCAGCCATCACTATAATGTCCACAGTGTCCACTGTCCTCCTGGTTCACCCTCAGTCACCAGCATAATGTACACAGTGTCTACTGTCCTCCTGGTTCACCCTCAGTCACCACCATAATGTCCACAGTGTCCACTGTCCTCCTGGTTCACTCTCAGTCACCACCATAATGTCCACAGTGTCCACTGCCCTCCTGGTTCACTCTCAGTCACCACCATAATGTCCACAGTGTCCACTGCCCTCCTGGTTCACTCTCAGTCACCACCATAATGTCCACAGTGTCCACTGCTTCCCTGGTTCACCTTTAGACACCATCGTAATGTACACAGTGTCCACTGTCCTCCTGGTTCACCCTCAGCCATCACCATAATGTCCACAGTGTCCACTGTCCTCCTGGTTCACCCTCAGTCACCAGCATAATGTCCACAGTGTCCACTGTCCTCCTGGTTCACCCTCAGTCACCAGCATAATGTCCACAGTGTCCACTGCCCTCCTGGTTCACCCTCAGCCATCACCATAATGTCCACAGTGTCCACTGTCCTCCTGGTTCACCCTCAGTCACCAGCATAGCGTCCCACTGTCCTCTGTCCTTTGGGTTCACACTCAGTCACTGCCACGGTGCCTGAGTGCCCACCACCGCTCTCCGATAACGTGAAACGTGTTTCTATCATTCTGTTATTGCCGTACTCCATCATACCGACCAGGAGACAGCTGGGCGTTCGCCACAACCACAATCTCTCTCTCTCTCTCTCTCTCTCTCTCTCTCTCTCTCTCTCTCTCTCTCTCTCTCTCTCTCTCTCTCTACAAGCCACAATGCTGTAAGGATGGGTGAGAGGGAACATGTCCTCGGTACTTTGGCGAGGGTGGAGAAAGGAAGGTCACTGTCTGAGAGAGGAGTATGTTTGATGGCACAGTAGTCTCACTGGGGCTTTATGTAAGGAAAGGAGTTTATGTGTTGGAAATGAAATGCCTGAGGACAACATGCGGTGCAAGAAAGTTGGTCGAGCATGGCATGACACTGTGATAGAGAAGTGTGGTAGGAATAGGAGTATGTCTGAGAGAGCTGAGCAGGGTGTGCTGAAATGGTTTGGAAATATGGAGAGGATGAGTGAGGAGAGACACAAAGGGGATGTATGAGTCAGATGTAGAAGGAACGAGGTTTTATGACCGTTAGTTGACAAAAGAATAGCACAGTCTCGTCAACGAAACTTCTCGTTTCAAAGACGTCTGTCTTGTTCCTGATATCGGGTATAACGCAGCCCATGGATAGAGGGTCCACTGACTGTAGCTCCAGGACACCTTTTATGAACGAGGTCCCTGTGGTGTATCGAAAGAAAAAAAGAATACTACCCAAGTATCTCCTGCATGTCGTAGAAGGTGATTAAGATGGGTGAAAGCCTGTACAATTCTCCCCTCCTGCTTTAGATTCCAAAAGAAAGAAAAGAGAAAGGAGAGAACAGAGATTTTTTCTATAAAGTTCATTCATCTTCTAGTGACGCTACCTCGCTCACAAGGAAAACAGCGAAAACGTGCGCGCGCGCGCGCGTGTGTGTACGTGTGTGTGTGTGTGTGTGTGTCTATCTTGGTCATGTAACTGATAACTAGTGATAATCATTTATTAGACAATAACCAAATAACGCTTACTTGTCTCAGCCCATCGGCTGCTATGTCCGAGACCCCACGTGAAAAGAAAACAGAAAAGACATCGTATAAAAGAAAGAAATACAGAGAAGACATCAAATAAAAGAAGAAAACAGAGAAGACGTCTGATGAAATAATGGAGTTGGAGCGGTGGGTGGTTAATGTTCTGCCACTGTGGTGGTAGGAAGCAAGGAGAGGCTCAAGACTCACCTTAATGGTTCTCCCTCGTTACCTCCCCCATAAGCAACATCAGACACTCACTATTTACTTCCTCCTCTCCAGCTTTATATATATATATATATATATATATATATATATATATATATATATATATATATATATATATTCCTACATAGGCACGACATCCTGCATGTGTTTTGAGTAATTCTCTGTCGGTTCACATGCGAGCCAAATCCAGGATTCCTTTTATGTCCATCTTTTCCTGCATGTAAACATGCTTCTTCATACCTTTATATTTTCTTGTTTTAGTCTTCTCTCAGTTGCAGGTGCACTTGTGTACATGTCAGCATACATTTTCCATGTGCATACCTTGGTTTTATGTATACACAAGTCTTCTTATATACCCGTGTCCTTGCATGCAGCTCCTGCTTGTACACACACACACACGCACACACATGCTGCTACACTCACGGTCATTGCATCTCAAACACAACTCCACATGAAAGCCTTAAGCCAAGCGGTATGACATTTGAAGCATTGGCAACCGGATAGAGGAAGACGCGTGAGTCAAGGCTTCCAGGTCATGAGAACACTGGAACTGGAGGCTCTGAAGAGGATGGCCCATTATCTAAAGAGGAAAGATAATGACATCAGTGAAATGTCTAGCTTATTTATATATATATATATATATATATATATATATATATATATATATATATATATATATATATATATATATATATATTTTTTTTTTTTTTCTTTTTTTTTTTTTTTTTGCTTTGTCGCTGTCTCCCGCGTTTGCGAGGTAGCGCAAGGAAACAGACGAAGGAAATGGCCCAACCCACCCCCATACACATGTGTATACATACGTCCACACACGCAAATATGCATACCTACACAGCTTTCCATGGTTTACCCCAGACGCTTCACATGCCTTGATTCAATCCACTGACAGCACGTCAACCCCGGTATACCACATCGCTCCAATTCACTCTATTCCTTGCCCTCCTTTCACCCTCCTGCATGTTCAGGCCCCGATCACACAAATTCTTTTTCACTCCATCTTTCCACCTCCAATGTGGTCTCCCTCTTCTCCTCGTTCCCTCCACCTCCGACACATATATCCTCTTGGTCAATCTTTCCTCACTCATTCTCTCCATGTGCCCAAACCATTTCAAAAGACCCTCTTCTGCTCTCTCAACCACGCTCTTTTTATTTCCACACATCTCTCTTACCCTTACGTTACTTACTCGATCAAATCACCTCACACCACACATTGTCCTCAAACATCTCATTTCCAGCACATCCATCCTCCTGCGCACAACTCTATCCATAGCCCACGCCTCGCAACCATACAACATTGTTGGAACCACTATTCCTTCAAACATACCCATTTTTGCTTTCCGAGATAATGTTCTCGACTTCCACACACTCTTCAAGGCTCCCAGAATTTTCGCCCCCTCCCCCACCCTATGATCCACTTCCGCTTCCATGGTTCCATCCGCTGCCAGATCCACTCCCAGATATCTAAAACACTTCACTTCCTCCAGTTTTTCTCCATTCAAACTCACCTCCCAAATGACTTGACCCTGAACCCTACTGTACCTAATAACCTTGCTCTTATTCACATTTACTCTTAACTTTCTTCTTTCACACATTTTACCAAACTCAGTCACCAGCTTCTGCAGTTTCTCACATGAATCAGCCACCAGCGCTGTATCATCAGCGAACAACAACTGACTCACTTCCCAAGCTCTCTCATCCCCAACAGACTTCATACTTGCCCCTCTTTCCAAAACTCTTGCATTCACCTCCCTAACAACCCCATCCATGAACAAATTAAACAACCATGGAGACATCACACACCCCTGCCGCAAACCTATATATATATATATATATATATATATATATATATATATATATATATATATATATATATATATATATATATATATATATATATATACATATATATATATTGATAGATAGATTGATAGATAGATAGATAAATTCTTACATAACTGTTCGCCATTTCCAGCGTCAACTAAAAAGCATCATATAATTGCCTCATCCGCTCATATTCACACTTTCGTTGTAACATATTATGCGCTGAAACAGCCCCTTATCCACAACCAAACCGCACAAACCTCTCCATGATTTCTCCTGACCACTTCATAGCCCATTGACAACACGTCGTCCCCTGTATATCTCATCGTTCCATTTCGCTCAATACTTTGCACGCCTCGCTCACTCCTTATGTTCAAGGACACGAATTTCCAAAGCATCTTCCACTCCATCCTTCCTCCTCCTTGTTTTCTCCGCTTCTGACATGCATATCCTCTTGAAATATCCTCTGCTCACTCATCCTCTCCATATGCCCACAGCATTTCAGCACACCCTCGATATCTCTCTCATACGTCATACTCCTCTTACTACCATACCTCTCTCTTTCCCTGTTTTTTCTTAATCGATCAATCCTCCTCACGCCATATATTGTCCAGTACACTTCATTTCCAATACATCCACCCTATTCTCTACAATTTTCCCTAAAGCTCACGCCATGCATCCATACAGCACAGACGAGAATATCATAATATCAAACACAATCATCTTTTCCATTTAGACAGTAACCTCCCTCTCCACACATCCCCTAATGTGCCCAGGACATGTGCTTCCTCACCTACTCTATGGCTCACTTCAGCTCCTATAGTTCCCTTCGCTGCCACTTCCACTCCCTGGTATCTAAAACACTCCACTTCCTCTAAGTTCTCTCCATTCCAACTCCAACGTCAGAAGACCTGTTGCTCTTCAAAGTACAAGAGACAGTTAATGGAACTTCTATTAGAAAGATTCAAGGAGGGGACAAAGATGGCCACAGATACTTAAACAGTACCTAAGGCCGTAATCTAACCTAGAATATGCTACACCTACAACGAATGTGATCATACTTTCCTTGTTCGAATTAGCTAGACTTATTTGAATGATCCCAACTTGCACATCTTGGGCAAATATCATTCTTTCGGGAAATTTTAAAGGACCAGGTAGGAGCAACGGCATTATTCAAAGTACGGGAAGCTAGAAACCCAGCTGCCAATAGTAGCAGGATTCCCCCCTATGTTCGACGAGTCGACAGATCAAATCATCAAAATCTACATATACGAAAATGTTCCACAGAATTAGAATTCAGTGAATCGCTCTGGGCCTTTCATATATGTCAACTAAACGAGTATGAAATGCATAATTCAAGCTCGAGTACCTGTTATTGATAGAAAATGAATGCCGGGGACACCAGTGTACACAAGGTACACACTTCCATACAAGGGACTGGGCAAGAGACGACTAAACAACTGACAGCGTATTTAAAAAGGGGCAGACGAGGCTACACAGATAATAATGTGTGGCGGAGGGGAAGAAGTGGCGGAGGAGGCTACGTGGCCACACAACTGAGAGTGTATATCGGTGAGGGAAACGACGACGAAGACACAAGAACAATCATCATCATAGCCATTACTTTGTCGAGAATGACAATGCCAAAAAATGATCATTAAGTCGGAAACATAAAGGAGAACCCCTGTGGTAAGACCAGTTATAGGGGATATGGTTTCAGTGAAGGAAGAGCTCATGAAGTCAAACGAAAACAATGACCACAGGAAATTCTTCGTATGATACAACTACTATCCTCTGTCAAAGCGTATACCACACTATGTGCCGGAGGAGGACCACATCAGCAGTATAGATTGATCGTACACGAGGAGAGACGACGACTTCTTACAGAGTAGCTAACAGCCAGCAAGTCTTGAAGCAGTAAAAGGAGAGACTTCTATCATCAGCAGCAGCCAAAGGTCTGACAACAGGGTAACCTGGTGTTTTGTGGTTAGAGGCCTTCGAAGAAGACTCCTTACCGATAGTGAAAGGGTCATATTCCAGTCCCACTCTCACTCCTTCTCCCTCCTACCCTTCCACTTTGTAGTCTCTCCTCTCTCTCTCTCTCTCTCTCTCTCTCTCTCTCTCTCTCTCTCTCTCTGACTCAGAACAGTACTTCATATATCCATGTCCCCACTATGGTCGCACAACACATCCTAATGCTGTAAGACTGACCAGGTCACATCAGGTCATCACAGCTCTCACTTCAGAAGCTCTCTTAATCATGGGTCAATACCATTAGCTGTGATTTCGCATAAACTCCACCTACGCTGGAAATTCCAATATCCTCTTCAAATGAGGTTTTATTCCCGGGCGACGTACACACTCTTGTGGTTCATTTGTTCTGTATGAGGGAGAGATTTCTCTCTTTCTGCTCCTACTTTTTTCAATAACAAATCTGATTTCCCTCGAAGGATTCTCGGGCTCCGGTTCTTCATTGTGATTCAGTGACGGTATTATATTTCACTGTACAAGGTCAGCTCCGGGTGACAGCTGTGATTTAGGGCTCAGTCACTTGTCTCTGATGGTGTCTTTCTCCACCAAGTGTGAAGGTCCAAAGCATCTGTTCCTCTATTTGTGATTGTGTTTAAGGTGTGACACCTTTAACACACTTCCAGTGCACTATACCATCACCAAATCGTCACCAATGTCTTGCACCATCACTGCACCACCACCAGTGTCCTGCACCATTACCACACCACCACCAGTGTCCTGCACCATCACCACACCAGTGTCCTGCACCATCACCACACCACCACAACCAATGTCCTGCACCACCACCACAACCAATGTCCTGCACCATTACCACACCACAACCACCAGTGTCCTGCACCATCACCACACCACAACCAATGTCCTGCACCATCACCACACCAGTGTCCTGCACCATCACCACACCAGTGTCCTGCACCATCACCACACCAGTGTCCTGCACCATCACCACACCAGTGTCCTGCACCATCACCACACCACAACCAATGTCCTGCACCATCACCACACCAGTGTCCTGCACCATCACCACACCAGTGTCCTGCACCATCACCACACCAGTGTCCTGCACCATCACCACACCACCATCACCACACCACCACCAGTGCCTCAACACTGACCTTTCTCCTGTACTGGTAATAGCCCGGACTGTCACGCTCTCTGCTAGTTTGAAACTCTCAGCTCTCTACGTCATCAGTGTCCCATGGCTCAAACTCCTATTAGTTCATATCTTAGGTGTCCCACAACCTCACCACATTATCTGCGTTTAACACTGTCAGTATTTCTACATCCCACACTGTCCTATTTCTTCAGTACCACTGGCCATCAGTGACCCTCACATCAGTGTTCAACACAATTAGTCTCTCAGAAGGTTAATGTCTACAGTGTCACCACAGTGCTAATATTCCACATCATCAGTGTCTTTTCTTTCACCTTCACCACAATGAGAATATTACATATTGTGAATATCTCACTGTTATACAAGCAACCAGGTCCAACACCGTAAGTATCATAGTGTCGAAAAGATACTGCATCCTCTATAATCAGTATTCTTTAGCATACGACGACCCGTATCTTTCGTGTTCCCACTCTATCAGTGTCCTTCACTCACACGGTCGGTGTCCCGTATTATCACCTCCCATGGTCAATGTCTTCCATGCCATCAACGTCTTACACCATGTTCCAAAGACACCTTCTCTAGTCTCCAAATCATCAATGTTTCAAACCTCATTGTTTTCCGTTAGTGGCACACACTACGTGGCATTTCGAGCGCAAATTATAGCAATTTTGGAGAATTCATATAATTGTCTTTGCAAATCCTTATGGAACGAATGTACGCATGGATTCATACGTTACTGACAGTAGCTGAAGGGAAATGATCATCACAATTGTTTCTTAACTACCTTACATTTAACCAATAGGAAACACAATGAAAATCTTACATTAGCTGAAAAAGACTGTAGCATGCATAGCCAGAGTTCAGTAATGTTATACAGCTTGTTGTGTTGAGGCAAAATCACGTCCCAATCCCCGCCTCTTACGTCGCCTAACGATCGCATTCCTACAGTATGATTTGTAACTAAATGGACCACATATAAAGTTTAGTACACCAGGAAAGCTTTTACTGTCAGCTTGTGATCGACCTCTACTATCGTTTTGGCACGATTGCAACCTATTAAACCAGTGACTTATTCAGAGAACAGTGATTCATGAGATCGAAAAAAAAAACTACCAGCTCTTCGCAGACCACGAGAGTTCTGTGATGGCGAATGGCTGCGATTTTGAAGCGTATGGTTCAGTGAACGCTTCCCGATCTATACCCAGTGTACACTGTCAGAAGAACGACCACAACGTAGTGTGGTGACGGGCAATCACTGTTCAGAGTCGTGGCGTGTGAGAATGAGGAATGTGCTTCAAGTGGGTCAGTAGTGTCCAGGTAAACTGCCGCAGCATTCTATCTACTGTCTTAAGTTATATACTGATTCATGGTAGACACAGCATTCTCCGCTAACCTGCACTGTATGTGGAATAATGTATAAACCATGACTGAATACGTATACTTTATGATTGCCTCACTTTTCAGTGATCGAAAGTAAGAGATAGCATACATAATTGAACCCCCTAACCCATTTTCTGAGAGTATTAATGGAAACAGGTGCTTCCGATCCGAAGACTTTACCACATAACATGAAATCCACAAGCTAATTATGAAAAAGAAAATAGAAATGGGCTGCTTAATCGTTGATATAAAGAAATGCTTTTCAGGAAGAGGGACATTTGAGAATCCTTGAAGAGGCACCGTCTCTTCCTCTCTTTCCCTCAGACATGCACTGAATGTAGTTGTTCACCTTTGGACTGAAAATAGTCAGGCTCAAGATGAGATGGTCTTGAGGAAAATACGTATTCGTTTCTCTATTTCATCTTTTCTTTATATTGTTTTTTCCTCTGCTGATTTATTATAACCTGATGACCTTCTTGTAAGGCTTTAAACCCAGACTACTGACCTTCTATTCGGCATTAATCAGACCACTGACCTTACTGTTTTATCTCTGGCTCTTATCGGGACTGGCTCTCACCACTGTATTTTCATTTCGTAACTCCCACCAGGAAGTGGCTCATCACAGCCACTTGCTCATTTCTCTCACCAGCAGTGGATTACCAATGTATATGTTCCTTCTGCCCTCACCAAGACTAGTTTACCACTGTAGTCTTCTCAAGTGGGTCTTAACCAAGCTTCTACGACGTTACATACTCTGTTCTGCAAGACTCAACACAACATTATTCCTGCCATCATGACATGTTAGCATCCTATTACACCTCTGTCACTTACAAGATTGATTGCTCATTACTCTTTTCCCTTTCTGTGCTTCTCACCACCTCAAGCTTACCACTATATTCCGCTATTTCCTTCAGAGCTACCGATAAGGCACGGGCAAAACGTGCCCGAATCAAGCTATCTATAGCGAAAGGAAAAGGAAGTACATTTTAATCATGGCTCCTCCACAGGGGTTTATAGACCCGACTCGTTAAGGAAGAGAAGTAATGTAAAGGGGTGAAAGACAAAAGAAGGAACTGTAGAAGGCAGAGGCCAAGCATGTACCACTGGTCTATACCAGTGTATACCACTGTTTTCCTTCCATGATTTTCACTCATCGGCCTACAACTATGTTCTTTCCATCCGTCCCTTCAAAATTAGTTTACCACTGTTTTCATTCCTTGGTTCTCTTCAGGACTGGCTAACCACTTTTCCGTTACAGCTGTCATTCTGAAGGTCCCAGCAAGTTCTCTACGGCTTTCTTAACGCTTACCTCAGGGGATGATGACCAATGTTTTAAGTAATCATAGTGAATTCTACTTACAAACTAAACTGCAAAATACTTTTTAAGGACATAGCTGTTGGCTATCCTGGTGCCGCTGCCCGAGGGATAGATCACCACCAGGGCGCAGCTAGAAAGAAGGAAAGATGACTTCACTGCTGCAAGTGCAAGAAGGAAAGATTTCTTTCTTAGCGCAGCTGCTACAGGTGAGTGGTCACTTCCCTATTGCAGCTGCGAGAAGAAAGATCACTTCCCTGGTGCAGCTGCCAAAGGGAAAGATCACTTCCTTCCCGCTTCCTAAAACGTCACAATCAGGGTGCACTTCATTTCTTACAGGTGCTGTATGAAGGGTTCACTCTGTTTCCTACAGTGCCACACGGTACAGTTGGTTATATCCCCATAATAGTCACTGTGCATGGATACTGCTCTCTTTACATTCCCTTGAGCACCAGTGTTCGATATCCTCTCGGCGTGTGTTGCAGAGGATGACAACGCTTCGCCAGAGTTCCTCTACAGGCAAGCCCCCGAGTCAGTGCTTAGGCAGAATCCCAAATAATCCTTTCAGTACCACGCTCGAGGCCCTGGGAGCTGCAAGAGCCTTGTTCGTTACTTCGAACACCAGTGCGAGTTTGTTTCACTCGCCTCGTCTGAAGTGAGACGATCATATCTGTGCTGAAATATCAGGTCCACTTACTGGTAATGGAAATAATCTCATGAAACAAGGACTCTTTCATCCATATTCTAGAGCCATTCAAATGTCTAAAAGGTATTTATTAAGGAGGAGGGTGGCTGAAATCTTCACTACAAAGCGTGTGCAGAGAGAGAGAAAGAGTGTGTGTGTGTGTGTGTGTGTGTGCGCACGTTGTAAACACAGCTATCTATATCTAGAGAATGTAACAGAAAATGGGAATCAGCGAATGGGAGGGGTTACTAGAGCGGCGGCTGGAGATGCTGCCGGGTTCCCGGGACCCGGGCGGCGGACCCACCCTTATCATCCCGCTACCCCAGGATCCCACCCGCATCGATATGGGAGCCATCTCTACCACAGTCAAGTACCTCAAGACAGTCGCAAGTATCAATACTCAGGACCGTGTCTGGGCGGCGGTGGTGGTGCTGGACGCCCTCCTCTCCCACTAACACCTCGTCAAGCCCACCGTCAGTACTGTCCGTGCCGCCCTGGACCAAATCCGACACCTGGTCGTCGTGCGACGCGAGGGCTTCTGCGACAAGCAGCGGGGTGGATAACCAGCCCATCTACATGAGCGAGAGCAAGCTGACGAGGTACGTGGAGGTGTCGCAGCTGCCCGTGGAGCTGGGTACTCCCTGGAGTACGACCACAGCGCCTGGCTCAAGACACGCAAGGCCTACGAGGAGTTCGTAGACGCGTGCGAAAGCGCTCGTCGAGACCTGGAGACGTGCAGGTGGAGCTGCGACTGGAAGAACCATGCAGCTGCGACTCTACCCTCCACGACCTCCTCTCCGTGAACACCAGTTCTCAGGAAAAATTTGGAAGGTGTACGGTGATGGAAGGCGCCACGTTTCGGATTCACGTTACATCTCTCGCGCATAAAGGCAAGATACTTCAACTTGTTGCGGTAAAAAGTGCCAGATATGCTATTTTTTTCACATCTTACAACAACAACACGATGTCCTGCTGGTGTACTCCTGGCAACGATAGCAACCAAGCGACCTATCATGTGTCCACTAGCATCTATCAGCAACGGCTTTCCGCTGAGGCGAGGCATGATCGTGGTGAGCAGCTATACCATCCACCACCCACTGCACCTGGATCCTCTACACTCAGAAGATCTTGAACGACATGACTTCAATACCAGTAAACCCCCCCCCCCCCCCCCCTGCACTTGGATACCCTACAGTCAGCTGTTCTGGTGTTCAGCAATTCTTCACCACCACTTCCTACAGCAGATGGATCTCTTACAGTCAGTAGTTACCGTACTAAGTGACTTCATCATCACTCCCCACTGCAGTTGGTTGGTGTCTCCTCACTAACCTGTTCGGGTGGATCACTCACGTCAACTGCTCACGATCTTATGAAGAAAAGTCAAATTCCCTCATCATGTGCTACAGTGACGGTGGACATAATGTGCTCACGTTACTTAGGAGTTACGAAACTTTATAAGCATTAGAATCATTCTAGTCTAACATCTTAAGCTTCGTAATCAACTTGATAGAGCGAATGGGCAAGAGACTTTGCTACATATTTCTAATAAGCTTGGAAGATAAAGTTCATACTAATCATTCTCTTCAGAGAGAAAATCTTTACACTAGATTAATTCAGCTATTGAAATAGATGCATCCATGCAGAATCCTTGTGCTAAAAAGGCTTCTAGGCTCTCATCATACGCAGAAGGACCCAGTGGTCTGTTGCTGTCTGAATTCCTTTGTATATTCTTCCTAAGCTTGTAGCATCGTGCTCAAACCCTTAATCCTAAGACGTGACTGTGGTACTGTAGGTCACAGAGTTTTCGCCTTTTTTGCATGGCCTTTGCTTTTTCTGCCTCTCTGTAGATCCCTGACTTGCTGCTGCGAACCATTTTAAGGAATTTCACTACACACTTCACTGGTGTTCCAGCCAAACAAAAGGGAAGCCACACTGAACGTTAGGTCCGTTCAATAATTCTCGTTTTCTTTACTCCATACTCCAAGGGATGTGGTCCAGGGGTGAATCTGCGAACCTGACACGGGAGACGAACCTTCCTACCACACCACTGCCCTCCTGCTCTTCTACAGGACCAGGCATCGCTACAGTACCAAGGGTTGTGTGGTGGTCTGAGAAGGCATGAGCTGAGCCGCCAGGATCGAGTCACACAGACAGTGTGGCGTCAAGAATTAATGTGCATCAAAATGGTTTAATCGAGTGAGTGTCCTCCCCAGTTTACCTTTAAAGGGTTTTGTGTTTCACTGTCTCCTTTATCTTTAAGGGATTTCCTGTGTCACTGTCTCCCTTAGCTTTAAGGAACTTCCTGTGTCACTGTCTCCCTTACCTTTAAGGGAGTTCCTGTGTCACTGTCTCCCTAATCTTTTAGGGATATCCTGTGTCTTATTTAGAAGTTCATGTTGTGTGTGCACCAGATTACAATACATTGCCAAATAACGTAAAAGACGTTTGCACTTCCTGTCTCACCGATTAAGCAAATGTGGCTCAAGATATATATGGACGTCAGTATATCAGTCATCGAAGTAATTTCTGAAATTCTCTTACAAAAAAGCAGATTTAGAAGCTGATGATGGCCTTCCATTTTTTGAAGATCGTAGGCTGTTACCTTCCCCTACTTCCCTTATGAAACATACGGGAACAGTGAAAACTGACCTCATTAACGAAATAATTATGCTTCAGGAATTCATTACTCAACCTGTGAGCGTTCCCCACTGCAATCTAAATTGAATGTTCCATCGCAAATGGTTTTCTATTGAAGCCTGCGCCGCTCTGCTCTGCTCCAATATCCAGGAAACCCTCTGAAAAATCAAAGTGATTGTGAAGGCAGAATTGTTACAATTAGATGACGTGATGAGAACTCTGCAAGATGAAAGTCCCCGATAACCTGAAATGGTTTTACAGGGTGATTGTTTCTTTGAACAGAGAGAGAGAGAGAGAGAGAGAGAGAGAGAGAGAGATAGGAAATCATTATTGATGGTGTATGAGTAGTGAGAACAAATAATGGAAACAGCGTGAGGACATCAGTGATGGTGTATGAATGGTTGAGATAAAAAATGATGGAAATAAGGTGAAGACATCAGTGATGACAGGAAGAGAAGGGGGAGTGGGGGGGAAGTTATTAGTGACGGTGTATGAGGAGTGAAAATAGTGATGGAAATGGAAACGAGACAACTAATTATGAGGTGAGAGTTGCAGTTTGACCGTGAGAGAAGAGATCGATGAGACGTGCTGAGAAGAAATACACACTTCTGACTCGAAAGAAAATTATAAAAAGAAATAGAGAAAGAGGAAAACAAAATGAACCGGAATAAATGGATCGTAATGTCATAGTCGAGCATTCAGAGCAATAAACAGTTGCTGTATAGGATCTAAGTCTTTACAGACCCGTCCCACGAAAGGCCTTTAGACAAAGTAATGCTGTGTACGCCGGCCCATCTGGACAGCTCCTACAAGACGTGGACCCTGACAGCTGGAGAGTTTACGCACGTGACCTGAAACGGTAACAGGACTCGCCTCCCTGGCCTCTAGACATTCCGCAGACCTCCATCCCTTCCTCCATCCCTTAGGAGTATAGCTTCCTCCTATCGACCAGTAGGCAAGTGTCCCCAGCGTACCGCAACATACCCCCGGCCTAACCCAAGCAATTACTTCAATCTATCCTTCCTCTCAGTGAGTGGGGAAACCACATTGAGAAAAGCCTCTGTTATTTGCTGTGCTTCACAGATCAGTCACTTCCCAGGATCAGAAAGTAGAGACACGGAGGATTAAAAAGTAGAGACATGGATGAAGGAAAAACACGATTACTCACTTTAAAAAAACTGCTACTGAGAATGTGAGCGTCAAGTATAAGCGCTGAAGCTGTTAGTAGTAAAGTTGGGCAAACTGATACTGTCTGAGGTTTTACTGTGGCGGCTGGTGATGGAACCGAGGGCACTAAAGATGTCGCTTTCAATCAGGAGGTAAGGACTGTCCACAAGTTAGCTTTACCATTTCAGGGGCATTTGGACATCTTGTACATCTGCGGTATTGCCTCTCGCTCCTTTACACTTTAACACTGGTATTAAGTGAAAAACACGTACAGGTGCATTATTCTTTCGGAAGTTAATTGAACGCACATGTACCACGACTGAGAATTCTCTTATCTCTTACTTCCTTTGATAGTTGTTAATGTGTACGTAGCATTATATGACTTCATATTTGATGATAGATATGCATCATCGATTCCTTTAAGCATCAAACTTGTCTGTCCTGTTTGTTAATGATGATATCGTCACTCAGTCAAGGTCTTGGGAGCAAGTATACTATCAGACGCCTCTGGCATACAATAGGTCGTCTGAAAGCCCTTCACCTGTCACGATTCTTAGGACTGGCTGACCAGCACCACCACTGGTGAGTCAAGTTACCGAGTGACCAAGAACCCTCTGCTGAGTCAGGTTACCGCCGAGTCAAGTTACTGGGTAACCAAAAACATCAGTGGTGTGTTAAGATATTGGGTGACCAGCGACACCACGGGTGAGTTAAGTTATTGGATGGCCAACAACACCACTGGTGAGTCAAGTTACTGGGCGACCAACATCACCATTGGCCAATTAAGTTACTGGCTGACCAACAACATCCACGTTCAATCAAGTAATGGGGGAACCCACAATGCCACTGGTAAGTCAAGTTACTGGCTCACCAACAACACCAACATTGAGTCAGATGGGAGGACCACCAACACCACTGGTGATTAAAGTTACAGGGAGAACAAGAAAGCAACAACGTAAATGTTTCAGTGGGCAATGAACACCGCCAATGGAGAGTCAAGTTACTTGGTGGGTAACATCTTCTGTGCAGAGTGAAGACACTGAACACTCAATCATAGAGTGAATAGAGACAAAGAGGAAATCATAACCAGGTTGATCAGCTTTTGAGACGTAAATATAAGCAACTATAACCATGAGAAGATAAACGGCAAAAAGCGAGTGAAATTGTATGACCTTCCTTCTTCAGAATGGAAGACTTAGAAACGAATTAATCATTCATTCCATCAAGATGATTAGTATCCCTCGTGGTAGTACGCACTACTTGATTTCCTTTGATACATTATATTACTAAATATCTAATGGTAGAATGTCATCAAAGTCTGTTAATAGAAACTCTCTCCTCACGTGGAAAATTCTAAAATAATTATTTTTGCTCAATCTCATTGTCTATAAAATATGCATTTCATCTTAACCATCTTGCTAAACTTACTTGTTTATCCCGTTAATATGTATTTACAGGGAGAAAAAGTTTACGTATACATTTTCTCTTCTTCCAGGCCCGTACCTTTCATGACAGTATTTCATAAGAACATCAAACGGGTCACTCCACCCGAGGCACACACAGGGCTATAACAGCTTAAATAATCGACTTAAAAAGCGTAACCTATTTACTTAAATGGCTATAGAAAGCAACAAGGCACGTCTTTGATCCTAAGTATATAATAAAAAAGAAACGCCAAATATTGTTCGGAAAGAAAAACCCTGAAACATTAAGGGAAATGTTTGTCTGTTAAATGTACGTCGACCAAGGAAGAATGAGTCTCTCTAATTGTCCTTTCCCTCTCGCTTTGCTTGGAAACAATCACTGCATTTCATTCCAGGTTGATGCTCAGGTTCCTCTGGACTGACAAAGGTCACCAGGTGAGGTAAACACCATCAGATGTGATGGGTGAGTAATAGGAAGCCATATGTTAGTTTAGAGGTGCACCAGGCTAGCACATCTCCCTAAGTTGCAACGGTTTCTTCCCCTAAATTCTGAAACTAAAGAACGGCTGTTGTTGCGTTGCTGGAGTCATCAAAGATCCTGTGTCTCCTGAAGGCTACAGTTGGTCTTGTTGTTAAGGGTTGGTGCTACTGTAGATTGTATAACCCCTGTCAGCTATAACTGCTATTGACATATTAGTGTTGCAGTCAATTCTTTAGTTACACCCATGATAACTACAGAGCGACAGTAGTGTTCCCTGTGTTGTTATGGCGTTCGAGTACTTAATGAGGCAGTAACTCCTGACAGCCACACTAGTGTTCGCTGTGTGTGGTGTTGCAAGTCAATAGCTAACGTCTGTCACCTTTCATGCCTCTAGCTGTCTGATTCTGGTGTGGTTATGAAACGTCGTATGACTCCTGGCAACTCTGCCAGTTGTATCTGTGTTCATTTGGTGTTATAGTCTTCGATTATATATGTCCTGTGCTTTTAGTGGTTGATTATGTATGCCCAGAGTGTTGTAGTCTTTGATTATGTATGTCTTGTATGTTTCTGTATGTTGGGGTCTTTGATAATGTACATCCTCTCTGTTGTGGTCTTTATTTATGTATATCCTGTGCTGCTGTGGTCTTTGATTATGTATGCCCTGTTTGTCGTAGCCTTACCCTATTACGTCCTGAATGCTACAATAAACTTCTCTTCATCCTTGTGAATATCGATGGATCGACCTTAGCGAAACAATAAGAGAAACGACTGATGTGTGTGCTGCAACTTGAGGCTTATTAAGCGTTCATTGAATATTGCCTGTGTGTCAGTGGTTGTCTGGCAATAAACTCCTCTCGCCAGTAAGAGCGAGGGAACTATATGGGTCTGTCGAGGTTTAAACTTGACCATCCTTTTAAAATGGAAGTCCTCCCAAAAGCGAGTGTGTTGGATCCTCAACAACTATGCTGGACATCGAACTCATCCTCTCTGATGTGTCCTGAGCCACAGCGACGGAACATCAGCAAGGGTAAGGATCAGTTAGTGTGCGTCTTGTATTCATGACGGCCCTTTAGCAGGCGTGATGGCCCCTCAGCAGGCGTAATAGCCCCTCAGCAGGTGTGCTGGAGGTCGGCAGGCGTGATGGCCCGTCAGAGGACGTGATGGCCCCTGAGCAAACGTGATGACCCCATCAGGAGGCATGATGGCCCCTCAGTAGGCAGGATAGTCTCGCAATCATTGCAAGTGCCACTTATGAAGCGAGGTAACAGTCAGCTTGGCTACTCTCCCTTCACCAGTTTAATAAGCTGCTTTGGATGTTGTATGTTCAAGTTGTGTTGGCCCGTATACACGAGCCAGTCACAACACAAGCCTATCCCTGCACACCTGCCTATCCGTACATACCAGCCAATCCCTAAACAAATGCCAGTCCCTACACACTTGCCATTTCCTACACAGCAGCCAGTCATCACACAGCCAAGCCCTACACACCAGCCATGCTTACACCATAAACTGGTCATATCATTGTTACAGGTACTACTACATTATCATACCACACCATCATACCCACTATCATCACATCATTGTTCACATTATAATGACTGCCCTCTACCCCACGTCACCTTGTTCACCGTCAACACCACCACTATCACCCCGCACCACTGACTCACCATCTCGACTACTACAATCACCAACCACAACCACATGACACACCACACCACCACATATCTCTACCACCTGGCTAACACCAACATCACCTATACTCATACACCACCTCACACTTCGACACCCGCCTCTGTCTTAACTTTTGCACCCGCGCGACGACAGGGTCGTGAACAGGGGCGATATGGTTTGCTGGCAAGGCCTCTCACGGGCTTCCGGCTGGCTCTCAGCCAGTGTTATCACGAGCCTCCTGTAATGCTGCTTTTAGACATGGTTAGTGTTAGCAGTGGTTACTCCCCCACCTGCACTGTTGACACGATCTGACGGTGCAGCACTTCGAGAAGCAGCTCCACCGCTGAAAGATATATCTTGCTGCTATTTCAACTTCTCAATTACAGCTCACGGGCCAGGGAAAGAGAGAGTAATTTTGTGATCAGAGTATCAGATTATCAGAAGCTGGGTCACAGGAGGAAGCTCACGAAGGCAGTGGTCGAAATGATACCTGAAGAACAAAGAGACGTCATCAACATCGTAGTCCACAGAGAGTCATGGATGAGGAGGAGTAATAGAATTTGAGTTAATACTGCAGAGGTCTTGTGATTCCACCTTGGATGAGATAGATGGAAAAAAAACCCAGCTCACTACACGCGAACAGCAAATCCAAAATGGGGCGAATGAGGCCCTCGCTGGCGTAAAGAAGATATCTGCAAGAATATACCATATACATTTAGCTGAGCCTCGTTTCATGTATGAGTGATGGGAAAGCAGCAAAGAATCATCCAGCGACTTGCCTCATTTCCTTCGAACACGAACCTGAAGCAAAGTTAAAATAAAGTTGAATCAAAATAAAAGGAAAATAAACCAATTTCTAAGAGAGTGAACTTATATCGAGAAGGGATTTTTTTCGTAGCCTTTCAGCAAGTTTCTTCGTAGATTCGATGGACATAAATGTGTAATATCTGTGTTGTTGAGTTTCGTTGTTTCCCCACTCACAGTCAGGGTCGATCTCTCATGTGCCCATACACAGACAGGGTTTTTCTGTCATGTTCCCACTCACAGGATCTGTCATGTTCACACTCACAGTCAGGGTCGATCTGTCATGTTCACACTCACGATCAGGGACGATCCCTCGTGTTCCCACTCACGAGGTCGATCCCTCATGTTCCCACTCAGTCAGGATCGATCGGTCATGCTCTAGTAATAGTCCTGCACTATCAGTTGTCCAACTGCAATGAGCATGGCCCGTTACCGTCGCCTAACGATTTACAATTTCACAAGAGAGAGAGAGAGAGAGAGAGAGAGAGAGAGAGAACCGGCCGTCGCACAATTCGTTAGCGTTGATACCCGTGCCCCGCTCACGGTCCAGATGGTCCCGCAATTCCAAAAGAGCTTCTTCGATTGATCGTTATATGAAGCGCCTTCAAGGTTCTCATTCCTCACCTCATGATATCATGACCAGAGTATGATAAGGCCGTATTTCTCATGATATCATGACTAGAGCAGAGTAGGATAACACCGTTCTGCCTCGCTTTAAGTTGCATGGTAAGTATCGTGAGTTTTCCTTCCAAAAAAAACACACAGACATGACTGCGGTCAGGGATTGCGTGCGGTTAACAAATCTGGCTCAGCAATTCCTCGACTGGTAAGTAATTCTTTCTGTCCTCAGTGATGAGAGACATGGATATGTGGGGTTGAACATTACTCAAGCTCCTTTTACGTCATTCTCTTTGCGCTATAATTAGCTTTTGTATTTTTTGTCACATTTCAAAAGTACTGCAAGACAATGAGCCTGATGTTTGTTACGATATGCATGTGGAGGCTTTACAACTAACAAAGAATATCAAAACTTTAAACAGTGTGTGTGATAAAATGATCCTTCACTAACATCGGCTGCAAAGCTATCGACTCAGGTAAGCCATCGACCTGACCACATTCAGTATGTTAGTCTTGTGTGGAAAGATATATGACATTAGGCTGGTGGAGGAAAGAGGAGAGTGTCATTCGGTTATCCCATGGTGTGGAGGGTAGCTGCACACCCCGACGGCTGCCTACTACTGAGAGCCATAATTTATCTGGATATAAAGAAGATAAAGAAGCGAATGTTGAATACCCCAGTCTTCCCTCTGCTGCGCGATCTGTGTCGCATTCTAGGCAAATTTCTGTACTAGAACCACGCCCTAACTTCTAAGGAAGGAATCCGTCTTGGATTCAGCCGATGTAACGTAAAGTGAGACTTGACGCCCTTGTGATAATGGTAATTACAATCCAGGTGTAAATCACTCACCGAAGTTGATCTATTGAGTGGAATAAGTGTGTGTGCGTGTGTGTGTGTGTGTGTTTACCGAACGCATCCGTTGAATTCCTTGGATCAAGGCTGAAAGAATGGAACTTATCTGCTCCATCAACAATTTTCTCTACGTAGGAAATCAAGTAGTTAAGTTTAAGCCTTCAAGAAAGAAAGGTGAATGTCTAATGTGCTGAAACAACTCAGACCTTGTTAATATAACTGGCAAATGATAACATCATGATGATTGAAGACTCGTCATACTTTCTCCCAAGCGAGGACTAATAGTAGCACTGCTGTACAAGAGACACGACAGTACCTCTCTACCTGCTGACCATTCAGTTTACATGAATGAAACCTATGGAAATCTCGCGACTCTCCCATACACGTGCAACGACGGTGACCACAAACGATAATATTAGTGGTGACCAAAAGCGAAAAAAATCCATCAGCTTCTCTCGGAACAACATCTAAGAAGGCTGGCAATCTTAACCTTGCTTCCTATGCACATGCGACACCAGAGGCAAGACTCCAGCATGACGACAGAGAAGACTACTGGCCCACGAGAGAACAGTTCTCCCCAGGACGTCTGAACAGTGGGGCAGATCCATGTATCAAGACAGACAATGTATTATTGTCACAGATTCACTCAAACTTGGCCAGATGCAACAATTTCGTAAGAAACCGAGACAAAATCAGCCAAGAGTTTCCAGTAGCCTTGTCTCAAAATTACTACAAAGCTGGTGGGCGTCACGCAAAAGAAGTTCTATTTCTAACCCCAAAATACGACAGTTCAATGTGACATGTATCGTGAGAAGTGTTTGAACAGTCGCGTAAAAGATACCTCCTGAGGCAACAAGGAGTCTGGTTACCACGAGGATGTTCTATGACGTTCTCAGTTTGGTCTGTAACTTGGACCTGGCGCTTTGAAAAGGAAATGAATGAGGTGACCAAGTAGAGGAAAAAAAATTTTCTTCACAAAATCAATAAGCTGGACTTGTATTCTTGAGAAGTTGAAGCATTGAATAAACAGATTTTCAGTGTATATTTTCTCCCTGTGATCATGTATGTGAGGAGTACATTCTGAACGTGTTTTTTACTTTACATTCCATAACGGCAAGTTTCAACATTATTCGCGTATACGACGTACGCATCGGTACATGGAACTGAAAAAAAACCTATGTAGCATTAAAGTCACTGCTAGAATTAGTTAAGAACACAAATTTTCGTTATTTTCCCTCTTAAGTTTTCACACAAAATGTAATCATTGCATCACGATGCTAAACAAGAGAGCAAAAGTCTCCGTATGCCAACCCAGATTACTTTTATGTGTAAATGTTCTTTCTTATACAAAGGAAAAAGATGTGAAGAGGGAAAATGGAAATTCAACTTTCATGGACATGCTAATTCTACTCCACAAGGACCCGAGGTAATCTTGGGTTACAGCTTAGGGGCAATTGGTCACACTGAGGAACCAGAGCCACGACTGTGGAATGGTCACAGTGAGATATGAGAATCGACCATGGGTGAGACTGTGGTATGGTCACAGCATGGTACACAATTCCGCTTTGGGTGGAACTGTGGAATGGCCAGAGTAAGGGACGATAAAAATTATGAATACAGCCTGAATAGTGGCTACAATGAGGGGTCCAGAGTCTGCCAGGGGTGGTACTGTGGAGTGGCCACAGTGAGGGACCAGAGTTCACCTAGGATGGGACTGTAAATGGTGTGGCTACAGTTTGTACTCCACCTTTTTTTTCTCCCTTCATCTAGTTTGAAAATTATCAGCGATTGCAGCCGGTTCAGGATACGCATATATAAAAAGAAAAATACACTCGAACTTCAAATACACTTACTGTCTTCAGCTTCTCAAACATAACAAAAAACATCTCATGAATCCAGGATATCAAGAGTTTGTTCAAAGGTCATGTGAGAAATACATGTTAGGAATACATGGTTGTGATGTCTCAGTGCTTGTTAGAGCCAGCAGAATCTGTTGACGACCCGGACGGACAAGCTCTCCAAATAAGCAGCGACCGGCAGGATGAGAAGGAAATATATTTTCCGGGGAATTCCTTGTCCAAGAAGGAGTAAACAGACTTGAAACTCTCTCTCTGGGTCTGTCTTATAGAGGGGTATCTGTCCCTGGCTGAACCTTAAACTACAGTCTGCATCTTGTTTGTTACTGATGGTCTGGCTGTCAATGCTGAATAAGACATATATGATATATCCTCGTCTTACCCTCCACCCAACATCAATATTGGAAGCGGAATCCACATGCCACAATGGGGAGAAAAAGTACCTCCTCCTTCATAATGAACCTTGCATTATCCCTCAACGCACAAATCATTCCCAAATTGCTAAATGTTACCGTGACATGTTCTACTTGCATAAAAAAAAATCCTTAAGTCATTGTTAACCATTGCTGAAGAGTAGCACTTGAATCGTAATGACACACTGATGACAACTTCCCTGACGCCTGGTTAAATTATGATTATACATATGCCGTGTAATCACCTAACGGACCCAGTGAGGGGCGGAAAAGAAAAAGAAATGCGTATATCCCTAAGCTGAGGTGCATGGAAGGCACGAAAAGCTGATCCAAAATTCACTACCTGTATTTTCAGTACGAAATACTAGCCTCTCAATCTTCGTTGTCCGGCACCTTTATGATGCAGGGATCTGCACTGTATTCTGCCTGTGTTATTATAGTATGAGACTTAATTTACAGCCCAAAACCAGATCCTCAAACGAAGAGCTGAAAGAATTACGCTCGGGCTCAAAGCGGTCTTCCTGTCTGACTGAATAGAAAACATAAAAAAAAAAAAACATGCGAGATCACCTGATTATTGTAGTATAAAATGAAATCAGGGAAAGAAAGGTCACCCAAAAACTGAACACTGTGTGATCTGTTAAAACCAGAACAGAGGGTCTCCTTCGTGGCTGTGTTCAGGCGAAGCTGCCCGACAACCGGGCACCAGTGTGACGGCAGCTCTCAGTGTTTTGTGATCTGGCTCACGTTGAAAAGAACATCTGAAGTGACGATCTTGCCGAGTATTGCACATCTTCATCACGACTAAGGAAGGGAGTACACATTATCTATATTAGAATATCTTATGGAAAACTGTTGTAACAAAAGCTAAACCTCTGAAAAAGGTTTATTGTATTTATGCCACGAAAAAAAGAATCGTCCTTTTTTTCTAAGTGAAAAAAAAACGAAAAATATGGAATACAATCAAACAAGGCTTCAGTGTAATGCCATCAGGCGTCATTAACTTTACATAAAGAGCACATTTATGTCACTTATGATTATCTATTTCGTTGATGTCCCTTTTGAACGAGCACTATCGTTTGTTTGTCGTTGGATGCAGCAACGAATTACGGAAGAGTTCCTTGTGTGAAACAATGCCAATACTTATCTGAACATTATGACTATTATCTTCAACATCAACAGTAGAGTCGCTGTAGAACTAACAGGGTGCCATCTCAATTCGCAGGTTCGTTTTCAAATACTCACTCTTCTTACCCGTCCTCATTCTTTTCAAGAGATGCCTAGAAAACGGGTTTCGTGCAACAAAGACACACAGAAAAAGATGATTTTGTCACTTCAGAGTAGTTGGCAGATGTAGCTGGATTATATATATACATAATCCTGTTGTACATTTTAATGGTGGTACCTGAAAATTTTACAACCATCTTTTCTTTTAGATTTCTCCTCTCATCTCCCATTCCTAAACTGAGATCTACAGCCCAAAATGATCCCTAGGTATAAATATATACCCTTTATAACCATCTAAAATTATGGAAATATACGGAAATGGATCGATGAGACAAGAGATTGGGGTGGGTACGTTGGCTTATTGCAATCTTGTCAATTACATTATTTTTGATGACTCATTCTCGATATTCCTTACTGTAAAGTCCTTACGAATGTCACTAAAAAATCTTTTGCAATTAAATTAAGGAGGTTGGCATGGCTGAGGATGAAGGAGAAGTCACATACGAGAGAGAAAAAATATTCAAATTTTCAAGTAACATATTTTCATTACTTTTGGCATGACTGTCTTCAGGAATAGCTAACTATACCAACACGATCCGACTAATACTAAATCTAATGAAACAAAAAAAAATCATTAGGTGAGCTTTTGAACCAGGACAGTGTGAAGGGGACTATACTAACAGATATTGATAAACCAAACTAAGTAACACTAGATTAATCTCTTAGCTCCCAGAACAGCGTGGAAAGATTGACACAAACAAATCGAGGGGAGGTCACGAAGAGGTCATTCGTGGTCAATCATCATCCGAGTAAACTACTGTTGATGATGGTTGATAATTTGTATGGTCACCTCTGTGGCTTTCCGGCTCATGTATGATATGGTGTTCCATCGCTTTGCTTGCATACAAGTGGCTCTATGTATGAGGACGAGGCATCTGCATACTGTTTGTTCTACCAGTTCAGATGGGTTAGGGTGGCCCGAAACCCTGCCCTCGACCAGATTTCATTTGCATTTTAGGCGCATCTCGTTAATTCTACCAGTTCAGCCGGTGTAAGGTCGCCCAAAACCCTGTATTCGACCAGACATCATTTGCAATTCAAATGGAGAAGCACATCTCGTCTGTGTATTCTGTGAAAATTTTTATTTATTCATTACAAAAGGCAATAATCAGAAACCATGACTACCAGAACTGACACGCTCACACATACACACATATGGCACATGCTGGTGTGTTGTGTGTGTGTGTGTGTGTGTGTGTGTGTGTGTGTACGGGGCAACACTGGAGTGTAACTCTCTCCTTGTACCACACAATTAATAATCCCATATAGAAATCACACACACCACTGTCCACAACAAAATACAGAAACGATGGAGCCGACCAACGTCTTAAACATGTCACTGCTCCCAACCTTACACTCATTCCCATGACCTCCAGCATATTCAGTGAAAGTAAGATGCAGCCAACAGCTCTAAGGCTATACTGTTGGGATTACAGTCTCATCAAAGAACTACTCACTCCAAAAGTCTACATTTCCATGCGTTCCATGCTCCTGCGTAGCCTTGGGCTGCAGGAGCCTTTAGAAAGATCTTGGGTGTCACCAAGGCTCTTTCAGCGATACTGGTATTGAGGTATTTATAAGTAAATGAAGAAGTGGATTGGAACTCCCTCCACGAGATCCTACACAAGAGGAAGACCGAACACAAATTCACACATAATAGCATCATCCATCATCTGCAGCGACTCAGATGATAGTTAAGGTGAACGACCATTTTTCGAACTCTTTCTCAGTTTATTTATCCCTTCGCGTGGATCTACAGACTACAAGGACAAGACAGAATACTATTGTACTCCACCCTTGCCTCTCTATCGGTTTTGTGAGCTTATCACTGGATATATCATGATAATTAAGGTTAATTTCTAAATATAGGCTTTCAGAGCGACAGAAATGTCATTAGTTTGCCCTCTTCTACCTATCTATCCCTATCTTCGCCTTTATATCATCTCGACCCACTTAGGGAGCAGATAAGATATCACACTGGCTTTATTGAGACAGTATCGAAAATGAGTCATCATAGATAACATATTTGATAAAATTGCTCTAAACAATCACTTCTCCCTTTCACTAGAGTTCTCTGTACGCCTCATTTCGCTGTTATTGTAGGGTGTAAATGGATAGTTTAAACAGTAAAGGTCACTCTGCAGCCCCAGTAAGCAAAATAGACTCAGCAATGTTCGAGAGCTCGAAGATGGTCTAACTGGGCCTCCCTTCGACTAGATTTCAAGTCGTATCCTCCGCGTAATGACAGAACTGCTGGAAAACTGATTGTAAGATTTCCCTGGCCTACAATCTAACTGTACATCAGGGTTAGAAGTGTTCCATAGATATCCACCAAGCACTCAAGCACTCTGAAGCGACAAACATATTTTGTAGATGGATCTGAGCGCTACATTTTTGGGCCCACCTTGGTTCTTGATCTATCGTCAATGAACATAATAATGGCCAAGTCATTGGTGATCATACTTTAGACTTGGAATTCTTAAGAGTTAATGGCTCGTAAGATACTCTAACAACCTTGAAAAACCAACTGCAATGGTGGAGTAAATTCCTGGGAATAACAGCCCATCAACACAACGAGAAAAAGAGGAAATACGAAAGGTGGCAATAGTCGCTGTATATATATAAATGCTCTTTACGGCTCCCAGTGCCAGCTTGGATAATGCTTGCTCGTCATTAGCGGCGAGAGCACATCCGGAGGCATCAAAGTCCTCTGCAGATGCATAAAGAGTCTGGCCTAAAGTTGCTATCCCGATAGAAGAAGAGGATCTGATGTATCACAGTCTATCAGAACCCCTTTATGATACTGGGGATGGAGAGTACGGACATTGACCAAGAGGGTCCTTCCTTTTTCCATGTCTTTTGGCAGATAATCACTCAGACACAAATACGGATGTCGACTGTAGCTACTTGTATATAGAGTGGTGCTAATTATGCCAGCCAGTTCTCGGTAGATGCGTTCTCTCTCTCTCTCTCCTTAGGGTACGTTCCGAAGGTGCGTCAGCCTAGCATGAAAATGGATGCAGCCTCCCACTTAGTGATTCCTCGAATTGTGGCTTCCCCTTTAGACTCAAGTCCCGAAGCAGCCAACCCCTGGTAAATGTGGCCTACCTCTTTGTGATCACATTCCCGGATATAACTACCACATCGAAAGCGTTGCCGAGAAAGGAGGTCTTTGATGTCGAACATAATCATTCCGTCTGGGATGATGGGACAACGACCTTCTGCGAAGAGGTACGTGAAAAACCAGCTTCATACTAGCAGGGTTGAAGAAAATCACCATATCTGACCATTTCTTGTGGAGCTTCTATCACCATATTTCACCATTTTCTGTCGTGCTGTTATCACTATATTCAACCATTTCTTGTGGTGCTTCTATCACCATATTTACCCATTTCCTGTAGTGCTATCATTATATTAACCATTTCTTGTGGAGCTTCTATCATCATATTTAACCATTTCCTGTAGTGCTGTTATCACTATATTCATCCATTTCTTGTGGTGCTTCTATCACCATATTTACCCATTTCCTGTAGTGCTATCATCATTATATTAACCATTTCTTGTGGAGCTTCTATCATCATATTTAACCATTTCCTGTAGTGCTGTTATCACTATATTTAACCATTTCTTGTGGTGCTTCTATCATCATATTTAACCATTTCCTGTAGTGCTGTTATCACTATATTAACCATTTCCTGTGGTGCCTCTATCCCTATATTCAACCATTTCCTGTGGTGCCTCTATCACTATATACAACCATTTCCTGTGGTGCCTCTATCACTATATCATCTTGAAGGGGTAACAAGGATTTCTATTTAGGAATCTCCCTCGTTTACGCTGGAGTGAAATCTATGTTACACGTTCTGAGAAATTTGGTTGAAGTGTCGTGTTCATCCTGATGATGTGCAAAGTTATGGCCACCTTCGTGTCCCTCTTTCCTTAAACGAGGCGTAAAACGTCTTGAAAAACGATGCTCATTTCTCAGTAAATCGTTTACCACCATATATTTACCACAGACGCGACTTTAGTATATTTTTTTTTAGAATCATTAAATGCTGACTTAATTAACTGGAATATCAATATATCTCTGCATTTCCAGGCTGTACTAATTAACACGTCTCTGTGGTTATAAGGGCTGAAATACATCTTGATTGTTCGAAGTGAAACAATTCTTGATATTAGAAATACGTTTCAGATGAATTCGAGTGCGAAAATAGAGGGAGATATGAATCCAGATGTCGATTTTCATCCATATGACTCAAAAACGCGGCCTTCTAAAAAGAACAACTTGTTCTTACATGCCACTCCTTTTTTGAGATTATATTCTTAACGAATTCATATTTCGGCTGAAACGTTGTCTACATCCTGGGTACGAGGCTACAAGCATCCACAGTATGCGATTCCTTCACCAACCCATCTATCCCTCCACACTAAGCGTCCCGTGTGTGTGTGTGTGTCTCCTCATTCGCCTGCACCCCGGAGGTTTCCTTGCCTCACGACAACTCGAGAAAAAAATAGATGAAGATCGTGTTTCCACTCCTCTGGCACTTCGTGAGCGAGGTAATCCTTACTGGCACCTTCATCAAACACTTATTGTCGAGCCATATGACCTGAAAGAACTCTGATTCGCGTCTTGAAAAGACCCTTCAAAGAAACCTTGAAGATATTTTCCCGATATAAAGAACGTATCACAGACGACACATCCGCTGCAAAATATTTTTCCTGTGTTCAGCGTGGAGGAAAATGTTAAGAGATATTCTATTCAGATTCAAAATTCCCCCTCAAATATGATATTCACTTTCCAAGTATTGAAAATCCAATATGCAGATTCTCGCTCTAAATCCTAAACCTTTTATATAAAAGTGTCTCACGTAATTTAGATTAATCATAATGAGGTAGAATATGGTAAAGGATCTAAATGTCTTGATGGACCAGACGTCACCATTCGCTACGTAAAGCTTGTAAACTGTATAAACAAACTCCTCGGAAAGGACTGAAAACTATTCGTTTCTTCAGCAGCCCAACACGTCATTGCCATACACTAACCGTCGTTGTCTCATCACTCAGCTTAGACATGCGCATCTACAACGTAACAAAACTTTGTTACAAAGCAAGAAAATGAGAATCGTAAATCCGTACAAATAGCACTGATCCTGATATCACGCTTTACTGTATTGCAGATCAATTCAGTAACATTACAAATCTGTGCTATATTCTCAGTGCTATATTAATACGATATCTCTATTGGAGTTACCAAATTCCTTTGGCATGGCTGTATCATTGGGAATATAGTTTCAGCAAATAACTTCATAATCTAAAGGAGTCTGCATTTCCTTGCAACTGAAAGCACCGCAGTCTTGTGCAGCAAGAGCCTTGAGAAATATACTTTGTTGCTGTCTCCCGCTTTAGCGAGGTAGCGCAAGGAAACAGACGAAAGAATGGCCCAACCCACCCACATACACATGTATATACATACACGCCCACACACGTACATATACATACCTATACAGTTCAACGTATACATACATATACATACACAGACATATACATATATACACATGTACATATTCATATTTGCTGCCTTCATCCATTCTCGTCGCCACACCGCCACACATGAAATGGCTTCCCCCTCCCCTTGCGAGCGCGCGAGGTAGCGCTAGGAAAGACAACAAGGGCCACATTCGTTCACAATCAGTTTCTGGCTGTCATGTATAATGCAACGAAACCAGAGGTCCCTTTCCACATCCAAGCCTCACAAAACTTTCCATGGTTCACCCAAGACGCTTCACATGTCCTGGTTAAATCCATTGACAGCACGTCGACCCCGGTATACCACATCGTTCCAATTCACTCTATTCCTTGCACGCCTTTCACCTTCCTGTATGCTCAGGCCCCAATCGCTCAAAATCTTTCTCACTCCATCCTTCCACCTCCAATTTGGTCTCCCATTTCTCTTCGTTTCCTACACCTTTGACACATATATCCTCTTTGTCAATCTTTCATCACTCATTCTCTCCATGTTACCAAACCATTTCAATACACCCTCTTCTGCTCTCTCAACCACACTCCTTTTATCACCACACTTCTCTCTTACCCTTTCATTACTTACTTGATCAAACCACCTCACACTAATACTGCTCTCAAATATCTCATTTCCAACACATCCACCCTCTTCCGCACAACCCTATCTATAGCCCAAGCCTCGCAACCATATAACATTGTTGGAGCCACTATTCCTTCAAACGTACCTATTTCTGCTCTCCGAGATAATGTTCTCGCCTTCCACACATTTCTCAACGCTCCCAGAACCTTCACCCCCCCCCCCCCCGTGACTCACTTCCGCTTACATGGTTCCATCCACTGCTAGGTCCACTCCCAGACATCTAAAACACTTCACTTCCCCCTGTTTTTCTCAATTAAAACTTACCTCACAACTGACTTTTCCCTCAACCCTATTGAACCTGATAACCTTGCTCTTATTCACATTTACTCTCAGCTTTCTTCTTTCACACACTTTATCAAACTCAGTCACCAGCTTCTGCAGTTTCTCACCAGAATTTGCCACCAACTCTGTATCATCAGCAAACAACATCTGACATTTCCCAAGCCCTCTCACCGACAGCAGACTGCATACTAGCCCCTCTCTCCAAAACTCTTGCATTCACCTCCCTAACAACCAAATCCATAAACAAAGTAAACAACCATGGGGACATCACGCACCCCTTCCGCAAACCGACATTCACTGGGAATCAATCACTCACCTCTCTTCCTACTCGTATACATGCCTTACATCCTAGAAAAAACTTTTCACTGCTTCTAGCAACTTACCTCCCACACCATATACTCTTAATTCCTTCCACAAAGCCTCTCTATCATTTCCATCATATGCTTTCTCCAGATCCATAAAAGCTACGTACAAATCCATTTGTTTTTCTATGTATTTCTCACGTACATTCTTCAAAGCAAACACCTGATCCACACATCCTCTCCCACTTCTGAAACCATACTACTCTTCCCAAATCTGATGCTCTGTACATGCCCTTACCCTCTCAATCAATACCCTCCCATATAATTTACCAGGAATACTCAACAAACTTATACCTCTGTAATTTGAATACTCACCTTTATGCCCTTTCCTTTGCACAATGACATTATGCATGCAATCCGCCAATCCTCAGGCACTTTACCATGAATCATACATACATTGAATATCTGCACCAACTAGTCAACAACACAGTCACCCCCTTTTTTAATAAATTCCAAAGCAATATCATCCAAACCCGATGCCTTGTCGGCTTTCATCTTCCACAAAGCTTTCACTACCTTTTCTCTGCTTACCAAACCATTCTCCATGACCCTCTCACTTCGCACACCACCTCGACCAAAACACCCTATATCTGCCACTCTATCAAAATACTTCAAAATACTTACTATATCTCCTTCTCACTTTACCACTCCTTTTTATTACCTCCCCATTAGCCCCCTTCACCGATGTTCCCATTTGTTCTATTGTCTTACGCACTTTATCTACCTTCTTCCAAAACATTTTTTTATTCTCCCTAGAATTTATCATACGATCATTCACTTTTTGGCGCCAAGGGTTCGGATCCCAGTCTTACCAGGATATACTTTCGGATTCCTTTCCGAAAACTTCGTAGGGTTGCCCATAACCACTTTTTTCGGAAAATTCCTGCTGCTCCAAGCAGCGTTACACTCAGCAGCAGGAGCAGGATAGACTCCTTCGAAGTAGGAAGTTCTTTGACTGGACCGTATGTCGTCAATGACGAAGATAAAGGCTAGAAAAAGGTTGTTACCTGTAGTTTCCTCGCGCAGAGCTGTTTCAGGACTCTCCCAGCGCCGGGTGAGCAAGGCGTATGGCCCTGGTAGCATACCTCCTCGTGTGCCTCCGGTCCTTGCTCGTCTACTTTGCCTTTGTCTGACAATCCAGGATTATTCTTCCTTTCATATAGAATGCTCAAATGCACCCCATCCGCTCTAACCCCTCTATCACCCTAATGCTTTCACTCCTGCCATCAACAGAATCTTTGAGCCTCTCTTAAATACTCACTTCTTAAACTGTTAAAAATCCCATTTTCTTCCTTCTTCTCATAGCTTGGGGGTCATCTCGATCGTAATTTCTCGGTAATCGCTTGTATCACTTTCTTCCCATCCAAGACAATCTCACTGACATTACCGTATGTGGCAAGAGGTTTTTTTTTTTCTTTTTTTTTTTAAACTATTCGCCATTTCCCGCGTTAGCGAGGTAGCGTTAAGAACAGAGGACTGGGCCTTTGTGGAATATCCTCACCTCGCCCCCCTCTGTTCCTTCTTTTGGAAAATTAAAAAAAAAAACGAGAGGGGAGGATTTCCAGTCTCCCGCTCCCTCCCCTTTTAGTCGCCTTCTACGACATGCAGGGAACACATGGGAAGTATTCTTAATCCCCTATCCCCAGGGATAATGGCAAGAGGTATGTCTGATATATTCGCGTCTTACGTATGTTCCTCATCGAATGTGACCTACGCCCGGAAGTACTGAAGACATATCTTCCCTACCTCGACCGTGGTAGGCTAAAATCTTGATCCTAATGGGAGAATTTAACATACGATTATCGAAGTAGGGTGAATCCCTTCTCCGATATATAGGTATATAGTTTGAAACTTTCTCAAACCTTCTGGGATTAATAGCCTCGTAAACATCAGTCTCATTACCTTGATATATTGTCTTGCAAGAAAATTAGCATATATCCTATGGTGGACTCGAGTTTTTAAACCTGAAGGGAGAAAAGAAAACCACAGAAGAAGAGACGTTGTTAGGGTGAAATTTGGTCTCATGCAGCGCAACACTATAGTTGTGTTGCTCAGGAGTTAGGATTTATACACGCACGGTCACAACTGCTGCCTTGGTTATGGAAGAGTCTCACAACACACACACACACACACACACACACACACACACACACACACACACACACACACACATAAACACAGGGACAGATCTACTGACTAGATGATTAAAAGCCAATCTAATAAAGAACAGTGCTCAAGCCACAATCCCACACCTACTCAAGTAAGTGCACAAGTTACGACACACACCCACACCGCATCACCTGCTGAGCACCTAACAGATTTCAGATGAATATGTTATCCTTGTCTTGATGACGTGTGCATTGTACATGTCGGGAGGACATCTTCGTCGCGTATACGGTTTTCCTATTTCCCTGAAATCCCACTGTACACTTGAGGCGGGACGCATTTCGTATGTATTTTTCGGTAAGAGTAACGTCGTAGTCAACCTTTCCATCTGGCACTATATAGTTCAGGCGTTCAGGTGAGATGACACCCTCGCTGGCGACACACAACACATCCAGCACCAAAAAACGGTTCATAACAGACACACGACAACACAGTCGAAAGTTTCCAATATCGGAACTATTGATCCGACTTGTGCCCACGTCAATCATGAGGGACAGAATGTGGAACTGGAAACGCCGACATGTCAGCACCGAACTGTTGCCGGGGTTTCAATTCTCTCATTTTTTCTTCTTCTTTTCACTTTCATCGAACCGAAGTGATGCATCCCCTTTAAATCTCGTCTAAAACTGTGACATGAGTCGATTTCCCATACTGAGTAAAAGATACATGAGCCACCTCTTCCCTCAAAGGCAAATCTAATTAGATCTTACGGGATTAGTATATGGAAGGGCTTTGTGATCTGAAGTCATAGATTATCGAAGTAAATAACTTAATTATGTGTGCTTGAGTGTCTCGATAACCGTAGGTGGGGGACGTGATTGCAGTCTTTACTTAACTGCATTGAGCTACTGCTTCACTCTTGAATACTGTATAATCCATGACATGATGATCATCCGGAGTCTAAAAATACCTATTTACACCATAAAACTCGGGTTCGGTGATTTCTGGCGAGAATATAAGGAGTATAATCTCGTTGGTTAACCACAGAGTTAAAGGACCCCTGACAGTTTTCATTCTATTAGCTACTTGTAAAGCCTCTGGGTCGTGTTGTACAATTACCTGGCCCAGTTAAGCTAACAAGACGTCCATCATAGCTGACAGGGTCGAGGAGATTACTTCACGGCAACACAGACGTACTGGACATGTGTTCAAATGCTTTACAAAAGGAGTTGATTAGACTTGCAGCAATAGACTATAACGTTGAGACCTGGGATTAGGATAACTTAGTGAGCAGTAGAACGAGTGCGTGTGAGGGAGGTAAATGATGCTGGTTACTGACAACAGCTGGGTCGAACCTGAAGTTGTGGGTATTCTGGTGGACAACTCAAACTGGGTAAGAGCGATTCGTACGGTACATGGTGATGTTTCCTCCGCAATATGACGACTGTTCAAGCTTGTGTATGATTCAGTGTGGGTCACAGTGCCTCTGGTGACTTGAGCTAAGTCGACATGGTGGTAACCCTCCTTACATTCCTTAGCTGTCGATCAAGATGTTTCATCACCACAGGTATGTCTGTAAGTGGGCAGTAGACTCTATCAACTCCCTCACAGTAGAATAAACCCTGAGAGGTTGTACTTCAGGATACAACCCTTGTGCAGGTTACCAGGGACGGGGCGACACCTCCTCAATTTCCTGCCCATGTAATCAGACTATGATAGAAAGAAACTCATGAAAAACCAGTTACCGTCATATATGGGCCGAATATCAAATCCGGGAGTGCTCAATTCTGGGAGTTTAATCGGGTTTGGGAGTGGAAGTTTACCCAGCATATCCATTCCGATCCTACGGAAGAAAGTGACCCTACACACACTTTCTCTAACTCGACCCTTGCGTGCCTCTGACATTACCCAGACCACGCAATACTCGGCAAGCCAGTGCGTCAGATTAGTACGGTGTGGACTTGTGCAACTTAAAAGGATGGAGCGATCTGACATCATTTTCATTGGAACGCTTTACCTTTTCATGTTTTGTTTTATCTAAAATATCTGATCACCTCTGTTTAGAAGTTGTCCCTCAGCCTTTTTTATTTCATCTTTATCCATTTGCTCTTTGTTCGTGTTATAATGTAACGAAGCTTAGTAAACAAATGAAGATCGTTCAGTACACCCGCATAGATCCAGAGAGATATTTGTTCTAGTTAAGTCAACAGTCTCGATGAAGTCGCTGGATATTCCCCCAAGAAGATCGCGTCCTGACGACAGTTCTCCAGCGGAAATGAGTTCCTCCAACGGCGGACACCGCGGCTGGAGAGAGCATAAATTTAGCCGAGTGTGCGGGCAAATGATGCCCCCAACTGGTAATGCCTGGTAATGCCTAGGATGCATGCGGAGTTATGCTGGTCTGGGTGAAGGTTGAGCAGCGAGTGAGGGGACACTTTAGGTGCATCTTGTCGCCTACGTGCAAACCTGGCGCTAAGGTCCTACGACAATGAAGGGAAAAGGAACTTGTGTGGTATATAATTGATTTTCTATAACTCGTTGAGTTTTACGTTGTACATGACATGATAACTTTGACTATGAACAGGAGCAGCAGATCATACGTTACAGCTCTATGTAAGAGGTTAAGTTTAGGCTCTGTGTGTATTTCCCTTCAGCTGGTTGACAGATCTGTTATAGTAAATAAGTAGAATGATAAATAAGCTGATGCGTAGAGTTAACTGATAGAGCCTTGTGGTTGGGAACAAACGTGGCTTGATAGCTATATCATCTTTAATGAAAGAATAAGACTTCCTGGCATTACTCCATGTAGAATGAATATAAGCCTCGTATTTATGATTAGTATCTGCCGCAGGTCGAGTTTATGGAGTAATCACCTGCATATACAATGGTCACTCATCTTACATAGAGCCAAGAACAGAATAACAATAACCACAGTTACTCACATTCATTCTACAGCTATCATGTACAGTGCAACAAAACCAGAGCCAAGGAAGCACACAGACCATTCTTTGTTTTCCCTTGGCCACTTCTTACACCCTGCTTCAGCCTAGTAATGAGTCGACCGCTAAAACTATCACCCACTTTCGCACCAGTCACCCAAATCCTCCTCGCTGTCCCACTCATTCTTGCTCCCTCCGCTTCTAACATGCACACACCTCTTGGTCCACGCTCTCTTCGCTCATCATCTCGGTGTGCAAACCATTTGAGCTTCCCCGTGCTTAGGTCTCTGAACCAGACTTCATTTACTGTCACACCTCACTTGTAAGTCATCTCACACTGGTATATATCTTTAAGAGAAGTCAGTCATGGTTTATATATATATATATATATATATATATATATATATATATATATATATATATATATATATATATAATATATATATATATATTTCTTTCTTTCAAACTATTCGCCATTTCCCGCATTAGCAAGGTAGCGTTAAGAACAGAGGACTGGGCCTTTGAGGGAATATCCTCACCTGGCCCCCTTCTCTGTTCCTTCTTTTGGAAAATTAAAAAAAAAAAAAAAAAAAAAAAAAACGAGAGGGGAGGATTTCCAGCCCCCCGCTCCCTCCCCTTTTAGTCGCCTTCTACGACACGCAGGAAATACGTGGGAAGTATTCTTTCTCCCCTATCCCCAGGGATTATATATATATATATATATATATATATATATATATATATATATATATATATATATATATATATATATATATATATATATATATATATATTACCATGTGTCTCTAAGCTTAGATTTTATGGCAGCCATGTATATCTTTTCCCTAAATCACATACCAAATTAACGATACAAGATCTAAAGTTCAGAACCAATTTTTATTTTCCTTTTTTTTTCTTTTCCTCCCCAAACTCTCGGTAGCCCATCTGGGTCGCGCCCTTGCATTTCTCCAGGGAAATTGGAAGGCGAGAAGATTACTGCTGAGGCAAGAGCCCCGCCGGTATCTCTCGACCATTGTGGAGGGCGAGGGTGCGTGATGATGATGGAAATGGCTGGACGGAGCTGTGATCTGAGCCCTGCTTCCTCGTAATCATCTCATTTCAATTTTCAATCTCCCGCCTGATTTACGGGTTGTTAAATGACCCGCATCTGTTAATTCAAGGTCAAGCACTTGCATCATAGAACAAATCTTTTTTTTCATTCTTTTAACACTATGGTGGCGACTGTTTAGGTAAAAGGTTTTATTTCAAAGGCACACGATATTGGATGCAAAAAAAGAAAAAAAAAAGTTTTACATTTAGATCACATATTCTCGCAAAACTTTAACACACGGGCTACTCCAACACATACGACACTGGTCTTTAAACTGATACATTATCATTCACAGCCAGTGAGCATATCCTATCTAGTATACATATTCTCTATCTCCACCTTGTTCCATTCCCATGTCACCCTCGTCCCCAGACCCACCACCAGCCGAAGGGGGAATGATCAGGGTTTTCTAACATCAAGACACTCAGGTCCTGTAACTGCAGTTATGTGTGTATCACTAATGGTTTTTCCCTCCACCGCTTACCACAGTATTATCACCTCACCTTCTCTACTGGACTTTTATCAAGCACACCTTACCAAATTGGCATTACGGTTATGTACATGATAAATCTATATTTCTTATTCAGCTCATCCAGCATTTCATAAGTTTTCCATACTAAAACTATTTAGAGTTTTCTGAATTATCATTTAATTTCTGAATATAGTTTTCAAGCTCCTTTTAACATCATGATGAAGACGATCATGAAAATTCAAATTAGATTTCGGTCCACAAATCTGTTACTTGCGAAGCCGAACTGATACCTCGAGAACCTACTGTGGATGAAATTGAGGCACTGGACATGTTGACCATGTCTCTCCCCGTCTCTCTGTCTCCCTCCCTCATCAGCTTTCACCCATTATTTCCTTCCACCTGTCATCCTTCCCTTCAATCATATCTCCGACTTCTTAATTCGTCCTTCCTCCCCCTCCCCCTTCCATTTTTTTTCCTGCCTCATCCTGTTTTTCGTGTTTCCTCGTCTCAACTCATGTATTCTTCTCTTCCCCTCTCTCCAGTTCCCTCCCTCGCCATCCGTTCCTCATCTCCATAATCCTACGTGGCAGCGAGTCACGAACCCCATGACATGCTAGTCTACTGTCCATGTCTCACTTTTATACTCACGACTCACACTGGAGGTCAGTACGCTATAGTAACAACTTTTCCTAATACATTCATATCGAGTGAAACGAGAGTCAGTAATGATTCTATACCAAGACACACACACACACACACACCAGGCACGTACTCTACCACAGAGGTTTATGAATGTACCAGAAACACTGCTTGAAACATTGTCCTGAAGAGGAGAATTAACAAGATCGTCGACACAAGCATCATGAGTGATGCTTACAATAGAGGGAAAGATGGCAATAACCCATAGTTTCTATTTTGACACGTGTCCAAAATAGGTATTCATTCAGATTGCTCTTACGATTCATAGTCGCTGTAGGAAGTTCCGCTCATATGACAGTGGTCAGAGGTACACTACACAGTTACTAAGGTAGCAGAGACGACGCACGGTGCCAGAGAGGCAACTCCCGTGACGTTAAGGCAGCGCAGCTCCTCAACGGGTAGTTGTTGCCAGCCTTTGGGATGTGGCTACCTTGTCCTCCTGTCCCCTTCAAAGTAAGACTACCACCAGGGTCCTGTGACTGAGGACAAGGCGTGTAACATTCAAGTCATCCACTAAGATTACTAGGAAGTTGCTCATATTGTCTGATAACGCTTCAGGAATACTGCTGATGGATACGTCAGTCTGGTGAGGGAGGACGACCATGACACTACAGTGGATAGAAGGGTAACCATGAGCGGATCAACCTCCTGGACGTTACCAGTGACTGCAGAACCACCATGAACTGTCCAACCTCCTTGAATACTACCAGTGGTGGGAGGTGCTACTTCTGAGTACGAAAAGCATCACTTGATACTGACGATGCTATCGAACTCGCCAGCAGTGACGTATTAGCCTCAGCGATAACACGAGCGATAGCAGGTTATCCTCAGTTTGATCAGACTCTCTATACAGACTTTACGGTTAGGACTTCTGTAGCTATTCAGAAACAATGACCCAAATGAAGAACAAAGGAGAAACAATCCATAATGCCTTGGTCTGGGAAGGGCAGCAGCTGTTGCCTCTCCAGATTATTATAAGATTTTCTGGGTAACATGTGTGCGTGTGTGTGTTTGTGTAGGTGTGGGCTATGTTGGTCTATTGGGCTATATTTGCACTTCTACATCCACTGACTTATTTACACGATAAGTTAATAAGCTGCAACTTCGGTACGAAAAATAGCATTCATTCTCAGTAACACTTAGCTTGCCCAGGTAAAAACTTATCATGTATATTAGATGAAATAATCACAAAACAGACTTTCCCCAAAAGAAAAACAGATTCTTCCTCAAGAATCAGTTTCAGGGAAAATATCAAAACTTTGCTCAAACTTTCTAGGAATCAATAAAGATTATTACCCATGTTCCAAAGTTGACTTTAAACCACTTCTCGTATTAGAATGAAAATATTTCAAAAGAGTAATATTTCCACTGCCTATATATGTACTAAAAACATCCATCCCCCCACCCCCACCCCCCCACACAAAAAAAAAAATCAAGTGATAATGTTTTATTTGACTCTCAAGACAGTAATGTGGCGGTCGGCTTCCAGGTCAAGAAATCCTTTCATATCATTTCCAACCCACGCGCACATTGACGTGGAAGAGAAGGAGGAAGGATGATAGCAAAAGAGGACTTAACACGTATCCCGGCAGCTGGGCGACTGAAAACACAGTGACAATAAGCAGAGTGCAACCCACACCTTTGTAGCTGAAGTAGCAGTGAATACGAATAAAGAATTGCCATCCGCATTGGAAGAGCATTCAAGAAGAAGGTTCAGCCAGCAGTTACTCCCATGACAGAAAGGGACAAAACTGACTTCAAAAAAGAAGGTACCAAACGCTGAATGGCATAACAGTTTGTCACTAAGCTCCTCCAACTCATTAATTCTCTTACGAGCAAACGTCTGCCTAACGGGGCAGCCGGGCTCATACATTTCTTTCTTTTTCGTATGGAAACTATTACTCACAGGCTTTTAAGTCGTGTACTCTAGGTAAAAAAAATCATCTTCCAGGACGGGTTCGATGAATTTCGAAACGATCAATACGACTCATGCTGTCTCGGCAGGTTTGGTAAGCGTGAATGCAAGGCAAATTTCCTAATAATTATGATAGCCCCACTTTAGAGTCATTACCATCGAAATATGAAATCAATATAACATTTGCTCTGGCTAATGACAGGAAATGTCGTTAGCAGTCGATTTATTTGTACAATATCGTGAAAGCAGGGCTACCAGTGTGAAGCCAGACCGATGGGCATTTCTCAAAATCCTTCGTGCGTATTGTCAAAATGTTTAACATAAAGTGGCAAGATACTTTTTTTTTTTTTTTTACCACGTGTACAACGTCTAAGCCAAACGTCAAGAAGTAGACAGGCTTGTAATCCCAAACTTACTAACCGAAGAGTAACTAAGATAAATGGAGAGAGGACTATTGACTAAAGGGCTGCCCTGATAAATGAGGAGAAGACTGTTAACTGAAGGGCCCAGCAAGATAAACGAGTAAAGGACTATTAACTGAAGGGCCAACAAGATAAATGAGGCAAGGACTATTAACTGTAGGGCCAGCAAGATAAATGAGGAGAGGATTATCAACTGAAGGGCTACCACGATGAATGAGAAGAGGACTATTAACTGAAGGGCTACCACCATAATTGAGAAGAGGGCTGTTAACAGAAGGGCGACAATGATAAATGAGGAAAGGATTGCGACTGCATACTTACTGATAAATGATAATGATGTGGGACTTGATATTTCATCTTTTCTGCCACTTAGACGTATGCTGTGGCATGAACCCAAGTGGTAGTTCGTAGGTAGTCGAAATGGAAAAATGGACACCCTACATAGTAGTTCTTACCTGTGCTTTGATTTGTGCACTCCAAAGTTGAAGACAAAGACTCACACACGTAGGGTGAAACCAACCAAAGTTAACCTCTAATACGTAACATTCAACGACTTGCTAACTCGTATTTCACACAAAGGTAGATCCACTGAACAGTTACCATTCTAACGTCCAGTACAACATAGCTGGGAAAACAGATAAGATCTAAAATCAGATAAGCTATAGACGGTTGCCATTCCTTATCGTCGTATTACGACAAACGTTAATGTATTATTGGTCTTTATAGCCACGAATATCACTCACTCTATGTAATGATTATCATGTTTAGTGGAAGCATTGGTGTGAGCATCATCTTCATGCCATAATATATAATTCATTTACAAAATGTTAGAAATATCTGGCTTGCAGTAGATGTTTCTCTAAAGTGGCTATCATTATGGGTAAGACTCGACTGGGCGAGCACAGCCTGAAGCATAATGATACAAAATTACTGGATACTGTTCCGCGACTTTTGCAGGTTGGTTAATGAGTCCTCAGCGGTGTGCACAGTAGTGCTAAACTCTCTCTCTCTCTCTCTCTCTCTCTCTCTCTCTCTCTCTCTCTCTCTCTCTCTCTCTCTCTCTCTCTTCCCTGGAAGGAATTTCCTTAGCATGTTCTTCAGCCGCGCTACCTAACACTAAGTAGCAAGTACTTCACTGCAGGGAGGCCAGGCCAGCAGGTACTTCGCTGCAGGGAGGCCAGGCCAGCAGGTACTTCACTGCAGGGAGGCCAGGCCAGCAAGTACTTCACTGCAGGGAGGCCAGGCCAGCAAGTACTTCACTGCAGGGAGGCCAGGCCAGCAAGTACTTCACTGCAGGGAGGCCAGGCCAGCAGGTAGTTCGCTGATAGGATCCCAGGACAACAGTGAGCAGGAACGTTCCACTCCAAGAGACCAGACAAGTAATGACCAATCATCTCACTAGAAACCTTTTACGTCACCAGCTACCTTACGCCTGAGGCCACCAGAGGGACTCTACCTATCACAGCCCGAAGCCCAGGCCAGCAGTAAGAGGGAGCAGTACGGTGAGCCCGGGCAGTGTGGCCGAGTTCTAAGCCAGCAAATATGTAACGGCGAAAATAAGCTAAAATGAAATCCATTCTTGATTCATCACTTCAGAGGAATATTCATCAATGCAGCACTGCATCTGCTTTATCTCGTTTCCTACTTTTAAGTGGCACATTTGCACATCTGGGGCAACAAAAAAAAAAAAGGCTGCAGGACTCTGGCATATTTCCATATCGCATATCAAGCAGGAGGCTTCAGCAGTTGCAGGAGAGCAAAGCGGACGAGTAGTTTAGACTCCAGTGGAAGTAATGTCCACCTGATAACATAGCTGTTATCTAACTGATAAAGGAATGATTGTTCTTTTTTTCGTATTACATATACACGCTACGCATCTTACGCCAGGCACCCAGTCATCGACCAGCTGCAAAAACGAGGATTAACGGTAGGATTATAACTCCGAGCCGGTTCCCCTGTCCAGAATTCGAAACCGGGCCCGTTAGATTAGAAGACTGCAACACTAACTACTGCATTATGGAAAGCTGTGAGACCGACTGTGAGGCACGAACTCCCCAATGACCCACAGATTAAGAATCTTATTTTCTACCAACTGGTTGTACTTGTGTGTGGTCACGAGTATGCACATCGGCTTACACTTTTCGTAGATCAACAACTCCCTATCTCTTCCTTGAGCCCTTGACGTCCTTCGCTCTATTTTCGTCATCATTATATAGCCTCGACAGAGGACGACCTACACTCTAGCTCCACCAGTTCATAAGTATAATAGTCATGACCAACACCAGTTACAACCACAGGAACCAGAGAAGTTGATGGAGACATTACCTCTCTCCTTACAGTGAACATACCACTTTTCTATCCCACCTTCCCACCCTTGGTTTCTGTAGCCACACTCGACCCTCATTCCTTCCTTTCCTTACCATCCATCACTGGTGGTCACACACCAGCCTCCCTCATGTTATCATATTATTGTCATGACTGCTGCGTGTAGGTGCCTGGCCCAGGTACCGTGGCTGTTACCACGGTGCTTATTTAAAAAGACAAATCCCTTGTACTAAACATCATCTCTCTCTCTCTCTCTCTCTCTCTCTCTCTCTCTCTCTCTCTCTCTCTCTCTCTCTCTCTCTCTCTCTCTCTCTCTCTCTCTCTCGTTTCTGTTGCTCGTTTAAAACATCCGAGATGGAGGCGCCATTTACTGCACACTCCAGATGAATGTCTACCATCACCATCATCAGTGGGACGTACCACAAACAAACGCCCGATACTGCGTTGTCTTTGGCAAGAAATACTTTACTGTAAGTGTCTCGTGTTGGCCTCAGCCTTGTGGTGAGAGGTTAATGTACAGGTTGTACTGATCACGACATGGGGAGGGGGATCTCATGGACCATTGGTTGGCCAGGGGAGGACGACAACTTTGTTGCCTCGTAGTAGAGTGGTAGCTGACCGCCTTCCATGTAGCAGACCAGAGTTCTAATCCTTAGCTTTTTAGGCATAAATTGTTTTTATCTATTCCATGTGTAAATTGAATGCATTGAGATGTGTACTGGTATGTATATGGTTCCAATCTACTCACAGCGTTTGAGTTCCGATCAAAAAATATATAAGCAGTGAACTAACCTAGATCGTGTTCCTGCCTCCCATCCAAAAATCCCGACACTGAATTCAAATGTACTAATGATGCCATCTAAGCTCCTCATTTACAACAAAGTCTTAAAATTCTTTCCCGTTTTCGTCAATTTATGGATGAATTACACTAACACCTCGTACTAAAACTGTGACCAGAGAACTTACTCCATCATGCGACTGCACAGCGTTCCTCTCAGAATGATACAACTACATGACTCTTCTCGGTTACAAGTGGAGAACATTCGCCAATAACACTGAATTCCCACATACACATTTTATTTCGATTAGATATCCACAGAGGATCCGAAGCCACTATGGGAATTCAATGCACCGCGTTGTTACAGAGACCAACAAAGTCTTGTACTGGAAATAAAAAGGAAAGATACGTGCCTTCGGCTCCTGGTCCGTGGACGCACTATTGGCCCCCGGCAATGACTGTCAGCATAATGGACTGCTGTAAGATTGTTTCCCTGTATCATGGCCGGTACAAGCACTCGAGCTGGCTGACCCAAATATTGTGAGACTCAGGGTCGCTAGAAAAGGGAAAGTAATAGTGCTATATTTTCCTATATTCTTGGAGCGAGAAGAGAAAATCGGAAAGAAAAGAGAAAGTTATACTCGCCTCAGATCTGGGTTAGATAAGAACCGACTAAAGGGGCACTCGGACGTCTCCAGCAATGTGTGTAGCCAGAAGCTAGAAATTCCAGATTTTATTTCAGAAAAAGCTGGTCGGCTCGTTATTGGTGGCAAATGGGAACCTGCCGCTGCGTGCTGCTTTGTGGATATTGAGACCCGTGTGGAAACTGGTGCCTGGGTTCTGGGATTTCTTCCCTCTCATTCGTTTCATGATTAATCATGAACAGGTAAATGCAATTACAAAATAAGTGTGGTACAGTGAGGGAGTTCTGTTTCTCCGAGGCTCCTGCATCTTCATCTTATCTACTCCCTGACAACTTTTTGAAAGTTATTCGGTTTACTGTATTCATCTACGAGTCCTATTCTTTGAAGGTTAAATGGCAGAGTGAGAGACATTCCCTCACAAGAAATTTTTCATAAACTCTTCATTATGCTTTTAATCTATAGGTAACCAGGGTTGTAATCCTGTGCTACCCTGTCTCTAAGACCTGTGTGTGACGGAGACACCGTGCTTGTGGACTGAATGCCAACCACGAAAGGGTGGGTGAGGCAGAAGGCGAAGACAGCAACGTGGGGGGAAGAACCAAAACTCGACAGCCTTCATCATCAGCCCTTCTATTACCCATGCGGGTAGCACTGGTATAACCTGCCTTGTCGGTAGCTGCCTTCCTTCTATTAACCACCAGAGAGAGAGAGAGAGAGAGAGAGAGAGAGAGAGAGAGAGAGAGAGAGAGAGAGAGAGAGAGAGAAAGAGAGAATTTCTAAACTGCTACATTACGTAAAGATGGAGATGACTGTAAGACTGTTTAAACAGTCAGTAACACTCCAGTCAGCCTGTCGCATCCTGATGTACACTGACGAAGGCCTTTGTCTTGAAATCTATTTACAGTACGAAGCTTTTACAGGTTGATGTTATTATCTATTTCTATCATCTTTTACACAGCTGGGCTCTTGTTCTTCAATGGTATCAATGATAATCCTTTAGGCGTAGAGATGATATCAATTGGTTATAAATTGGTTTTGGATGTTTATGACTACCAACATTTCTGTGCATAAATCTTCTCCAGACTGTCAGCAGAAATGGGTCATTCATTTCGCCCGTGTGATGACTTCAACACAGATGAATGAGATGATGAAGCGAACACGAGGACGACAGAAATGGCTTTATTTCTGAAAATGTTTTTGTATCATTTAACGGCCCTCAGTATATACCGTCATGGGTTTCCGTAGTGTAGCAGTTAATGTCGCTGATCGAGATTTTCCCACATGGGTCTGCCCGGGTACGGTTCCTGGGCGCGGCAGGCGACATGCAGTTTACCTAGCAGTTCATCCTCTTCTCGAAGCTGGTCTATAAATTTGGGTTAACTGGCTTAGGCGAGGTAGCGCCAGGAACAGACGAAAAGAAAGCCACATCTGGTCACGTCCATTCTCTATCTGTTATGTGCAATGCACCGAAACTATGGATCCCTATCTACAACCAGGCCCTACAGACCTCCACATGGTTTACCACGGACACCTCACATGCCCAGGTTTAGTCCACTGACAGCACGTCGATCCCAGTATACCACACAGTTCCAATTCACGCTATTGTGACTAGTGGTATCTATCATCAATAAACTCAGAGCCAAACATCCTAGCACGTATTATTCTATTCCAAGACCACACCATCTGAACCTCCTCAGGGGGTTTAGCTAGCGATTTCTTGGTCCTTTACAGATCCTTCGGTGAAATGTTTGGAGAACATCTGGAACCTCGCAGTAAACTGAATTAAGCACCTCGAGACATCCAGCAGATGTTGAGGTCGACGTACGTAGATTGCGTCCTCGCGGCAGCAAAGTGAAGGAGCGGAATAACTGGGTTTAACGGTTCCAGGTGCCTGGCTGAGTTTAATGCCTCACGACGGAGAACCAACAGGGAACGACGGGAGAGCTGCCATCATCAGCCTTCCGTCATCAGATGTCGCCCTGTGTTATGAAAGTGATGTGTTGCCTTAAACATCTCCAGTACCGTTTATGTACAGATTCCATGATTCAACAGTATTCACCACTGTTATACTACAAGATAAGAAGATAAGGCCAAACATCATCACCAGCATAAATGATTGTCCTAAATTGTTTCAGCTTTAAGTGCTGCTTTTCTTACCCAGCTGTTCCTTAATGCAACTTTGAACATATGAAGATTAACACTACCAAAGACGTCAGTGAGTTAGGCACAGGTGATTTTATGTTGGGTATCACGAATCTTCATGAGATCCTTGACTCTGTTTCTTTTTCTGAATTTCTAGAGACTGTCTTCCAGCCCTTAAACATAGGATATACATTTCTTCCCCATGATCTAAAAGACTATAATAGCTCGTTCACTTTATGCATCAATGTCAATCATACGGTGATCTAAGAGTCCTTGTGGTCAGAGAGCCATAAGTCGTATAGCAACTCTAAGACCTGAACATGTTATGACCTCCATAACAATGTGTCTGTTTTCACAAAGCCGATTCATTAAGGTCTGGCTGGAATGATGCCTCAAGACCTGCCTCTCTCCACGCCTCATTCCATCTCGTACCAGCACCTGGGTCAAAGACCACGAAAAGCTCACCGATTGTCCTCGATTTGGAAAGGAAAAAGCTAAAGGCTTTTATATTTCTTTGTATTTGTTCAGTGTGGCGTCGTACACCGATAATGTTTATGGTACACTAAATCTCTGTGGAAAAACCAAAACACGTTAGAGTTCTTCCCATGAAAAACAGGAGACGGTATCCCTAGGAAGTTCACATCAAAATTTTGGAAAATGAAGCTTTTTTTGAGATTATGAAAGAAAACAAGGCACGTTTGAATATACGACATTTGTTCTATTTCGAAAAAAAATATTTATATTGAAAGTGAATTTCTTGCCTTTCAAATAGTGAAACAATCATATTCAAACTCGAATTATTGTGAAGACAAAAAAATTCGGCATTTAAAGAACGCTGTAAAACAACTTTCCATGAGCATGGGCAATATGCATAAATGAGCGTGAATGTGGTCTTAGAATTATCCTTGAAGAAGACCTACTTTCTCCTGGGGCAGTCAAGACCAGAGTCGACTGTGGCGCGTCTTGTTGACCGAGCGAGATAATGACTAGAACTGATGAACCTCATCTGGACTACGGTGGTTCTGTATTGACCCAAACAGTCTCATATGAGGGTCATTATACTCTCCCTCAGGCAGGGAGGTGAACGCTTCCAAGTAGGAGCAGGACTTCACATCCTAACTCTGGTACAGAGCCTTCCATCCTACCTCTGGTAAAGGGCCATACATCCTACCTCTGATACAGAGCCTTACATTATACCTGTAGCACATGGCATTACATAGTGCAGTACCTGAGGTAACATACCTCACACTCTTTCACGGGTACTTAGACAACAGATTCATCTCAAGGTAAGACGCGACTCGATTCTATCCCATGATTTTCCTGAGGGATGGGGGTACTTCCATGTCCTCCTCACTCTCTCCATTCCGTACGAGGCCCCACACACCCTCATACAGCGTCATGTCCTCAGCCACACACTTCCTCTGACACGGACGGTCTCTCTCTCTCTCTCTCTCAGAACCTCACAATTTCGTACGACCAGCAGTAACCCGGTCTAATTTCCCATCACGTATTTACGATGGCCATTATTTCCGCCTAGAGCCGCGGGAAAATATTTAGGAAAAAGACTTTCCCCCGAGTGTCAGGCGAATAAATGCAAATGTGTTGAACTTACTGATATGGAGAAGGAAGGGGAAAAAAAGCTGTTTTCTCTCAAGAAATACAGAAAATCTGAAGCTGTTGCGTAACGGCAAAAACATGTGTAGATGAGATGTTATGTACATATTAAAAACATTTCTAAGGAACAAAACTAAGCGGATAAACAAAAAGAAACGAGAAAAATGGAAAATTGAAGTTCATTGATATCAATTTCTTTTTCTCTCTCTCTCTTGCCCATGTAGTTGATTACACATACCTCTCGAATATCTTTAATCAAAATAAAGTCGAACAAATACTGACAGTGTCAAGGCATGAAAATGGGAAACCTATTATCGTTGGCCTGTACACTAAAAATGTATAAAGATAAAGGAGAGAGAGAGAGAGAGAGAGAGAGAGAGAGAGAGAGAGAGAGAGAGAGAGAGAGAGAGAGAGAGAGAGAGAGAGAGAGGAGAAAAAGAATTAAGATACAGACGTATGAGTTTGTGAAGCGCACCTGGTAAGTTCTATGGGGGAGCTGTGAATGAAAGGAACAATGTGCTTTCAGGAGTGGCGGAGGATGTGTGGATCTGATGTTTCCTTTTGGGGGAACACTAGAATTGGCGGAGGATGTGTAGACCAGGTGTTTCCTTTGGAGAATATCAGGGATGGTAAGAGGCTGTCTGGACCAGGTGTTTCCACTGCGGAATCTGTCTGTGTGTGAAATATCTAGAGAATCAAAAGATTTTCTTTGCGACGTCTTTGGGAAGTGATTCAACAAATCACAGATTGCCTCATGCTCAAGATACAATATCCACACTGATAAAACTGACTACCTGCTCTTCAGCTACCCGGCATGAACTCCAGAAGGACAAATACATAAGACCTCATCACTTGACTTGTGGTCCAGACCGGTGGATTTGGCTGGTTCCTGAACGCTGCAGGGGTGCCTTTGGAATAGGATCATGAAGCAGGAAGGTATATCAACTATTGTTTTCCTCTGCAGCTTCTCCTCGTCCTCAGCAAGCGAAACCTAATTGTAATCTAACTTTTTCCGCGGAAAGCATCGTGGGTAGAGCGCATCTTGCCGACCACTGTGGCTGAGTGGCAGCAGCAAATCTGCCGAGGAAGGAGGAACGGCCCTAGTAATGAGGCTGGAAGGGGTCGAGTCCACGACGGAATAAAACGCTATAGCCTAAGGTCATCAAGAAGGACCAGCTGAGGTCACGACAGCTGGGTAAGAAGGTCTGGCTTAAGTCATCAAGGAAGCTCATTCGGGGAGGTCCCAAAATGTCCCATCTGAGGGACGAGACGGCGTGGGGAAGTCTGACCCCAAGTCAGGAAAATGGTCCAGATGAGGCGAAGATGAACCGGCCGAACGTTTTTACTTTACGAAAGAAAAGTTTGAGGATGAGAGTTTCTCGAGGTTTGCGTTAAGTAGACGCGAGTTTGTTAGCATGAAGCAAAATATAAAGTCTTACAACTTTGCTAAGAAGATGGAAAGAAAAGTCTTATAACTTTGCAAGTGACAACCATTATTATCATTGGAGGTAATACGCAAGGATTATGTAGCGTGCGGGATAGACGTCTAGATAGATGAGGGGGTATTTGAAAGCCACAGCGAATATTAACGTAAATGTTCCTATCACTGCATTTCAAACAGAAGTAAAATTAAATGATCTATCATATAAGTACTAAGATGTGAAATCTATTGGCAGAAATATATATGGCAACCCATTAATCTGGCCCAATCCAAAATGTCCCAAGTACATTAAAAAAGTTAACTGCAAGGCCCTCAGGGAAGGCTATTAACTTCGGCTTTATGACAATTGCATTGTGTTGACTACCCCAACATCTTCCAGGCTTCTTATGGTGCATGAGCGATGGGAAGCCAGCAAAACACATTCAAGGTTCAGGACAATCAGGGCAATCCAATAGGACAGCAACAAACACTGCAAGTCACATAACATAGATATAGATCAGAACATATATATATATATATATATATATATATATATATATATATATATATATATACTTTTTTTTTTTTTTTTTTTGCTTTGTCGCTGTCTCCCGTGTTTGCGAGGTAGCGCAAGGAAACAGACGAAGGAAGGCAACTATCATACACGTTTTTCTGACTTCTCCTCTACTCAGCAAACGAAACATGTAACTAACTTTTTCAGCGTAACGCAACGTGGCTTAGCATGCCATCTCCGACCACGTGGACTAGACGCACCGTAATCGACGAGGAATAGACACTCTATTTGAGCCTGTAAGCGCCCTCCGACGGATTAAAGCGCCTATGCCACACAAGAATTTACCATCTTGTCACGACGCTGGTTAGAGGTCTAGCTATCTCATACGTCCTCACTTCCGACATTTCTCGCAAAATTCCCACTGCAGCGCGTGGACATCTGAACCCATTCAGAAAACTCTTCGTGGCGAAGATGAACCGGCCTACTTTTTTCCACACTTTCTACCTTACAAGTTTAGTATAGAAGCATTCACCAGTATTGCTCAATATGCTCGATTTGTTCAGAACAAATATCCTTCCCCAACTTGCTAATCAATGAACGACATTATATATATATATATATATATATATATATATATATATATATATATATATATATATACAGGATCATAATGAAGAGAGTATGACCCGTGTGCACATATGTCACCTAACGACCACATCTGCTTAAAACGACACTGCTCATCTCTCTACTGACGTTCGCATCATCTTGGAAGCACGTTACACACGATTCCTGATGTTCACACCTGCCACAGAGCACGATGGCATTATTTACTTCATATTGTTCATGTCTGCCTTGCAACAAAGCCAACATCTCTCTAATGATATCAAAAAAAAAAAGTAATCGACAGAGATACAATTCTTCGGGCTTCGTTATCTTACTTTTACGAGAGATACGGAATTAACGGAATAATTAATGAGAGAAGAGACTTAATGAGGGAGCAGGGAGGATGTGGAGAGTGAGGAGTGTTCTCAGACTGCGGCAGGAGGAAGAGCGATGCAACTCATTATAATGGCTTTTCGTCGTCACCTCCCCCAGGAGCAGTCAGCGAGGCTCGGTATTTGCTTCCTCCTCCACAACTTCATGAACCCATGATGATACACATACGAAATCGCTCACGATTCTACACTCAAATATTCCTCTATAGGCAAACGTGCCTACACAGATTACTTTCCATGGATATGTTTCTTTTTCCTCTTGGTTGTATGCATACATAATAACGTTTTCATACATGGTCTTGCTATGTATATCCCAGGAGAATGCACACACACACACACACACACACACACACACACACACACACACACACACACACATCGTTATGCATGAACCGAGTTCTTGTATGCATTTCCTACCGGTATATATACACACACACATGCTGCTGCTGCTCGTGCTCTACCCAAGGTCATTGCAGCTCCAGCACAACTCCGCCTGAATGCTTCAAGCCAAGCGCTACCAGATCTGAAGCGCTGGTAACAGGATGCTGGGTGACGCCAGGGCCCAGCTGGTATGCAGGTCATGGGAGCAAGGGAGCAGCGAGCGGTCCCGAGGGGCGTGAAGAGATTGGAGCATAACCTGAAAAGGACAAGGAAGGAGAGAGAGAGAGAGAGAGAGAGAGAGAGAGAGAGAGAGAGAGAGAGAGAGAGAGAGAGAGAGAGAGAGGAGGGAATCCTGCTTGCCTAACCCCCCTCCACCTCCTTAGGATGCAGGAGTCTCTGCCCTTTAACGAGTTTAACCAGAAAATATTCAGCGATCCTAAAACTTGAAAGTTATTTCACTCTGCACATAATAAGAAAAGATTATACACCAGAGACCGTGGTTACCCTGTGAGGCACTGCCTTTGTGATAATGTGTGTGTATATATATATATATATATATATATATATATATATATATATATATATATATATATATATATATGTATATATATATTCTGTCTACCTATCTATATATATACCCCAGGACCACTTTTTAAGAAAGTCCTTGTGTCATCCATGATCTCTTTAAAGAGGCTATTGCAGGTCAAACCTCCTGCAGGCTAAGGCTACGCTTCTCTCAGTAACAGAGGAGTGTGGTATCCATTGGAATAAGAAATTCGTAAAGGTTGAATCTTCACCTATGATGTAACCTCTTTCAGGCGGAGCCCGGTAAGACCTTTGTATATCTATCTTCGTGAGGCTCCTCCTGCAACACTCAGGAAGTCGGCTACGTCCACCAGGCGGGATCACGATCAGATGTGTGTATGTCTGTAAGGGGAGAGTATAAGGCTGTAATGGAGGAGTAAGTGTTCATTGTCTTAACTGTAGTAGTTTCATCGTGGGCAAGAGAGGTCTAGGGATGTGCTGAACTGGCGTGTGTAGTCATGTATGGTTGAGGAATGTCCACAGCGTAGACGGGAAAAATGTGACTCGTGTTTGTCTGGGGAGTGTAGTTTGCAGATGGACCGACTTGGGAGGGTGGGTGTTAAGTGTACACTGGGTCATTTCGGCGAGTCTGTGTTTTGTCTGTGTTAGGTTTGTCGAGGCGGAAAGATCCATAAATCAGGGGCTATTGAAGCGTGAGGCAGGGGTAGTCTCTGTATATAAAGGTCACATTTGGTGTCCGATTTCTTCAAGAAACCCGGGCACCGCGCCTTTCATTAAATTCATTATACGTATTAGATTCACTACACGGTCAGTCGATTAGTTACACAATTACCACTCATGGTACACCTCATTATATGCTTCGTAAGAGGAACTTGAATGCTACTTCTATTGATAAGAGGAGTTACAAGACTTACCTGAAGATGGATTTGTCCAATTAGTACGTTGCTCATTATCTCTAACAAGATTAACAAAGGCATTGAAAACCTGTCCCGTTCTCACGCAAAATTTGTCCTACAAAGAAATTCAAACAGCGACAGAGGATTGTGTTCTTTCAAGGCTTTTTGTTGCTTAAATCGTACAAAAGACCTTAACTACTCTGTTCTACGTCAAACATATCGTAGACTTTGCAAGATGCTTTGTAAACATAATTAACTGTATTGTCTAGCGAGTTGTCGATAAAGACCTTAACAGTATGGTTGAATTACTGATGGCTACATTCACATTTCCGGCTTTGAGTACATGGGGAACTAAAAAAATTACACTAAAAGGCAAAACGAAAAGATTTTTGGCCTTATGAGAAGGCTTGGGGTTAACTTTATATAATGATTTCTTCAACCAGATTAAAACAAATTATCTTATAGGGTTATGCAACCAACCAGAGCAAAGATTTAGACACCACACCAACAGCTACCTACCAACGCTGACCCCAGTCCTCACTACAGACACACCAGAGTCTGGTCCCTACACAAACATCTGCCCACGAACATCCAATCACTACTCACTTATCAATCACCAGGAAATTTTGGCTGGTAGTGTGCTTAAGATATGACCATCACTCAAACAGTTACACTTATCCCACGTGTATATCTCATATATGTACACACTTCTTCACCAAAGCCTCACGTAGAGGCACGTAGCCTGGTTTAAGGGGACCCCATGTAGATCTACGATCTAAGTCTTCTCTCCAGTAGTATAATTTCAGCTGGTTTCCGTAAGGAGGCCCAAGTCCTTCTTATACAACCATCCCACATGAATTCTTCAGTAACCATTCAGCCATGGACGTGAGGAGGCTGTTACGCTAGATGCTAAGTGCACATGATATCCAGCGGTATTTGCTCAGTAGCGATGGGGAGTCGAGCGTTCAATACGATAATCTCCTTGACGGAGGAAAAAATATAATATTTAGAACCAAATACAACAAACTACTATATAAACACAGTCGTGTCGTCAATAGATTCTGTATGGCTTAGCGCTGCCTCAGCATTTCGCTCCAGCTAGAAAAATTTTTATTGCCCCGAGCGGATATGGACGCCTACTTAACGTTTTTCCTCAGCTGTCATATTTCTTTATAATGTTCTTTCAATTCATAGGAGAGGAACTGCTTTACCCTACCCTTTACCTGATATATGTATACCCATTTTTCAGAGCGTTCGTTGATTTACGCGTCTACTAAAGTGGATTCTGGTAAAGATAACTGAGATATAACTTGGGAAAGAGGAAAGTGGCACTGGTTATTCAATTGCGTCTGTGTCGCTCTTCTTTATCAACAAGGTTACCAACAGTGTGAGAAATTCATCTGACTGTACGTGACAGATCTGAATGCGACTAACAGCTACGGTTCGATCGCTGGGACAACTGGTCGGTAGGAAGGTATGCGTCCAATAGATGAACGTTCATTTGTAAAATGATGATTCAAATCGTGCACGTATTACTACCTATATTATTCATCAACGAATTTAGAATTCAGTACAAACGCGGATTATTCCACCCACTCCTCCAACATAATAAAGATTTACGACTGTAATAACTGGTCCCGTCTCTGATTCAGGAGCAACAGTTACTGAAATTTATGACAATTACAGCAGGTTCCTGTGATTGCCGAGTCTCTCTTTATGCTTCCAATAGTTTCCAAAGTGATCGGTTGGGACTTAACTATACATGATAAGCTTTCGTAAGACATGATGAACGATTCATTCTGATGCAGAACGTTGGGGATCAGGAGGGAAAGAGGACATCAGTGCACGTATGGAGGTCGGGAGGCCAGAGGAATGTATGTGTGGATATGGAGGTCGGGAGGCCAGAGGAATGTATGTGTGCATATGGAGGTGGGGAGGCCAGAGGAATGTATGTGTGCATATGGAGGTGGGGAGGCCAGAGGAATGTATGTGTGGATATGGAGGTGGGGAGGCCAGAGGAATGTATGTGTGCATATGGAGGTGGGGAGGCCAGAGGAATGTATATGTGGGTCTGGAGGTCGGGAGGCCAGAGGAATGTATGTGTGGATAGGACGGCTGGGAGGCCAGAGGTAAATATAAGTGTGGGTGTGGAGATCAGGATATCACACAGATGTACTGCATGTGTGGGCGTGGTGGCTGGGAGGTCAAAGGAATGTATGCATGGATGTTGAAATCCGGAAATTTAGAGGAATGTAAGTGTAAGTGTGGAGGCTGAGAGGTTAGAGGAATGTGTGTGTTTACGTGTGTGTGTGTGTGTGTGTGTGTGTGAGAGAGAGAGAGAGAGAGAGAGAGAGAGAGAGAGAGAGAGAGAGAGAGAGAGAGAGAGAGAGAGAGAGAGAGAGAGAGAGAGAGAGAGAGAGACAGACAGACAGACAGAGAGTAGGCCAAACTATCCCTTCTTTCTTTTCCCCGCGCTTCTTCCTCTCTTTTAACCACCATTTTAAAACGAAAATCCTTCAGCTTCACCATTTCGCCTCACTCGACCCCCTCCCATCCTGTGGTGTTCACGTCTGCAGTGTGCTACGATCCTTTCTCACCTTCCCATCGGGAAATCCCTATTGTCTCCAGGATTAAATTTAAGTACCTACTTGGCTTCTATTTTCCACTGACGAACCTAAGACTCCGGGAACAACAACTTTACCTACTTGGTTTACGTGGAAACTTACAAGGTATCCGTGCGTCCCATGGCCTCATACAGTATTTGGCGGGCAAGATGAACTGACTTATAGGTATGTATTTGCTGCTTTATGAACCGTTTTACAGGGATGGTGAACGAGTCTTGCTACATGAATTGTTTCTTCATCAGAATGAATAGATTCCCGATACAGTGAACGCCTGAGAGAGCGGCTTAACTCACGTGCACCAGTGGTTAGCGAGGGAGAAAATATGGCACTCACACAAACACACATGGCCCGCACCCCTCAGCTTACAGTGCTGCCTCTCTGATGATAATGACGCTCGTTTCGCGTCTTAGAAGTGTGATAGATGATGCTTAATGGCTCCCAGTTAGTCATGCTTGGCACATACCTCACCCCATAACACCACTGAAGAGATTGCTCAGCTAGCATTCGTGGTGCCTGCAGCCGATACTGGAAGGAAGGAACTTGATAGAATGTACAAGCAAGAAAGAAATTGAATTAGTTTTCTTTGGAAAAGCAATTAGGAGAAGCCTTGGGAAACCACAGAGACTTATGGGCGCTGCCGCAAAGAGTTCAGGAGGCCATAGCTACGTCGGTGCTTTCAGCAGAAGATTGGAGGCCAGAAGTCTTGTACATCACCACAAGAAAACGGGGAGGCTTACAAGGACTTAGCAGTGCTGTAAGAAAGACTGAGGATCTACAAGAATCCCAGGTTACTACAGGAGATGAAGAAGTTTCACAAAGTCACATACCTGACATGGATCACTGTCCGGTCACAGGGAAGCCTTGAAGGCAGCAACATTCGTGGCTTATTGCACGACCAACGGAAGACCACAGAGATACCCATGATCGTCACCAGGACGTCAGCCCGCTCAATGCTGTCAAATGCCTCCACACCGCATGAAACTTACTTTGCGCTCTGCTATCGATGTATCAAAGATTCTTGAACAACCTGTATTAGAATCTAGGCTTTACTCTTGGATGTCATAGATTCACTAATTCTGTCTCACTTGCTATCTACCTGACCCAGTCATAGACATTCTGCAGGACTGATGGTGAACTGAAACACTTCCTTATGTGATTCACGACACCTCGTGATGAAGCGAACTCTCATCTCGAGCCCGATTGATGTACATCTTTGCCCACATATGAGCAGTTCCTCCACACGACATATGGCACCATACGACTAAGAAAGCTAAACCAGCTTAAAACAAAAATGCATTTTTTTTGCATCACAGTCATCTACTACCCGAGTGTACTCAAGCATAGAAAGACACAGCCGTGCACTACATTACTCCCGACGTCTTAAGACCACAAGTAACACCTGTCTTTCGCTGCGGTGGTCGACTGATTCCATAAACAATAATCTTTCACTGCTTGATGGATTGATACCAGGCGACAATAAGTGAACTGTACCAAAAACAGCTTGACACCCTATCAACTTATAATAACCGCGCGGTGTAGCGACACTTCCGTGACTCTGGATGATGCCACATACCATATGATGAGGCACCTCTTGCCTGGGGGCTATCAACATCTCCACGTGACCGAGGATGTAGTGTACCAGTAAACCTACAAATAATTACGGAGCAAATGTTACTCATAAGGCAACAGTTGACCCCAACCAGATAACGCTCATATTACGGTTGATCAGCTCTATCTGTTAGCATTGCGCCGTTACACCTTGTATTTACAGTGGCTCATGTTGAAGCTCTGTTTATCATGACCATGATAAAGTAGAGGCGGTAGGAGGAAGGAGGAGGAGGAGTTACGTAGGACGGCGAGTGAGCAAACAATACTGGAGTGAGAGGAGGAGCAAAAGAGAAAATTGGGCGAGAGTGAGAACACGAGAGAGAGAGAGAGAGAGAGAGAGAGAGAGAGAGAGAGAGAGAGAGAGAGAGAGAGAGAGAGAGAGAAGAAAAAAGAAAACATGAAAAATTTAGAGAAATGCAAGAGATAAGAAAAGCTCACGTTGTAATAGCTCTAATGAAGGATGAGGGAAAAACGCTGTACTGAACGGTATTGAAGTCGCATTGAAGGATGAGGATGGGGTTGTGGTACAGGAAGGAAAGAACTGCGTTGAAGGACACAGGGGGGGGGGTAGTGGTGAAGGGGAGAGAGAATCATCCTTGCTGTGTGGGAGCACAGCTTCATTTTACTCGTGTGCTTTCCTCTCCTACCCTAGCCATCAGATTCATTTCTATACCATATTTCCAGATCTCCTTTTCTGAGCTGTTACAAACGGTGGACGATATCCGGAGATGACTTTCATTTCCAGATGTTCTTCAACTTACATCAGTTCCTGACTCCTTGATAGAAAAATACCTGCCCTATCTTATCTTTCCAAACTAACAGTTAGCACTTCCCCTCATTTCCAAATTAACAGATAGTGTTTCTCCTTTAATCTTTTTTTTTCCTATTTTAGCTTTCATGATCTGAAAATGTTTTTCCTACTAAAGCAATAACTAATTAATTGAAACCTCGGAAACACCTGTGCTTAAACAATGACTTTGCTTCTCTAGTTCCCTCTAACACACCGGACCTTTACACCACGTTCCAAGGTTCATGGCTCTTATACAAGTTCAATTGAGGCTAAATTAATAACTACATATCAGCAGTTAGTACTATCCTTTTTCCCCTTTCTTCAGCACCACCGTCCCTCCTCCGACACCCTACATCTACCACGTCACACGAGCACACCAACAACAGACCAGTAACTGTGGCCCATCTCAGCCTCAGCCATCCACACACACACACACACACACAGTCTTCATCTGGGCCGGGCCAGGCCAGCTGCTGTGGTTACAGTTGTTATTTGCTAAGTGTGTGCCTCTGTCTTGGCTGGGCTCGCTCGATAACCCGGCCACACGCATTCCATCACACGCTTTTAGCCTAATGCAGACCTTGTATTTACACTTCCTCTGACCTTTTCACCTTCCATTCATATTGGAGAAGCCTTTTTCACCAGCGCCATTATGTAAATCATCCAGAGTCTTACGTCCCACCTACAAAAAAAAAATATCATGGTAGCTGAAACAGCACGGACGACTAAAATGCCTTATATATATATATATATATATATATATATATATATATATATATATATATATCGTAGTCTGTTAGACACCCACTTAATCGAACAGTTCCTAGGAAGGGATGAACAGTAGGGTTAACTGTGGGAATACCTACCGCGTCCAGGACTCGAACCCAGGCAGATCTGCGTGAGAATTCAGTCAGCAACGCTAGCCACTACACTACGGGACCCTGAATATCTACCAGCATAAATACCAGTAATTCTCCTCATGAATCATAAGTTAAACTTCCTTCCGTATAGATGCCACACCTTGAAGCAATATGACCCTTGGTTATGCAAAGACAAGTCAACCATCCAATATTCGGCGTATATCCAACATACTAAATATCCGACCGGATAACGAAAGGTATCTGATATTACTTTTATAATTACCACTTGGGTAAATATAATCAGCTCCAACTCTCGACTTCGTTACTCTCTCTCTCTCTCTCTCTCTCTCTCTCTCTCTCTCTCTCTCTCTCTCTCTCTCTCTCTCTCTCTCTCTCTCATACACACACACACACACACACACACAGTTAAAACATATCTGAAGAGGCTGCATCATCTTCGATTGACGGTATCGGAGAACAGTCTCGTCAGAGAACCTTACACTTCCATCCTGTCCCTGCTACTGTGTGTATATCAGCCTAGGAGCCGCTGGAACTCGACGGAAAACAGATCCTGAGGTAACCTGAAGACTCGTTTAGTATGAGGCCCTGGGTAAATGTAATCAGACAAGTCACTATCTGTACCTGGTGGCGTTAAGGACAACACTACAGGACGTCTGGCAGCGCTACAGGACGTCTGGCAGCGCTACAGGACGTCTGGCTGCACTACAGGACGTCTGGCAGTGCTACAGGACGTCTGGCTGCACTACAGGACGTCTGGCAGCGCTACAGGACGTTTGGCAGCGCTACAGGATATCTGGCAGAGTTACACGACCTTTGGCGATAACACTTCAAATCACCTGGCAGAGTTACATGACGTCTGGCAGCGCTACAGAACTTTCGATAACACTACAGGTCACTCGGCAGCACTACAGGACGCATGGAAGCACCACAAGACGTCTGGTAACACCACAGGCCACCTGACAGCACATCAGTTCGCCAAGCAGCGTTAAAGGACGCCTTGGATGCACTACAAAGACTGGTAACACTTATCTAATAACATCAATACAAGTTCTTTTCACTACCAAGAACTAGCTAAAAAGTTAGTAACGATCCGGCAAGTAATCGCAGAGTTCAAAGTTTGCGTCAACCACTTACATACGCTCATCCATGTGCACATATATACGCCACAGCTCCATCAAGATGAAAATGAACATGTATATACATTCAAGGTATATAAGAATCGTCTTATATTTTTACGTTATATAAGATTCGTATTTATAGGAATCGTCTTATATTTCTAATTCGTATTTATGAGAATGTCAGTATTTGTAAAAGCTTCGTCTTTATGATAATATTTGGAAATGCTTGTACTCAAAAAAAGCGAATCGATTTCTTGAAAACAAGCAACGCGACTCTGTTGGTGTAACATGTCTGGTGTGGCGAGTCGTCCTCCCCCTCCCGTCTCACGCTGCAGTCCTGATTGTTATTATTACTTAGGTCACAGTGGACTGGTCGCGAGGAGGGTCTGGGTGGCATGAGTAGGGGACTGAAGATGAGGGAGGGAAGGAGAAGGGGAGGGAGGAAGGTTAGTGTGGAGCTTGAAGGAGGACGGGAGGAAGGAGGAACGATAGAACAGCCGAGTCAAAAGCTGTCATCACCACTAGACGTCGACTCTCTCTCTCTCTCTCTCTCTCTCTCTGGACAGATGCCATCAGTGTTAACATTAGGCGTTCTCTTGATAGGCTCCTGCATCGCATACCCCCTCTGATTTATATTACTCTGATGGTGCAGTTCCAGGGTAAGGGCCTTAGTTTTCATGCAATTGTAATGGTGATTCATGATCTAGTGGCGAGTGAAAGACCTTGGAGGAGTTTCTAGGAATATGAATTCATCATGTGGCTAATAAGCGGAAATACAGCCTCTTATTTTGTGCAAGTGCGTGATGGATTGGCTGTCCCAGATCCAATCTCATATAATAAAACAGTCTCCTCAAAGGGGAAGTATAGATATTTTGCACGACTATTACAAAGTACATTCCGTCTCTTGATATAGCAAGAGCGTAAAAAATTAATTTCCCAGTGTACAAAGGAAAGGAGAGCTTTATTCCTCTAACTTCTAGTCTAGATGACTTCTTGGTTTATTACTGTGGTCGACATGGAAGCGTGTGTGTGTGTGTGTGTGTGTGTGTGTGTGTGTGTGTGTGAAAGTATTTACCAAGTTTCACTGTACGAGGAGGGAGGTCTACACTACTAAGGCTCCATCTCTTGAACATTGCTCTACTCTCATACGGCTTCTTATGTTCATGTAGGCTGTCTTCATTCACCATGTCCTCAACTCAACTTATTCCAATCATCCACCATCCACTGTTAAAGAATTTCATCCTTTTTTTCTCTTAACAAATTACCTTTTCAGTTTCATATTAGGTCCTCTAGATGCTACATTCCTCTATCCCCCCCAAGCGCTATTCACAACCCACGCCATCGACCTGTCTTTCATAGCACAGAGGATGTGATCAGATTACCCCTCACTCTTCACCCACAGGTATGGATTCTCACGTCGTGTCTTACACTCACCCTCAGGGAGGGAACGTCCCACTCCTCCCGCACATCCTACCCTGCCATACAGAACCTGTCAGTGCCCTAAGGAGCACCAGCAAACTGGCCTAGTTGGTCCTGCCGTATTTACGATGGTCATTACTTGTGCCCAAAGCCCCCAGGGAAAATATTCATGGGAGGGAACGGGGCTTACATGGGTAAGTGCAATAAATTCAGATATGCAAAACTGGCTAATTTGTGCAGGAAGTAAGACAGGGAACCCATCAAGCAGGAGGAGTGTCTCGTTATAAGCGGCGAGCACCATGACTCTGTCCATGAGGAGAAAACCCAATGCTGTCTTAAGGTAATGCAAACAGTTGAGAGAGAGAAAGAAAAAAGAATAAATAGTGAGAATGCGGGCGATATGCAAATGCAGATAATGATAAGGAAGAAAGATGGATAGGTCCAAGAAAGTCAACATTAAATGATGAGAATTCCAGTCTGTATCTCGCCATCAGCGACAGTAAGTAAAGAGCAGACTCTGCTAGTAATGCAGGGCTGCATGAGACTCAAGGGTTTAATATCATGGTTGATTTTACTTAAGTAGCCTTTAACATGCACAAGTGAGGTGCGGAGCGCTGATACATTCTGGGTTAAGAAAGAATTTATATATATATATATATATATATATATATATATATATATATATATAGAGAGAGAGAGAGAGAGAGAGAGAGAGAGAGAGAGAGAGAGAGAGAGAGAGAGAGAGAGAGAGAGAAACAAAACTCTGTAACTGTCTGTGACCTAACTAGTACAAGGACAATGAAGAGATCTCAATCACATTTTATGGGTATGTTGGTTTAGAACAAGGGGCATATGTTAACAGGTGGTTCTCGATCATTCCTACTATCATCTCCCAGTCTTACATGTGGTGACAGGGGGTGAACATCATACCATATGTACTCTGAGTGAAGCATGGGATTATAACACCACAATGAGTTGTATCCTGATAAGAGCTTAAGACATATTTCATCACTGGATCTCAGACAGGAGAAGGTGAATAGAAAACTGTATGTGATGGTTTCAGGTATCTTTATCTGTATGAAGTTCGTAGCCGAGACAAAAGACGGATAACTTAGGTTGCTATTGATAGCAGAGATTAAACCTCTCGATAAGATAACGTAGAGGCTAGTATGACAATGAGGAGAGTGTGGTGTATATTCTAGCCGAATGCTATTCCAGGATAAAGCAATGTCATAGAAATCAACTGTGAACAAGTAACACGAGAGGGGCGCGAGCGCGCATACAAAGTCTCGTATGAAAATATACTCCGGTCTGCAGTCTTCACTAACACTTGCTATAGTGAGACGGAGTTATTAATTATGAGTTGCATTTTTTCGCCAGTGGTTTAATGAGATGGGGAAACTTAATTAGAGTACACTGGAAAACAAAATTAAAACTTCTATTCCGTTTCCAAAAAAAAAAAAGTCAATGGTGGTAAATGTTTTACATGAATCTGAGGAGGCTGAGTAAGAGTCTGCCTCTAGTTTTACACTACCGCATCTATTTCTCAAGAAATATACATATGATGATCAAGTGTGTAGAAATAAGTCGATCTTCTACGTACACGATTCTGTATTTTTCGAAGTGATTTTGTATTTTTTTTTCAAACAATTGGTCCAAAATTCTTAAGTCCTGAAGACATTTTGAGTAAATTACTCTTGCGTATTTTAGCTAAACATGTCTGTCCCTTTTTGGAAATGGATTCATATCATACACTAAAGCAGTCAGCATTAGTCAGCCATCATGCTCACATCCCATTTTTCTCTATACTTCTTCTTCATTCCAGGATTATCCTGCTGGATCTCTCCACCGTGTGCATCCCCATCCAGGTTATCACGAAAGACTTCCATGGAATAGTAAAGTCAACCAGTCTTAAAGGGACTTGCGGGAGCCAGGTTCACGCAGGAGTCTGTGAACAGTGAAGTCTCCACCAAAATTCCCATCTTCTCTGGATGGCAAAATAAAATAAGAAAAAAAAAATGGCTAAAAGTCCTATGATGAAATACTGGGAGGTTCCAAGTTCCTCACAGGTTACATGATTTCGTCAGTCTTCATCTACTATAGAGTCTATCATATGTGGACCAATAGATATTATTTCCTTCAATTTTACATCATCAACACTGGGAAACTCCTTCTCGCGGGCGATTTCGTAACCCATCTTCCCTCACTATTCACAGCTTTAGCAAAATTTATCATCAAACTTGATGTGCAGCGTTCTTCAGGCATGAGGAAACAATACCTAAGCGGTTCTCAGTCTTTAAATCAAGAAAGCTTTTTTTGGCTACGTGCGCGTAACAGTTATGAGAAAGAAGCGTTGACAAATATATGACACCATTCATGCATTCCCAAAAGTAATCTTGTAAACTCGAAAACCATTTATACTCAAAGAACAGAAAAGATGCTGGGGGCCATTTTTTTTTTCTTTCTTCATGATTAACAAAAGTCTACACACAGAGTTAAGACAGTACCAGTTTCTGCTAACGAGGGACACGTTTGTACTGTGAGAAGCAAGCAACTTTAAATGACTGTGGTGCATCAGGCGAGCTTCAGTGTACACGTTAGTGCTTACCCTGAGCTAAACACCTGAACTTTACTAAACGAACATCTCGGAAAGGAGACATGATGGGCAGAATTCTTAACTCTTCCATTATAATCCTCGCCCTTAAACTGTCATAGACAATGGCACCTGGAAAACAGTGTTAGTTGACCAGCGTTAAGAGATTACCTAAGACTTGTGATGTCTTTCATTTACACAGTATACTAAAGGCGTACACAACTGGTACCTGTATCTTATTTCCTAAAATGAGTTTACATCAAACGGGTTCCATTATACGTTCTACATCAAGTGTGGTCGTTTGACTGGTTCGTCTGTGCTTTACAATCATCAAGGTAGTCAACTTCAAGCATATCCACCAGTCGACGAGAAATTCAACATTGTCTTCAAGCATTGAGGATAATTTGGAGCTCACATACACAATCGATGTGGACGAGGGCGATGCGCGGATCAGATTCGTATGTTAATAGCATTCTGGAATACTTTCTGGCCAACACTGTTCATTCCTGCCTGGAAACACAGCTAATTAACACTGGAAATGGGGCTAATCAACATCTGTGTAATCACTGTAATATTTATAGAATATCGATGCAAATGAAACTGGTGTAATTTCCGTGGAATTAATGAGAACCTACTTTTTCTTTTTTTTTGAATTTCCATTTCAACTCCACACAGTTCCTCTGGCAGCCAGATTAAATCGCATGATATGAACTACCCTCCCCATACGAGACGATGGTTAGGTGCAGTGTTTGGCGCCATCCACCTCTCTCTCTCTCTCTCTCTCTCTCTCTCTCTCTCTCTCTCTCTCTCTCTCTCTATGGTGACAAACTGGTGTATGCATAATCATGTGTGTGAATGCTATACGTGTCCTTCATTTCTGTACGACCATGAGCGGGGTATTACGTACATACGGTGTCATTAAAAAGACTGTCAAAAGAAGAAAAGGACATTTCTGTTCCATGTGTCGTAATCTTGCACTCGAGAGGAGGGAAGTGGTGAGGAAGGGGATATATGACGATCGTCTACATCATGAACATCACTCTCACCTCATCACCACGAAATCATTTCAAATCGTTCTCCAAGAATCGTACGAAAAAAAGAAAGAAAAAGAAAAAAAAAGAGACGAGACCTGCCCAGCAGACTGATTCCACGAAAGGGACTCTGACTTCGTCCAGCGTTCTAAGACGTGCTAAAAACTTTCCTCAAGGATCAGCATAAATTTTCCTCAAATATATGCATAACTAACTTTTGCTTTGGGTCTTCCTCGGCTTTTGGTTACGTGGAAAACGACTTAACGCAAAAGTTCTCCACAGCCTTTTAATTTTTCTTCCTTCTTTTTACGGCATCTTATAAAGTGAATACACACAAACATACACACACACACATATACATTTTTTTTTCTTTTAAACTATTCGCCATTTCCCGCATTAGCGAGGTAGCGTTAAGAACAGAGGACTGGGCCTTTGTGGAATATCCTCACCTGACCCCCCTCTGTTCCTTCTTTTGGAAAATTAAAAAAAAAAAAAAACGAGAGGGGAGAATTTCCAGCCTCCCGCTCCCTCCCCTTTTAGTCGCCTTCTACAACACGCAGGGAATACGTGGGAAGTATTCTTAATCCCCTATCCCCAGGGATATATATATATATATATATATATATATATATATATATATATATATATATATATATATATATATATATATATATAATTGGAAAGCCAAGATGGAGTCGACGTATGATTCAAAATATATTCTTTATTGTTTGACTCAAACAGCACTGAACGTACGAGAGAGAGAGAGAGAGAGAGAGAGAGAGAGAGAGAGAGAGAGAGAGGTGTATAACGGTGAGGTACAAGCTGGTTTACTGAGTCTAGAGTTTTGTCGGCAAATCGAGCAATATTTTTTCATACGATGATGCAATAATCATTGTCCCCCCTAAACACTGTACAACAAGTCGTGATACAAAAACAATGACCATTTCATTATATCACTCCCTCCTAAGTAGCACAACTTTCGTCGGAAAGAGTAGAAAGGAACGTAACAATGGAGCGACATTACTATCTGCTCAACGATGGACGGGAGAGGACTTGATGGCTGTGTTGAATGAGCAGAATCGATGGGACAAGATGGTTGGCCGGGAATCCTAACACCAACACGGATCTGAGACACTACCAGGTAATCTGGCAGGATCGAAACCTCTTCTGCACGGTTGCATCGCCACCACATACCACTGGTAATATAACCAACTCACTATATGAGCATTGTGTCAATACTGTATATAAAGTCTTTGCCACTGGTGCAATATACTAGTGTACAAAGTAAATATAATATATGGGGAACTCTCCCGGGATGAAAGGTTTGGCACATTTTGGTATATATGGACGTGACACGAGGGAATATATATGATTCAGGCGAGAGGGACGTGTGTACCACCTGGTCTATTCCACGTCAATAGATACGATGAATAGGTAGTGTCCCATAATGAGTTGTTTCTTTCCTTCTTTTGCTTTTACAACGAATCTTCAAGCCCTCGGCAACACTGGCTGGTCGCTGGACACTTGGTACTCTTCTCCCGTGGGTATATTCCGGCCTGTGTGGATACGGCGCCACGGATATCATACCACCTGTAGATAGCCAGAGTGAAGAGCTGTATTCTATCACAAGTACAGCTAATCGGGTGAACTTAATCCACCGGAAAATGGACTTGCCTTGTGTTCCACCTTTCATAACTAAGCATCCCTTAAACCTGACCTCCAGTACATGACTGGCACTGAACGGAAGCACGACAGAGACAGATACGCGAGGAGGCACAAGGCTAGTGCCGCCTTGAGGATGGACAGTCACAAAGGGACGAGGAGGGTGTGGTCACAGACATGAGCATGACAGGCTACGTGGAATAGAAGGGAGAGAACCTCTCCACGAGGATACTGTACATAATGACATTGAGGAGAAAGGAGACTTAAATACGAAAACTGTCTTTAAGAAGGGAAACAAAAAGGAGAAAGGGACATGGAAGTGTGTGGGAAGGATAGATAACAGGAGGCATGATGGTCCATAACGAGCTTATCTATTGTAGAGGACTGCTGATAATGGTAGGTACCTAAGAGAAAAAAGTTTCGGTACCCATCTCTCCCTCTGGCTCAACTGCTGGTGAGAAAAAAAGACGAGGAAAAAAAAACATATATATATACTTTGAGGTAACGTACTATCGTGAAGGTTTTGTAGGAAACTTTGGACTGGGAAAATTCTTTATCAATTTTACAGCATCTATTCAGCTGCTGAATTCCGAAAAAAAATTACACAATATATAAAAAAGATATTCCACAAATTACATACACCAGTGAAGTACTTGCCTCGCCTTAATTTGCATTCGTTACATCTGGAGATGGATTATTCCAGTGCTCAACAACTCTATAGAAGGCTTTCTATGATTTCATTTGACACTTTCAAAGGATAGTGCAACAATGAGGTGACCCTAAGAGACGTATGAACAAGAGATGTGGCTGACAGTGAGGGTAGGGAGTGTCAGAGCAGCTTATGATGTGGTTGGCTGCCAGTGGATCTAAGGAAACTGGGAAAAAAAAGTTAAAAGCTTTTGAGAGAACGAGGGAAAGTCAGAACACTTGGGCGAGTGAGGGAAAGGCAGAAAAGACGAAAGGAAAGAGGTCAAAACATAACAGACTGGAGAGTACCAGACCCCATGAACAGGACGGTGAGGAAGGGAAATGCGAGAGAGGAATTTCGGTTGTAGGGATATTGAAGAAGGGCATTGACCTGACCGTTTACCTTTTTCTCTTGCCTCTGATTAAGTGGAGGGGAGGAAAGGAATGGACGGGAAAAAGAAAAGAGAGAGAGAGAGAGAGAGAGAGAGAGAGAGAGAGAGAGAGAGAGAGAGAGAGAGAGAGAGAGAGAGAGAGGAAAAGATGAGAGTTAAAGTGATAGATAGGAAATGGGACGCTAAAGGGGTCACCACTGGCACGGGAAAGAAAAATTCTGAAAGACTGTAAAACTTAAGGAAACAAAATTCTAGAATAAATACTTTGAGGGCCACCATGTGTCAGATGCATCCTTGACTTAACCATGTCGAGCGGCATGAAGCTTTAGCTATGATATACTGCCATTCACAAACTGAATAATCGCAGGATATTCCCGGTGTCTGAAAGCTCAAAAATTACTTAGTTGAACACGACGTCAGCAGCAACAGAGCCTATTGTCTTCTCAAGAGAGAGCTAGTATAGCCACAGAAAACCTTTAGAAAATGGAAGGCAGTTGGAAAGCCTCCAATCAACTTGGGCTTGGTGAGCCAGGAAGGTTTTGTAGGCAACATGGAGGATATGTGATTCTGGATTAACAAGCAGGACGCTCTGAGCACTTCTGCCAGCAAGACTTGCGACCCTCACCCTTTAGTTACGGGTCTGGGAAGGCCTGGCTGGAAAATATTTCAGAAAGATCTATACGAGTTTCAGGTAATGGCCGTTCAGTTCATTCATCCCTCGATATGTATGTAGAACATTTCGGAAACAGTGTTGCAGTCTGAAAATACTTCTGGAACATGGAGGAAGGTCGTGTGTGAGAGAGGTAAGGCCGGAGGGTGACTGGCACGCTGGGTCGGGCTAGGTAAGGTGGTCACTGGACAGTTATGTGGTGCAGACGCCATGGTGATGTGGTAGGAGCATGTATGGTGCACCATGTTGGTGTGGTTCATCTAGTGATGTGGCAGGAGGCATGTATGGTGCACCATGTTGGAGTGGCTCATGTGGTGATGTGGCTGGCAGCAGGAGGCATGTATGGTGCACCATGTTGGTGTGGTTCGTGTGATGATGTGACAGGAGGCATGTATGGTGCACCATGTTGAAGTGGATCATGTGGTGATGTGGCAGCTGGAGGCATGTATAGTGCACCATGTTGGTGTGGTTCGTGTGATGATGTGACAGGAGGCATGTATGGTGCACCATGTTGGAGTGGATCATGTGGTGATGTGGCAGCAGGAGGCATGTATGGTGCACCATGTTGGTGTGGTTCGTGTGGTGATGTGACAGGAGGCATGTATGGTGCACCATGTTGGAGTGGATCATGTGGTGATGTGGCAGCAGGAGGCATGTATGGTGCACCATGTTGGTGTGGTTCGTGTGGTGATGTGACAGGAGGCATGTATGGTGCACCATGTTGGAGTGGATCGTGTGGTGATGTGACAGGAGGCATGTATGGTGCACCATGTTGGTGTGGTTCATCTAGTGATGTGGCAGGAGGCATGTATGGTGCACCATGTTGGAGTGGTTCATGTGGTGATGTGGCAGGAGGCATGTATGGTACACCTTGTTGGAGTGGATCATGTGGTGATGTGGCAGCAGGAGGCATGTATGGTGCACCATGTTGGAGTGGTTCATGTGGTGATGTGGCAGGAGGCATGTATGGTGCACCATGTTGGAGTGGATCATGTGGTGATGTGGCAGCAGGAGGCATGTATGGTGCACCATGTTGGTGTGGTTCGTGTGGTGATGTGACAGGAGGCATGTATGGTGCACCATGTTGAAGTGGAACATGTGGTGATGTGGCAACAACTGATTAGCTCCTACAGACACCTAGCCCTACCCTCCTGTGCACGTTTATGAGTGCAATTCGTATGAGTTCTATGTCCCTAAATTCCAATCTCCTTCCAGCACTTAACCCTTCAACCATTTCTCTCATTTTCATTCTCGCTAGCTACCAGATGCCTACATCAGTTGCAGCATCATACTACGTCGCATTTAGAATCCCGATTCCAAAACGTAATCCCTGCCATCAACCACTGCCAAAGCACGTAATTTGTTATTCCAAGAACGCATGACCTGCCTCTTCAAATTCTCTCCTCACCTCGAACATATGCAAGAGAAACTACCCAACTCTCGTCGTCTACTTTCATTCCATCACCTAATTACGGCACAGAAAATTTGTGTGGTTGGAGAGATGATAGATATATTGATGATGGCTGATATGAAACTCCTTAGGAAGATAACACAAAAAAATGTCGACCAGATTCTATAATCATGGATTCACATATTTGGACTCATTGGAACACTCCTACAGCTCACATCTCATCAGAAGAAACACAACCTCCTCTCCTCTCAGTACCCACGGAATTTATTTACCCCTTGAACATTTTCAGAGGCTCTCATGGCACCTATACTTGCCCTTTGAACGTATCAGAACCACTCCTGTCACCAATATTTACCCCCTCGAACATTTTACGAGCCACCAGTCGCACCTTTCAAAACTTATTTCTTCGTGTTCTCACTCCGTTGATTACTTCCTTTCCCAAATTTACCCTTCCACGTCCATAACCTCTGGAATATCGCCTCCTACCCCGCATGAATAACGTAACTTTTCATCTCACGTGATGGAATCGCACCCCTAACACGTGAAAATTTTCCTCCTCCCATTCGACATCACCATCCCACGCTCTCAACAAAACGTGGATCCCACGTCACACCAACTTGCATATATCAGAGCCACCTGTGGCATCTTTATTTACCCCCTTGAATATTTACGAGCCGCTCGTGGTACCCCCTTAACCCTTTAACTACGTTTCCGTCACAGCCAGAAGATGGACGTTTCTCTCGTCAAATATATCACCTCTGGCTCACCTGCCTTCATCGTGATAACAACCATACACACCGAGACATAACCTGAGATTTCGAGATAAATTCTTTGACTGTTTTTTCATTTAAGTGATAATACAGGAGGGATGAGTCCTTAGCCCTCCCGTTCCCTATTTCCTGGAGATACCACGGTCGCAATCATCATCCCTTATCCCCGTGGATAGAGAGAAAAAGATATGTTCGAATGTAATTTCCCTCGGAGGTATGAAAATCTTGGTGAAAAGAATATTACATTTAGGATCGTTTTACGGTTTGTCAGATGTAAACTAAATTCAAAACACATCAGAAACAGACCATGTATTACCACGAATGTCATAATACCGTTTTCTTCATCAGATTACGTGAATATACCGTGAAAATTAATGTTTTCTATTCATAGAGACGAGGACATGCTTCCGTCACCTATCGTGGACGCGCGCCAAAACATTCGGTTGACTCCATCAATTACATATTGTTGTTGTGCTGGTGTTGGCGGGACAGGAGCCAGGCTGGATGTTGTTGCGCCTGTGTTTGCAGGGCTGTGGCCACATTGGCGTCATATCCTCCACGCCTCTGATGAAGAGTGTAGGTCTAAATTCGTTACAGCCACACTCTGGGTGTGGCGAAAGATGATGGTATACAATCTGTGTGTTTCCACCACACTACAACATCACGGAAAACCTTGTCTGAATTAGAGCTTGCTCTCTCTCTCTCTCTCTCTCTCTCTCTCTCTCTCTCTCTCTCTCTCTCTCTCTCTCTCTCCTTCCCCCCCCCTCTCTCTCTCTCTCTCTCTCTCTCTCTCTCTCTCTCTCTCTCTCTCTCTCTCTCTCTCATTGGGGGGAAATGCAATCACACACACACACACACACACACACACACACACACACATCTTAATCCTAGTATTCATTTTTACTTTACATTTATATTCTTGATTCTCTGGTCTCATAAACTGTATCTTTAGAACCAGAATCTCCACATGAATAGCGAGGTCTAGCGAGACATGACAAGAGTTAAGCTTCAACGTTTTCATCGCACACGCACACTGTTGCTATTGGCTGCTCAAGCAAATACAGATGTCTCAGGTAATAACCAACTTCTTTCCCGAGTGCAAGAATGAACTAAGAAAAATCCATTAATAGCATATCAGTGTTTCCTCATATAAGAAATATGCTAAAAGACCTGCCGATTATTCACTGCAGTTCACACTGTTGTGATATTTACCGAATATCTTGTTTCGCAGGAATTTTCAATTTGACCCGAGTTTAAAGAGAGCTTGCCGTACCCTCCCAATTCATTCCTGTGCTGGATATTGTATGCTCCACCACCGATATGGGAAAGTGGGTGGAATGCGACTATAAAAGGCGCGTAATGAAATGAACAGATATTACTCTGGGTTTGTTTCAAAACTGATTTCTTCGTGTTCTCACTCCGTTGATTACTTCCTTTCCCAAATTTACCCTTCCACGTCCATAACCTCTGGTATATCGCCTCCTACCCCGCATGAATAACGTAACTTTTCATCTCACGTGATGGAATCGCACCCCTAACACGTGAAAATTTTCCTCCTCCCATTCCACATCACCATCCCACGCTCTCAAGAAAACGTGGATCCCACGTCACACCAACTTCAACGCCCACAAAAGCTTCCACACCCCTACCACGGTGCCTCTCCATTTCGCACACATAGTATGGCAAATCACCAGCCACACAAATACGTAACTACAGATAACATTACACCTCCTGGGACAAGGAGCATGCAAAAGTAAACACAGAGTCTATGTTATCAAGCCTGGTTCAAGAACACTGATTATTTTGTAGTCAGCACATCATACGATCCTTCATTACCAGAAAATTCAAACGTAGAAATCAACCTTGGGGCAGTGATATAAGACCTTGCAGTCACAGTGATAGACTTCAGTGCAGTTCAACGATCTTTTGTGGCAGGTTTTACCCTAATGTTACCCAGAGATCCAGACTGGAAGCTTTATAGAGCCTAACCAAGAGAAATATTATTATTGTTTATACCAGTGACACAGGCATTAACCTAATGACCATAAATTGACATCACATGTTGTCATAAAATGTTCGATATTACAGTAATGACAGAGACCTACATAAATATCAAACGCACACACAACAAAAATTTCGCTTACTAGCGGAGTTAGAGATCCCTGGGTATAATGCATTACCAAAACATAAGCTTAATGAACCACGTGATGGTGTTCTACAAAATACGTGCACGAGAGATTACAATTAAGCAAGGTTAGAAAATCTGATAAGAGCTTTGTGTGATGATATGAAGTTCATAATAAATATAAAGAGGAAAGGCAATTGTTGAGGGAAATTCTTAACAATCTCAACATAAAGTGGGACTTTAAGACAAGTGATCTTGTGGGAAATCAACAAATTAGTTCGCTAGAAGACTGCATTCTAAATCAAACGTTTCGAGACCCAACGAAGGGCGAATCCAATGTATTGATGTCTACAAGACATTACAGAGAACGTCATGTTTAAATACAAACTTGAATAAACATTGTTGAACCACTCTCGGTTATCATATTCAATCACACTACCAACTTTTCCCCTTACCGGCTACACACGAACTTCAGAAGGGATGTACATGGGATTGTAATCTAGACCAACAATATATACAAAGCTTTCCCATCATTTCGAAGCAACTCGCATATTTCATAAAGGTTACCATTAGACAAAAATGAATTCTTGTCCCCCTCCCTCTTTCCATCACCGGCAGCAGTAACGAGGGATAGGCAAATCGGGAGCGGCATTAGAGAAACCGTTACAACTAGATCGGGGGCCATCATGCCTCGTATATACTCGTTCACCTGCTGGCGTGAGCCGAAGTGACATGATTCACAGAAGCGCCCAGGACACAGCTGCTAGTGGTGACATCTCAGACCACAACAGATGTTCAGTGGAGCCCAAGAGAGACGGACATGGATACAGGTGACATATATCTGTGTGTTATATATATATATATATATATATATATATATATATATATATATATATATATATATATATTATTTTTATTTTTCATTTTGCTTTGTCGCTGTCTCCCGCGTTTGCGAGGTAGCGCAAGGAAACAGACGAAAGAAATGGCCCAACCCACACCCCATACACATGTATATACATACATGTCCACACACTCAAATATACATACCTATACATCTCAATGTACACATATATATACACACACAGACACATACATATATACCCATGCACACAATTCACACTGTCTGCCTTTATTCATTCCCATCGCCACCTCGCCACACACACACACATATATATATATATATATATATATATATATATATATATATATATATATATATATATATATATATATATATATATATATATAATAGTGGTGAAGTGAGAAGGAGACGGAGTGAGTATTTTGAAGGTTTGTTTAATATGTTTGATGATAGAGTGGCAGATATACGGTGTTTTGGTCGAGGTGGTGTGCGAAGTGAGAGGGTCAGGAGAATGGTTTGGTAAACAGAGAAGAGGTAGTGAAAGCTTTGCGGAAGATGACAGCCGGCAAGGCAGCGGGTTTGAATGGTATAGCAGTGGGATTTATCAAAAAAGGGGTGACTGTGTTGTTGGTTGGTTGGTAAGGATATTCAATGTATGTATTGTTCATGGTGAAGTGCCTGAGGATTGGAGGAATGCATGCATTGTGTCATTGTACAAAGGCAAAGGGGATAGAGATGAATGTTCAAATTATAGAGGTATAAGTTTGTTGAGGATTCCTGGGAAATTATATCTGAGGGTATTGATTAAAAGGGTAAAGGCATGTACAGAGCATCAGATTGGGGAATAGCAGTGTGGTTTCAGAGGAGTTATAGGATGTGTGGATCAGGTGTTTGCTTTGAAGAATGTACGTGAGAAATACTTAGAAAAACAGATGGATTTGTATGTAGCATTTATGGATATGATAAAGGCATATGGTAGGGTTGATAGAGATGCTTCGTGGAAGGTATCAAGAGTATATGGTATGGGAGGTAGATTGCTACAAGCAGTGAAAAGTTTTTACCAAGGACGTAGGGCATGTGTATGGGCAGGAAGGAAGGAAAGTGATTGGTTCCCAGTAAATGTCGTTTTGCGGGAGAGAGCGTAATGTCTCCATGGTTGTTTAATTTGTTTATGGATGGGGTGGTTAGGGAGGTGAATGCAAAAGTTTTGGAGAGGAGACAGGTATCCAGCCTGTTGTGGATGAGAGGGCTTGGGAAGTGAGTCATTTGTTGTTCGCTGATGATACAACACTGGTGGCTGATTAGGGTGAGAAACTGCAGAAGTTGGTGACTGAGTTTGGTAAAGTGTGTGAAAGAAGAAAGCTGAGAGTAAATGTGAATAAGAGCAAGGTTATTAGGTTCAGTAGGGTTGAGGGACAAGTTAATTGGTAAGTAAGTTTGAATGGAGAAAAACTGGAGGAAGTGAAATGTTTAGATATCTGGGAATGGATTTAGCAGCGGATGGAACCATGGAAGCGGAAGTGAGTCACAGGGTGAGGTTGGGGACGAAGGTTCTTGGAGTTTTGAAGATTGTGTAGAAGGCAAGAACGTTATCTCGGAGAACAAAAATGGGTATGTCTAACTGGGTATGTCTGAAGGAATAGTCGTTTCAACAACTTATATGGTTGCGAGGCATGGGCTATAGATAAGGCTGTGCGGAGGAGGGTGGATGTGTTGGAAATGAGATGTTTGAGAACAATATGCGGTGTGAAGTGGTTTGGTCGAGTGAGTAAAGCAAGGGTAAGAGAGATGTGTGGAAATAAAAAGAGTGTGCTTGAGAGAGCAGAAAAGGGTGTGTTGAAATGGTTTGGTCACATGGAGAGAATGAGTGAGGAAAGATTGACAAAGAGGATATATGTGTCAGAGGTAGAGGGAACGAGAAGCTGGAGATCAAGTTGGAGCTGGAAGGATGGAGTGAAAAAGATCTTGAGCGATCGGGGCCTGAACATGCAGGAGGGTAAAAGGCGTGCAAGGAATAGAGTGAACTGAAACGATGTGGTATACCGGGGTCGACGTGCTGTCAAGGATTGAACCAGGGCAGGTGAAGCATCTGGGGTAAACCATGAAAAGTTTTGTGGGGCCTGGATGTGGAAAGGGAGCTGTTGTTTCGCTGCATTACACATGACAGCTAGAGACTGGGTGTGAACGAATGTGGCATTTGTTGTCTTTTCCTAGCGATACCTCTCGCGCGCGCGCGGGGGGAGAAGGGTGCCATTTCATGTGTGGCGGGATGGCGACAGGAATGGATGAAGGCAGCATGTATGAATATGTACATGTGTATTTATGTATATGTCTGTGTGTGTATATGTATACGTTAAAATGTATAGGTATGTATATGTGCGTGGGTGGGCGTGTATGTATATACATGTGTATGTGGGTGGGTTGGGCCATTCTTTCGTCTGTTTCCTTGCGCTACCTCGCTAGCACGGGAGACAGTGACAGGGTATAAAAAATAAAGAAAAAAGAAATATATACATACAGATATACACCACTGACCGGGCAGTAGGGGGACATGAGGGTTACGAAGGGACGGAAAAAAAAGGGAAGCGTGGGAGAAGAAAAGTTTCAAGGGTTCCAGTGTAGGACGAGGCCATACAGGGCCAGCGAGTTCTTTGTCTGTTATATTGAGGTGTTCAATTTTATCGAGATTTTTAAACCAGAAAACCTATACCTGAGCTGTATATCTAGCAACATCCTCTTCCTTTCTCACTCTCTCTGCCTCTTCTTTCTTTCTCTCTCTCTCTCTCTCTCTTCCATCACCACTCCCTTCATTTATCTTCCTCACCATCCGTTCCTCATCCTCGTCACTTCTAAGGCCTCTTACCCTTTTCTCACTATACTTAATGTCTCATTCACTACTACTGTCACTACCATCTCTCATTTGCCTCCATTTCAAAATCATCGTTTCTCAGTTACCTCCCACATTTCACTGACCCTCTCTACTCCCTCGCTCCCATCTCGCCATTCAACTTTTTGACCCCATCTCTCACTCACCTCTATCGACATTCCCCATTCATAGTAAGTTTTCTCGCATCCTCCAATCTCTATCTCGGTTCTCTTACTATCCCACAACTCCAACTCTCTAACACTCCATTTTTCACTTTGTTTATAACTCAACACTGTTTCACTCAGTATTCCCACAGCTCCTCAGTTTTCATTTCGTATTCCCTACGATTTCATCTTTCATTTAGGTAGTTCATGGTTCTCCAGCTTGCCTCCCTCATTTTTCATTCAGCACCCCTTACAAATACCCCATCCTGCATTTGGGGAGTGGCTGCTCACCATCAATTTTTCCTCTCAGCTCTTACACTACCCTCATAATCTCACTCGTCCCACGCCCACGCCCATTTTGATACCTGCTTCACTGTAGATGTTTGCCAATTCCTTATGTAGACCTATGTCATGAAAGATAGTACAGTAAGTCAATATTCTCTCTCTCTCTCTCTCTCTCTCTCTCTCTCTCTCTCTATCTATCTATCTATCTATCTATCTATCTATCTATCTATCTATATATCTATCTATCTATCTATATACATATATATATATATATATATATATATATATATATATATATATATATATATATATATATATATATATATATATTTATCCATCTATCCCCTTATCAGAAACTTTATCATACATGTTTCTTTCTCTAGTCAACTCAGCTGACGAAGGGTTATGGCAAAACATATTTTCTTGACTCGAATTTTGCCTCAGCGTATCACGTTCTCCTCGAGTGAGCACGTTATAAAATCAAGATCATGGGCGAGACAGGCAGAGGTTAAGGCAAGGTAAGTGCGCCTGGGAGGAAGTGCAGATGAGGGCGCTATTGTACTGTTGAGACCCAACATGTTGGTCGTGGGGACCTTCGCTTGATGGCACTCTGTGAGGCAGGGGAAAGCTTTTCATCTCTACATAAGGGTTGGTGGTCAGTCCCGGAGTGGTTTTGGGTGTGAGGGGCGTCAAGTGCTACTGCATAGGATTGAGTAGGATTGTGTTGAGAGGATCTGTGTCTCACTGTGTAGGTGGTGAGTGTTTGTGGTTGCCAGACAGCCATAACCTCTGATTGTAGCTATCCTTGTGGAGGAATGATGATCGAGTGACCGTCACTGGGATGACGTTTGTAATGGTTGCCTAGTGAGACAAGTTTTCATTCAGTTAGCAGAGGCTACAGCCTCTTGGGTCATCAGGGTGGAGTGGATTCGACCTGATGCATTTACTTCCCTCAGTGGTTTTTCCTCATTACCCCAAGTATTGAAGGAAATATCCTACAGCCATTCGTCTGTGTCAGGGTCAGAATCTGATTGAAAGACTACCATACAATTTGTTGATAAATAACGTGATGTCTAGCTTGAAAAGACTAAAGCCTTTCATTTCACGTGTTTGATAAGCAGAGGATCTTTACTAGCAAGTTCTTACATAACTTGAGAATCAATATCTCAACCTCAAGACGTTTACAAGATCCATTGAAGGTAACTACTGATGAGACTGAATTCAGATAATACATTAAAAAAGAAAAGGAAAAGAAGGAGGTGATCTGGTTAACCCTGAGAGGCTGAACTGTTTCTGGAACCAGTTTCCAGTGCCTTTTAGAAGGCAACGACATTCCCCTTTCACCTTCCCCTGGACCCCTGTTATTAGGGTAACAACATTCTCTTTCCAGCTACGCCTGGAACGTGTTATAATTGTGGCAACATTCTCCCTCCAGTTTCGTCCAGAAGCTGTTATAACGATAACAACTTCCTCCCCTTATCTGAGACTGGAACCTGTCATAACGGAGGTAACATTCTCCTTCCAGCTGCGCCTGGAACCTGTAATAACGATAATAACATTCTTCCTCCAGCTTTGCTTGGAACGTATTGTAATGGTGTCTATATTTTCCTTCTAAATGCACCTTTATTACCTGCTGGACACAAAGCAACTGGCTTTTCTGACGCAGGAGATAAAAATCTGACTTCGGCTTTCGTGAGGAGGTGTGTCTGTGGTCATCTGTAGTGGACAGACAGACAAAGGACATCAGTAATCCCTTAGTGCTGTTAGAGACGAGAAATATTTTCACAACGCGCCAGAGGTATTTCAGGACAACAGCTGAAAAGTGATTCCTGGGCGCTGGTGCTAAAGGAGGCTTGAGAACTGGAAAGGGATTTAAACACACACAAGTCAAAGCGACGACAAGGGCAATTGAATGTTGCTACCAGTAAAACATCACGCTGGGAGGTGCTCAGTCGATGGATCAATACGGTAAAAAGAAGAGAAAATAAGAAGAGTCGAGGAGAATATGACAGCAGAAAATATAAACATCTATAGAATAACAGACATTCCAGAATGCAGAGGGAGGCTGACAGACGGTCCTAGCGTCATAAAAGGCCAAGTTGTCAAAGGAAACTGGAATTGGTTTTTACTTCAAAGACTCCAGTCTGACTTTGTGCTCAAACCCAAGGGAGAGTTAAATGGTGACTTGGAACTACCACACGACTCAAATACACGTTTGTCAAGTTCAGGCGCAAGGAATACCATCTGAGGACGCTTTAAATGGCATGATGACCAAATAATGCAGGGGAAGGGTGCCATCCTGTTTGATATAAGCTGGATACAAGGACGTGTGGATCACATATATGACATAATCCCTATAACTTCAGATCCCACGGTTTAAAAGCCACTGTATTAGCATTCCGGCAGTTATACAACATTACCACAGCAACTGTAATACAAAAAACGATTAAGAACTACAACGTATGAGACGGCAGGAATTTCTTGCTCCCTCTGTAAGAACATGTAAAGTTGTAGATATGAAACTTGTCGCTAGACACAACCCATGACGACTGGCGTCCAGGGATAACAGCATTGTGACAAATTAAATTACCACCTGGAATATATAGCGGCCGAGGGACGGATGATCCCCTTAGGTGAGAGGGAAGGTCTTCCCCTCACAATGCGAGATAGATTTGCTGAGGGGAAAGGAAGACTCCCATGGTTTTTCGCGTGAGTATGTGGTGGTGTTGTGTGCAGGTGGCTGTGTTCTGGTGCAGACACACGGAGGGTAAGGAGTATGTATCATTAATAGAGGAAGGGTAGCTTCACCCTCCTCTAACTGTGGTATGATTGACGCTTAAGTAGCATCAAGATAATGCGTCATTATCTATTTACTTTGTAATTGCTGAAAATATGGATAGCAATCCTGGCCACTGGAATCCAGGAAGTATCTACCATTTTGGCCTCTTTATGTACTGCATCATTAGTTATTAATTTCATGGCGGAAGCATGAGTTAAGGTGCGAGTCTTTGATCGTCATTTACTGCAGCTCAAGCGTCTTCGTACCTGGCTTTCTATCACCTTCCCTCCCTTTTCTCACCACCTCTTTCCATCCACTCTCATACTCTCTTTGTATTCTCATCTATCTTGTCCTCCTTGACAATGTTCTTTCTTCCCCTTTCTAACCTTCTATTCTCTACCAACCGCTTCTCCCCCACACCTACCTCAGCAGCAGCACTGCCTCTCCCCACCTTCTCCATCATTCCCTCCCCAATATTAGATGCCTATACTCCCTCAGCCTCCCCTCCCCAGGCCGACAGGTCCCAATATATAACATACTATCTATGATGGATCATGTCTCGTATAGACACCCTTGGTTCCCTTCCGTGCCACCAACACATCACCACACCGGATCCTAAAGTCTGATCGGATCTTGTGATGCTATACATCGGCTGTACGCCAGGGAAGAAAAAAGGATTTATGGTATTAGATACGAAGATTATAAGATAAAAGATTCTGAACACCTTTGCTGATGACGTATGTGCTTGATGGTATCTAAGATATGTATTCTATGGGAACTGAGTAAGTACAATGGCTCTGTGATCTCTACGGGCTGTTACTTTAAAGGATTTACACCATGATGATGACTCAGGAGAGCCATCCAATCTAGGTGGTAGCAGAGCTGGCAGCGATTTTGTCTGGACTGATATTCATTGTCGGCTTGACACAACTGGTTTAATCCTAATTCTTGCTCAGGGGATCTCGGCTCTGAAAGAAGTTCCCTTGTAAATTCTTGTTTTATATTACAGTCATTTGTAAAGGTCTGAGATAACAACTTGGGATAACCTTTGTCACCTTGCAATACTGACTTAGAGATGCACGATAGACCTTCATGACTAGGTGTTAAGCACGACAAAATAAACGCCAAAAATTATAAGAATTTTCAAATTCGCCATAGATAACGTATGTAATATAAGCATATAATGCGAGGCTTTTTATTAACTTATTTTGGGATATCAGTCAATTGGAGAAGGGGCTTTTATTAACCTATTTTCGGATATCAGTATTTGAGAAGGGGCTTTTATTAACCTATTTTGGGATATCAGTATTTGAGAAGGGGCTTTTATTAACCTATTTTGGGATATCAGTATTTGAGAAGGGGCTTTTATTAACCTATTTTGAGACATCAGTATTGGATAAATCATTGTTATTGATGAAATCTTGTAACAAGACAGATGCAACTGCTTACCTCCCGTGACTTACGGTCTTAATCAGGGTCATGAGTATGTCTGTGTCATGAGTATATCTGTGTACATCATCAGTAACGTTCCTGTAATGCGTCTCCCTTGCTACACCTGTACAACACACACCCTGTCCGTACCAATCAGTGGATGTAACTCGTCATGTGTTACACCCCATGTGCTACCACACTCTCCCTCTGTTATTCTCCCTCATTTGACTGTGTATCACAGTCTGTTTTTCGCTACTTGAAACACAACTCTCCCCACGCCGCTCCCTTCGTGCTTCCACTCTCCCTACGTCGCTCCCTTCATGCTTCCACTCTCCCTACGTCGCTCCCTACGTGCTTTCCACTCTCCCTACGCCGCTCCCTACGTGCTTCCACTCTCCCTACGTCGCTCCCTTCGTGCTTCCACTCTCCCTACGCCGCTCCCTACGTGCTTCCACTCTCCCTACGTCGCTCCTACGTGCTTCCACTCTCCTACGTCGCTCCCTACGTGCTTCCACTCTCCCTACGTCGCTCCCTTCATGCTTCCACTCTCCTACGTCGCTCCTACGTGCTTCCACTCTCCCTACGTCGCTCCCTACGTGCTTCCACTCTCCTACGTCGCTCCTACGTGCTTCCACTCTCCCTACGTCGCTCCCTTCGTGTTTCCACTCTCCCTACGTCGCTCCCTTCGTGTTTCCACTCTCCCTACGTCGCTCCCTTCGTGTTTCCACTCTCCTACGTCGCTCCCTACGTGCTTCCACTCTCCCTACGTCGCTCCTACGTGCTTCCACTCTCCCTACGTCGCTCCTACGTGCTTCCACTCTCCCTACGTCGCTCCCTTCGTGTTTCCACTCTCCCTACGTCGCTCCCTACGTGCTTCCACTCTCCCTACGTCGCTCCTACGTGCTTCCACTCTCCCTACGTCGCTCCCTTCGTGTTTCCACTCTCCTACGTCGCTCCCTTCGTGTTTCCACTCTCCCTACGTCGCTCCTACGTGTTTCCACTCTCCCTACGTCGCTCCCTTCGTGTTTCCACTCTCCTACGTCGCTCCCTTCGTGTTTCCACTCTCCCTACGTCGCTCCTACGTGCTTCCACTCTCCCTACGTCGCTCCTACGTGTTTCCACTCTCCTACGTCGCTCCCTTCATGCTTCCACTCTCCCTACGTCGCTCCTACGTGTTTCCACTCTCCCTACGTCGCTCCTACGTGTTTCCACTCTCCTACGTCGCTCCCTTCGTGTTTCCACTCTCCCTACGTCGCTCCCTTCGTGTTTCCACTCTCCCTACGTCGCTCCCTACGTGCTTCCACTCTCCCTACGTCGCTCCCTACGTGCTTCCACTCTCCCTACGTCGCTCCTACGTGCTTCCACTCTCCCTACGTCGCTCCCTACGTGCTTCCACTCTCCCTACGTCGCTCCCTACGTGCTTCCACTCTCCCTACGTCGCTCCCTACGTGCTTCCACTCTCCCTACGTCGCTCCTACGTGTTTCCACTCTCCCTACGTCGCTCCCTTCGTGTTTCCACTCTCCTACGTCGCTCCCTTCGTGTTTCCACTCTCCCTACGTCGCTCCCTTCGTGTTTCCACTCTCCTACGTCGCTCCCTTCGTGTTTCCACTCTCCCTACGTCGCTCCTACGTGCTTCCACTCTCCCTACGTCGCTCCTACGTGCTTCCACTCTCCCTACGTCGCTCCTACGTGCTTCCACTCTCCCTACGTCGCTCCTACGTGTTTCCACTCTCCTACGTCGCTCCCTTCGTGTTTCCACTCTCCCTACGTCGCTCCTACGTGCTTCCACTCTCCCTACGTCGCTCCTACGTGTTTCCACTCTCCCTACGTCGCTCCTACGTGCTTCCACTCTCCCTACGTCGCTCCTACGTGCTTCCACTCTCCCTACGTCGCTCCTACGTGTTTCCACTCTCCTACGTCGCTCCCTTCATGCTTCCACTCTCCCTACGTCGCTCCCTTCGTGTTTCCACTCTCCTACGTCGCTCCTACGTGTTTCCACTCTCCCTACGTCGCTCCTACGTGTTTCCACTCTCCTACGTCGCTCCCTTCGTGTTTCCACTCTCCCTACGTCGCTCCCTACGTGCTTCCACTCTCCCTACGTCGCTCCTACGTGTTTCCACTCTCCCTACGTCGCTCCCTACGTGCTTCCACTCTCCCTACGTCGCTCCTACGTGTTTCCACTCTCCCTACGTCGCTCCCTACGTGCTTCCACTCTCCCTACGTCGCTCCTACGTGCTTCCACTCTCCCTACGTCGCTCCCTTCGTGTTTCCACTCTCCCTACGTCGCTCCTACGTGTTTCCACTCTCCTACGTCGCTCCTACGTGTTTCCACTCTCCCTACGTCGCTCCCTACGTGCTTCCACTCTCCCTACGTCGCTCCTACGTGTTTCCACTCTCCCTACGTCGCTCCTACGTGTTTCCACTCTCCCTACGTCGCTCCTACGTGTTTCCACTCTCCCTACGTCGCTCCTACGTGCTTCCACTCTCCCTACGTCGCTCCTACGTGCTTCCACTCTCCCTACGTCGCTCCCTTCGTGTTTCCACTCTCCCTACGTCGCTCCTACGTGTTTCCACTCTCCCTACGTCGCTCCTACGTGCTTCCACTCTCCCTACGTCGCTCCCTTCGTGTTTCCACTCTCCCTACGTCGCTCCCTACGTGCTTCCACTCTCCCTACGTCGCTCCCTACGTGCTTCCACTCTCCCTACGTCGCTCCTACGTGCTTCCACTCTCCCTACGTCGCTCCTACGTGCTTCCACTCTCCCTACGTCGCTCCCTTCGTGTTTCCACTCTCCCTACGTCGCTCCTACGTGTTTCCACTCTCCTACGTCGCTCCTACGTGTTTCCACTCTCCTACGTCGCTCCTACGTGTTTCCACTCTCCTACGTCGCTCCTACGTGCTTCCACTCTCCCTACGTCGCTCCCTTCGTGTTTCCACTCTCCTACGTCGCTCCCTTCATGCTTCCACTCTCCCTACGTCGCTCCCTTCATGCTTCCACTCTCCCTACGTCGCTCCCTTCGTGCTTCCACTCTCCCTACGTCGCTCCCTACGTGCTTCCACTCTCCCTACGTCGCTCCCTACGTGCTTCCACTCTCCCTACGTCGCTCCCTACGTGCTTCCACTCTCCCTACGTCGCTCCTACGTGCTTCCACTCTCCCTACGTCGCTCCCTTCGTGTTTCCACTCTCCCTACGTCGCTCCCTACGTGCTTCCACTCTCCCTACGTCGCTCCTACGTGTTTCCACTCTCCCTACGTCGCTCCTACGTGTTTCCACTCTCCCTACGTCGCTCCTACGTGCTTCCACTCTCCCTACGTCGCTCCCTTCGTGTTTCCACTCTCCCTACGTCGCTCCCTACGTGCTTCCACTCTCCCTACGTCGCTCCCTTCGTGTTTCCACTCTCCTACGTCGCTCCCTTCGTGTTTCCACTCTCCCTACGTCGCTCCTACGTGCTTCCACTCTCCCTACGTCGCTCCTACGTGCTTCCACTCTCCCTACGTCGCTCCCTTCATGCTTCCACTCTCCCTACGTCGCTCCTACGTGCTTCCACTCTCCCTACGTCGCTCCTACGTGCTTCCACTCTCCCTACGTCGCTCCCTACGTGCTTCCACTCTCCCTACGTCGCTCCTACGTGCTTCCACTCTCCCTACGTCGCTCCCTACGTGCTTCCACTCTCCCTACGTCGCTCCTACGTGTTTCCACTCTCCTACGTCGCTCCTACGTGCTTCCACTCTCCTACGTCGCTCCCTTCGTGTTTCCACTCTCCCTACGTCGCTCCTACGTGCTTCCACTCTCCCTACGTCGCTCCTACGTGTTTCCACTCTCCCTACGTCGCTCCCTTCGTGTTTCCACTCTCCCTACGTCGCTCCTACGTGTTTCCACTCTCCCTACGTCGCTCCCTACGTGCTTCCACTCTCCCTACGTCGCTCCTACGTGCTTCCACTCTCCCTACGTCGCTCCCTTCGTGTTTCCACTCTCCTACGTCGCTCCTACGTGTTTCCACTCTCCTACGTCGCTCCTACGTGCTTCCACTCTCCTACGTCGCTCCCTTCGTGTTTCCACTCTCCCTACGTCGCTCCCTTCGTGTTTCCACTCTCCTACGTCGCTCCCTTCGTGTTTCCACTCTCCCTACGTCGCTCCTACGTGTTTCCACTCTCCCTACGTCGCTCCCTTCATGCTTCCACTCTCCCTACGTCGCTCCCTTCGTGTTTCCACTCTCCTACGTCGCTCCTACGTGCTTCCACTCTCCCTACGTCGCTCCTACGTGTTTCCACTCTCCTACGTCGCTCCTACGTGCTTCCACTCTCCCTACGTCGCTCCTACGTGCTTCCACTCTCCCTACGTCGCTCCCTTCGTGTTTCCACTCTCCTACGTCGCTCCCTTCGTGTTTCCACTCTCCTACGTCGCTCCCTTCGTGTTTCCACTCTCCTACGTCGCTCCTACGTGCTTCCACTCTCCCTACGTCGCTCCCTACGTGCTTCCACTCTCCTACGTCGCTCCCTACGTGCTTCCACTCTCCCTACGTCGCTCCTACGTGCTTCCACTCTCCCTACGTCGCTCCCTTCATGCTTCCACTCTCCCTACGTCGCTCCCTACGTGCTTCCACTCTCCCTACGTCGCTCCTACGTGTTTCCACTCTCCTACGTCGCTCCCTTCGTGTTTCCACTCTCCTACGTCGCTCCCTTCGTGTTTCCACTCTCCTACGTCGCTCCCTTCGTGTTTCCACTCTCCTACGTCGCTCCCTTCGTGTTTCCACTCTCCTACGTCGCTCCTACGTGCTTCCACTCTCCCTACGTCGCTCCCTTCGTGTTTCCACTCTCCTACGTCGCTCCTACGTGTTTCCACTCTCCCTACGTCGCTCCCTTCGTGTTTCCACTCTCCTACGTCGCTCCTACGTGTTTCCACTCTCCTACGTCGCTCCTACGTGTTTCCACTCTCCTACGTCGCTCCTACGTGTTTCCACTCTCCCTACGTCGCTCCCTTCATGCTTCCACTCTCCCTACGTCGCTCCTACGTGTTTCCACTCTCCTACGTCGCTCCTACGTGCTTCCACTCTCCCTACGTCGCTCCTACGTGTTTCCACTCTCCTACGTCGCTCCCTTCGTGTTTCCACTCTCCTACGTCGCTCCTACGTGCTTCCACTCTCCCTACGTCGCTCCTACGTGCTTCCACTCTCCCTACGTCGCTCCCTTCGTGTTTCCACTCTCCCTACGTCGCTCCCTTCGTGTTTCCACTCTCCTACGTCGCTCCTACGTGCTTCCACTCTCCCTACGTCGCTCCTACGTGCTTCCACTCTCCCTACGTCGCTCCCTACGTGCTTCCACTCTCCCTACGTCGCTCCCTTCGTGTTTCCACTCTCCTACGTCGCTCCTACGTGTTTCCACTCTCCCTACGTCGCTCCTACGTGTTTCCACTCTCCCTACGTCGCTCCCTTCGTGTTTCCACTCTCCTACGTCGCTCCTACGTGTTTCCACTCTCCCTACGTCGCTCCCTTCGTGTTTCCACTCTCCCTACGTCGCTCCTACGTGCTTCCACTCTCCCTACGTCGCTCCTACGTGCTTCCACTCTCCCTACGTCGCTCCCTACGTGCTTCCACTCTCCCTACGTCGCTCCTACGTGTTTCCACTCTCCCTACGTCGCTCCCTACGTGCTTCCACTCTCCCTACGTCGCTCCTACGTGCTTCCACTCTCCCTACGTCGCTCCTACGTGTTTCCACTCTCCCTACGTCGCTCCTACGTGTTTCCACTCTCCCTACGTCGCTCCTACGTGCTTCCACTCTCCCTACGTCGCTCCCTTCGTGTTTCCACTCTCCCTACGTCGCTCCTACGTGCTTCCACTCTCCCTACGTCGCTCCTACGTGTTTCCACTCTCCCTACGTCGCTCCCTTCGTGTTTCCACTCTCCCTACGTCGCTCCCTTCATGCTTCCACTCTCCCTACGTCGCTCCTACGTGTTTCCACTCTCCTACGTCGCTCCCTTCGTGTTTCCACTCTCCTACGTCGCTCCTACGTGCTTCCACTCTCCCTACGTCGCTCCCTTCGTGTTTCCACTCTCCTACGTCGCTCCCTTCGTGTTTCCACTCTCCTACGTCGCTCCCTACGTGCTTCCACTCTCCCTACGTCGCTCCCTTCGTGTTTCCACTCTCCTACGTCGCTCCTACGTGCTTCCACTCTCCTACGTCGCTCCTACGTGCTTCCACTCTCCCTACGTCGCTCCTACGTGCTTCCACTCTCCCTACGTCGCTCCCTTCATGCTTCCACTCTCCCTACGTCGCTCCTACGTGTTTCCACTCTCCCTACGTCGCTCCTACGTGCTTCCACTCTCCCTACGTCGCTCCCTTCGTGTTTCCACTCTCCTACGTCGCTCCCTACGTGCTTCCACTCTCCCTACGTCGCTCCCTTCGTGTTTCCACTCTCCTACGTCGCTCCTACGTGCTTCCACTCTCCCTACGTCGCTCCCTACGTGCTTCCACTCTCCCTACGTCGCTCCTACGTGCTTCCACTCTCCCTACGTCGCTCCTACGTGTTTCCACTCTCCCTACGTCGCTCCTACGTGCTTCCACTCTCCCTACGTCGCTCCCTTCGTGTTTCCACTCTCCTACGTCGCTCCCTTCGTGTTTCCACTCTCCTACGTCGCTCCCTTCGTGTTTCCACTCTCCTACGTCGCTCCCTTGCCTTCATATGATCGCATTATACAGACATTCAGACAGTCCTTAGAAATATCATCTTTAACCAACCATACACAGAAGATGGTAACTAAACTTTCAAAAACACCATCATCTTCTTTCTCCAGAGATTCGCTTGCAATCCCATACACCTCAGCTGCTCTGTCAGATTTCATCTTATCGAAGACTTATTGAAGACTCACCTGATACTATCGTTTTATTAAACGTTCACCATGTCTTTCTCGTTCTAAATACCGCGTCCTTCCAAATGCCTTACAACTGCCACTCTGTCTTCTAACACGACCAACAGGCAGTCATAATACTCAATCTCTTTTTCACATCTTTGCCTACCACGTCTTACCCACCAGCTCTCTTCACTGATTCTCCCACTTGTTCCTTGTTCCTCTCAAAATAATATCCTCCTTCCGAAGAATGTTCTCATCATTTCTAGATAATGTCTTACCCATTTTTCATATATCCTCTTTCGACCCATGTAACTTCTTGAGTTCCTGCAGCTCTCTCTTGTACATCTACTCTTATACTCCTTCCCTACAGAAATCGCTCATTCGCTTCTCTCTGCAGTTTTTCTCTCATTTCATCACGTATTACCCATTCTGAAAGGCCATCCGTTTACCACGCACTTTACTCGCAAACGTAATAAATGCCCCCCCTAAACACCGTCCATTCCTTGGCCATTTCCCTGGTTCCATATACTTTGCTTTATGCCATTCGTCGCCCGTACATCTGCTCATGATCATCTTACGTACTCATTCAGACAGTCAGACACAATTCTCATTCCAAGTGAATCCATCTACTTGAGTGACCACCACTAAATCAGGTCTGATGCTTTCATCAAAGTTGACCAGTATTTAGTTTATTTTATGTTCATCAAGTTACGAAAGTGTGTGTGTGCGTGTGTGTGTGTGTGTGTGCGTGTGTGTGTGTGTGCGGTGTGTGTCTGTCTGTCTGTCTGTGTCTGAGCTGTGCAGCTGGTTCGATTGACTGACATAACTTCCTTTGGTTATTCTCCTTTTTCTTTTTGATGATAACTGTTAAGCTGATGTAACATGAAGCCTAGGATACTGACATGGCAGTCCATGGCTCATTATCAGTATAAGGTCTGGTCTTTATATCATGTGAGCATATCTATGGTCTTCTACAGTCCTCTGTAGGGGTGTTGTATGAGGGCGGCATGGTTCACGCTCAGTTTCTTGGTTTCGTGATTTGCAGGTCAAACTGGATTCAAACTTGATATCTGGGAAGAGAATGATCCGGAAAAATTGTTTAACGGGGAGACTTAAGCCAAAGGTCGATTTTTGTTTCTACGCTACTTCTGTTGTCGTCCTTGTCGTAGTCCTACAAGGACCTGATATTCTTGAGAATGATGGAACAACGACAGTAGATGTCGGAGAGGGGAATCTGGACTGCAAATTCCCATTCTCTCAGAACTTGGGTGTCACCAATTTTTGGCGGCGCCAAAGGCCATAAGAGTAGCGTGACGGCATCCAGAAATAAAGAGGCAAATTGATGGTTTCATTTAAAGCCCCTTTGGCGGAGTGAAAGGCCATTTAAGTGGCATGTTGGCATTCAGAACCAAAGAGGAAAATTGGAGGTTAAATTTAAAGCCCATTTGGCGGCCCTGTAGGCTGTTAGAGTGGCGTAGCGACTTCCAGAACCAAAGAGGCAAATTGAAGGTTAATTTTAAGGCCCCTTTGATGGCACCACAGGCCAATTAGAGTGACGGCGTAATCTACAACCAAAGAGGCAAATCTAAGTTTTAACTTAAAGCCCCTTTCGCGGCGCCAAAGGCCATTAGAATGGCGTGGTGGCATCCAGAACCAAAAAGGAAAACTGATGGTTTAATTCAAAGCCCTTTTGGCGGAGCCGAAGGCCAATAGAGTGGCGTGGCGGCATCCAAAACCTCCAGATGGTGATCTCGTCCTGAACCATTATGTCTATCGTGTATGTGTTCTCCCCATTTATTCTCCTCTACTCCTAGCGGAGGTTATGCTAGGCTGGTTAACGTTGAACTGGGCTGGATTAAGTCAGGTTGAGCTGAATTTGCTATAGTCGCTGCGACCTGGCATACTCTAAACGACAGGTTTTTCCCCTTCCTCTAACATTCATAAATGCTTTCCTTTGTCTCTTCTTTTTTCCCTTTCATAATCCTTTCTACATTTCAAATAAGGCCTGGCCTCGATGTGGAATTTTGTCCGTGACTGGAACCTCCAACGAAAAAACTTGAAAAAAAAATTCTATATATCCCATTCTCCAGCCTTCCCACTCTGTGGAGTTCACTTAAGGTTCCAAGACGAGGGGAGGAGTCACGAGTGCAACTTTCTACATCTGAGAGTCGTTCTGCCCTCACAGACTTACTGTTCTAACATCATCATCAATTGCCCTGACAAGTTAAGCAAAAAGGAATCAATTTATAAGAAGGCGAAAGAAAGATAAATATTGACGTGAGGGTTACGGTACCGATTGCTGACATCTGTTTAGCTCGAGATCATACATACAGCGAAGTAGACGCTGACACAGCCTAGCCCGTGCAGCTTGTGTGATTAATTCAGGAAATTATCTAATGGTAAATACTATCTAAGTAGCTTTACTAAATTTGTACGATTCTGCTTCGATATACTTACAAGAGCTTTTCTACCTACATTTATGAACATTTTGCCTATAACTGTGCTTCTGCCTACTTGCAACTCTCTCTCTCTCTCTCTCTCTCTCTCTCTCTCTCTCTCTCTCTCTCTCTCTCAGCTAAGTCATTAGGATATAATCCAAAAACTGCCATAGCTGTGATGGTCCCACGCTAAAACAGCACCTGCAATCAAAAGTAAAAAATTTTGTTGTACCCTTAACACTTTTCTTTTATTTTCATTTTTCCATACTCTCGTGCCTTTTAACTTTCCAGTTGAAAGACTTTCTAGTTTAAGAGTGGTGCAGCTGTAGTGACAATTTTTCTCTCAAGTCTGGAGTAAAATTCAACCAAATTTTTCGTGTTCTTTGTGATCTGAGACGTGGCCTCAGTAAAACTCGTTTATGTTATCTCTCGTAAGCATTAGCCGTAGTTACGTAAGCCTGTGACACGATTACCTTCTTGCAACAAAGTGTACTCAATACATACGACGTATCTTAACGCTCAAACTACATATGGATACCTTTCAGACTACATATGGATACCTTTCAAACTACATATGGATACCTTTCAAACACGTGTACCAGGCTCCCAATATTCTAGCTATACATGGCAACTTCCCACGCACCTGACTACGCTTACAACTGCTCTTGTACCTGGCTATTCTCCACACACCCGACTAAGCTCAACACTCTACCGGTACCAGGCTATTCCCCACACACACCTGACTAGACTCACCATTCCCACCTATACAGGCTACTCTTCACACACCTGAATAAGCTCACAACGCCATCTGTACTCAGCTTCTCCCCACACATCTGACTAGGTTCATCACTCCACATGTGCCTGGCTACATTCCACCGCTAGGTTATAATTCAGATTCGTCTTTTTATGACAGAATATATCGCTTGCATACGCACTTAACGAGCGACGGAGCAAACTGCAATTTCTCCAAACACTTGACAGCGTCATGATCAGACGTCAGATCCAGGTAATGAGAGTGTTAATGACGACTGCAAGAACGCTCATTAACATGTTAATAACATCCTTGACGCAGGTAGACATTCATAACTTTAATCACCTCAGACAAGTAATGAGAATTAAAGATGTTGACCCAAGTCACGCTCCCTCAGGAACGAAACAGTTTAGGGAATCATAACATGAGGGAAGTGTTGCCGGTAATTCGTGCCTTGTTAGTACTCAGTAGCATTAGATGTGCGACATCAAGTCTCTCTCTCTCTCTCTCTCTCTCTCTCTCTCTCTCTCTCTCTCTCTCTCTCTCTCTCTCTCTCTCTCTCAGCTTGATCTGAATATTTCCACTACTTTACCTGACATATAACTTTCTTGTTTCCTTCCCACGTGAAATACACCTGATATATCCCACGCTTCAAGTCCACGACTTACATCCTTTGCGTCTCCTTAATCACAGGGACAATCTGCAGATTTTTTTCTCTAAGTCATCTGTAAGCCTTCCAGCATTTACCACACTGATCTGTGAGTCTCTGATCCCTTCTACCATCACAAACACGCTCGAAGGAACCCTGTGGTCTGTTGCTATTCAGATTCCTCTGTATTCCTTTGTATCTTTAAAGACAGTCAACAGTTCCACGACCGATTCTTCAATCTCAATACATCCGTCAAGTCACGATGTTGTCCCCTTGATGTCCTTGTGTTTACGAGTATCTGTATGTCACATACCAGTGTGGGAGCCAAGATAGCCTATCATGCAACATACTCGGGATCCTCAAACACCTTTTGTTCTGGATAACATATTTAGAAACTCTTCTAATGAAAAGGTAATTGGCTAGTCCACTGTCATTACCTATGTAACTAGCAAGCCCACTGTCATCACTTATTGGAACTGTTCGGCCAGGGAGTTCTACACTCGTAGGGCCCCAGTTCTTGAACCATCTCCATCCAGGATAAAAATCTCTTAACATCTGTATAATACCTACACTAACAGTTTCATTGTTCAGTTCATTCACTTCATACACAACGCTTATGCTGTAGAAGTTCCCTCATACATTTTCTTGAGGAAGTTTCGCGCTCAATATCATATCATGGCCTATGGAAGTTCCATCTTTGCATCTCTCATCAAACTGGTTGAAAAACTTAAAAGATTGTCTGTCAGGTTGACCCTTCTAAATCTTCTCTCCTATCTAATGAACAAAAATGTAGCATCTAACCTTTCCTTGTAAATAAGCTCTCTAGATTCCCTTACTATGACCAAAGGTATAGAGAAAACCTTTAATATATGGGCCATTTTGAAGTAAAAATTAGCACACACACACACACACACACACACAAACACACACACACAATCTGTAACATCAGAAAATGGGCGTGAGTTTTTGATGTTTACAACCTCTATTCTCATCAATGCAAGAGAAAGGTTTAAATGGGCTGATTTTGTCCAGTTTCACTCACGTAACTTATTTCTCGATATTCCATAACTCGCTCCTGATAGTGGTTATGAGGGACAGAGAACAAGCAAGGGTTGATACTTATATAGTAATGTAAAATGCAAATACATACACAAAGCAAAAATATATAACCAGTCTGTGTTGAACGCTCCAGATGACGCGTGGGGTCTGGTAAGGGATCATAATCGTTGTTATTGAAGAGATGTACACTACCAGATGGCTCGAGAGGTCAATTAGAGAGTTCAAATACCTATACGTATATAAGAATCTGACCCTGTATGGGCCAGATCCCTTAATGTAGTATCCAGTCCGTTTACTATTATAAACATCTTCCCTAACAAATCATAATTGCAAGACTAGGATTCACTCAGAATTATAGCAAGCCTGGCAACATCCTAGACCCAAAATTATCTTGTATTAATACATCATCATTCAGTCTATACATCGATGTATAAACAAAATAAATTTCTATTGCATCAGAAGTACCAGAATGATGCTTGTCTTCGACTGGCAGGACACTCATTTACTTTGCGCGTCGTGTGAGGATATTCCTCAATTACTTCCAGACGTCCCATGCGCTTCTCTTGTACTGGTCGATACATTTTGAAGAACATGGTACCAACTGATTCCTCATAGAGTACTTCTACCCTCTTAGTTCCCTCTATCTCAAAGTCCTGCCAGATAGAAATGGAGAAACAGAAGTTGCTACACCTATAATCCCGCACTCTGTATCGACCCTATATCAACGAGAACACGCCCGTCCCGATTCTGATTCACGACCTCTTAAAGGAGAAAAACACATATAATGGTAATCAAGATCTCATAACATAATAGCATATGTAATACCATACTATCTATGGTACGTTGGATCATTTTTTGATAAAAAAAAAGGGGGGGAAGGCCCACGGGTACAATACCTAGTAGTGCTACCCCTAAAAACACCACAGAAAATAATCTGCAAAATATACACGAAAGAAAATGAGAAACTAAAGCTTCTTGATGGACAACTCCCTTTTTTTGACAGGCTGCATTTTTAGTTCTGGCTAAAAGTTTAGAAAAGGGACGCAACTTACATAGCTTTATACCTAACTTTGTGAAATCCTTATTGATACAGTAAAGGACGATATAAAAGTTTAGTATTGTGTTTTACTATCCTTAAAAACGATTTTTCGGTATTAATAAACTCTAGTGGTAGAGTCATTGAGGGATCGGGAAAATGTGGAGTTACATATCTTTCTATCTAAATCCCTGACGCTTCTTAGGTGGCCATGACAATATCTTCTCCATATCTAATGAGCTCCAGTGCTGCCTCTTAGCCTTCAGCACCTCACCCTTAACAGGTCACTAGCAGAAGGCAATTCTCGCGCAGTGTTTGAAGGGGCTCCTACCTATTGTTCTTACTGACTACTTGTATCTAATGCCCCTGCTTAATGTTCCAACTGACTACTACCTAATGCTCCTACCTAATGTTCCTACCAACTAGTTCTACATAAGGTCCCTACCTACTTCCTCAGTCTGTTTCTACCTGTCTATCTACTGCTACCTATCTATCTACTATCTACTGCTTCTACTATTTGGCCAGAAGGCAGTGCTCACCGCAGGAAAATCTAGAGCTACGAAGAATGAGATGTGTGAGTCAAGTGTTGTCAAGTGTTATGTACAACAAGATGAGAACCATTGTATGTTTGTGGACAGAAAGCCAGTAGTCCACGTGTGGGTGAGGCAGACAGAAAAAGACAGCTACCTGGGTCAGAAGAGTGCAACTTGACAACCACTGCAGTGCTGGCTCACTACGCAGCCGTCACTCACCCTCCCGACACCCAGGCGGGTAGTACCGGTAATATACCTCCCTGGTCGTTGGCTGCCTACCAGCTACTACCTACCAAAGTGGAGTTACATAAGAATCCATTGATGTACGATAGGAAAATCAGAAAATATGCACTTTTAGCTTTTAAATTCTGCAATTGTGAGGTAGTTCTCGATATGAGTGAGTCATGATGCGTTACATTTATGAATATTTCCCTATAATTTGTGATATATGTACCCATAATATAGATGTTGGTAGTCGACGTCATCTGAATGAGGAACGAGAGTAAAAACAACTTGCATGGATGTGGTAACGCGCTCTGAATAAGTTGAAATGTGTACATGTTAGATCTGAATGTTTCAAAGAGGGAATCAGATTCTTTGGCGATTTGCACTTTTGTTCTTAGTACAAATGGGTTAGCGTTACATAACATGAAACACACGATCCAATTCCACTTTAGGGTCATAAGGGTAAATGTACGGAGAAAATAAAGGAAAATTTACGTCATTTCACCGATTGACTTCGATCCCACTTTTAAAATTTAACTGGAATAATGACGTCAATCCTGGCGTCTTTTCTTGGCTTTTTGGATATGGATAAACTAAGCGAAGAGTGATACTTCACGACCTTAGGACTTTGGATGCCTTTTCTTGACCACGAGGCACGAGGTACAACCATCAGCAAGCTAAGTCTCTTCATTTATGATCGCCATACGAACCGAACAAAGCTCTGTCGAATCCAGACAAGCGCCACATGTATGTTTTTTGGGTCAGCCGTCAGCAAGACGAACAACACTTTTCTGTTATCTTATTAGATTAATGACGTCGGGAAGCCGTGGGCAGACGTCTCACTTGACCGTCTCCTATTTGCAAGATTTCAAGGTAATGTGAGTCGAATGCATTACTCAAAATGTCAATGGTTGATTTTCAGTGTTGTTTCCCTATGATTTCCCCCTCTACTTCTAAACCCTGCCAACTTGACGAAACCTTAGAATTAATGGAGATAAGTTGGCCATACCTAAAATCCCACACTAGATCAACTCTACACGTTGCAAGGAATCTATTGGTACCAATTTCCTTATTATCCCCAGATAGGGATTAACGCACGGTATTTGGGACGTTCTTTTCCCAATCTCATCCAAAACTTATGATTCCCACCCAAGTCACGTCACTAGAATATGATTTTCAGGGATCTTCAGGGTTGATAGTCAGTTGAAGCGACTAAAAGAGTGTCGAAGCTGCTTTTCGATTTGTAGATGGTAGGATTCATAGAAGGCTTTTCCATGTCCTTTTTGACGACGTTATTTGCTTTGAGTCGCACGCGCCTATAGCCCCCCTGGCGGAGAGGACAGTAACCAAACATAAACAGGAGGTCCTGGCGGCAAAGTGATGAAGGCATTATCGTCCCTCCGTTTATGTTTTGCATATTCATCAGTACAGGTAATTTAGTAACAGCCTAACTCTTCAGTTCACCACCAGCGTGTCTGTGGGATTATCATACGCAGCTGTCGAGCGCCTGGGCATTATACGAGTGAATTTTCAAGCAAAGCCCACGTCACAGAGTATAATGTGTTGTTCGTGGAATCAAGGTTTGTCCTTTTCTACGTTGGTTGTGATTAAGAACGTTCAACGTCAGAGGCCAAACCGAGAGATATGATTAACTTTGCCATTACAGTACAAAAAATAATGTAATATTCCCACGACGATTGCAGAAAACAACTTTCCACTCCCAACTTTCTGTTGATCTCCAGAAGCACGTCGGGTTAACCTCATCTGCTTCTGCTTTTACTCTTCTCGCTGGCAAATCCGAGCTCATGGGGCTAAGATTTAAGGCCCCCGTACATTTCTGGACATGAGTGAAAACAAAACTCACACAGGGTTCGGTAATGTCCAAGTGATACCGAGAAAATGAAGTATGAGAAAACGAGCTAAAGACATGAAAGAAAACGAGAAAACCGTCGTGGTAAACTTCAAGATGGTAACTGACTTGTTTATGAAGACTAGTGAGGTACTCCGCAACCCAAAGATATTACCAGATTATGATAATATTCTTCATGCACACTGCTAAGTCATGCCTATAACTGAGAAAGCTCGTAAGAAGAAACGTTTTAACCTTTCATGTTTATATTCTGTGTGCATAATGACCAAGAATAAATGGCACGTACGGAATTAATGGCTGGACATTCAAAATATGCGTGTTATGCATCAAATACTCCTTAGGTTACGTTTTCTTTTAATTAGGTTCGTAGTTTATTTTCTATGCTAATTATCAGCAGTAACATAAGTAAATATATCACTTCTTTCGAGTTTGATTTTATTGGACAAAAGATAACATAAATACATTTGGAGAATCCCTAAATCTCTAGCCAGGACACAAAAAATCCCAACATCGTCAATCAGGAGACGAGGAATCCCCATATTAGGGGCCAACACCCGGAGAATCCCCAGGTAGAGTCAGCACCCACGGAATCCCAATCATTGATCATGGACTTGGTGAATCCTCAAATCTTTCCCCCAAATTTGCGTCAGGATCTGAAAAATTATCAAATCTTGAGCCGGGTACCAAGGATTTCCCAAATACATTGTCAGCACGGAGGAATGCCTAAATATTCAGTAACATGAAGTAGCATCCAGGGAATCCCGAAATCTTCAGTAAAAACCAAGGGAATCCCAAAATACTGAGCCAGGACCCAGGGAATCCCTAAAATCTTTGGTTAAGAGAGGAGAAATCCCTAAAATCTTCAACCATGACACAAGGAATCCCCAAAATCTTCAGCCAGAATACGAAGAATCCCCAAAATCTTCAGCCAGGACACGAGGAATTTCCAAAATCTTCAACTAGGACACGAAGAATCCCCAAAGACTTCAGCCAGAATACGAGGAATCCTCAAAATCTTCAGCCAGGACCTGAGGAATCCCGAAAATCTTCAGCCAGGACCTGAGGAATCTCCAAAATCTACAGCCAGGACACGAAAATCCTCAAAGTCTTCGGCCAGACCACGAAAAAAAAAAAACCCAAGATCTTCAGCCAGGACACGAGGAATCCCCAAAATCTTCCACCACAACACGGAAAATTCCCAACTCGTGAGCCAGGAGACGGGAAATCAAATCTGTAACCAGCTCACGGAAAATCCTCAAATATTGAATAAGGATCTGGAGAATCCCCAAGAAATCACCAAATCTTCAGTCAGGAAACGGGAAATCCCAAAATCGTCAGCCATGACCCAGGTAATCCCCATACTTCACCCAGGACACGGCGAATCCCTAAATCTTCAGTCTGGACAGAGGAATCCCCATACATCGAGCCAGGGTCCAGGGAATCCCCATATCTTCAGGAAGAGCACGAGGATTCCCCAAATTGTACGCCATTACCTTGGGAATTCCAATACCTTAATGCAGGGCCTGAAATGTGCAATGCAACGAAATCAAAGCCCCACAGACCATTCCATCGTTTCCCCCATCCACTTCCCATGCCTAGGATCAGTCCACAGAAAGCAACTCACTCGTGTATACCACATAATTCAAATTCACTCTTTCGCGTGCATGCTTTTCACCTTCCTGCAGGTCCAAGCCCCGAACACACAAAACATTTTTCCACCTGTTTCCAGTTTGGTTTACCCCTTCTTTTCCCCTCTATTTCTGACCCACATATACTGTTTGTCAACCTCTCCTCACTCATTCTCTCCATAAGTCCAAACCATTTCAGCACACCCTCTTCAGCTCTCCTAAACACATTCTTGAACACCTCTCTTTTACCCTTTTATTACTTACTCGATCATGCCACTTCACACCACATATTGTCCTCAAGCTTTTTCTTTTTTCAACACATCCACCCTCTTCTGTAACCCATTCCTCGTATCCATGTAACATCTTCGGGACTACGACACTTTCAAAGATACCAATTTTCGCCCTTCAAGATAAGAAAATGGCCTCTCTTCCCACGCACTCCTCAATGCCTCCCAACATTTTGGCACCCCTCCACCCACCCTATGGTTCACTTTCACTCCCATTGTGCCATTCACTCCCAGGTATCTAAAACACTCCATTTCCTCCAAATTTTCTTCATTAAAACTCAGACCCCAAACCCCTCACGAAAATATCCCTCTGCCCTGATAAACTTAATATCCTTGCTTTTATCTAATCTCAACTTCCCCATTTCACACATTCACCAAGACTCAGTCACCAACTTCTGCAGTTTGTCAATAGAATCTGCCACCAGAATCTTGTTTGTGGATGGATTAGCGTGGGAGGTAAATCCAGGGGTCTTGGAGAGATGGGCGAGTGTGCAGTCAGTTGACGATGAAAGGGCCTCGAAAGAGAGTTGTTGTTCCCCGATGATACAGCTTTAGTGGCTGATTCGAGTGAGAAACCGCTGAAGCTAGTGACTGAGTTTGGAAAAGTGTGTGAAAGGAGAAAGTTAAGGGTAAATGTGAATAAGAGCAAGGTTATTAGGTCTAATAGGGTAGAGGGACAAGTTAACTGGGATGTAAGTTTGAATGGAGATCGATAGGAGGAAGTGAGGTGTTTTAGACATCTGGGAGTGGATTTGGCAGCGGATGGATCCATGGAAACGGAAGTGAGGGGCGAGGGTTTTGGGAGCGATGAAGAATGTGTGGAAGGAGAGAACGTTATTTTGAAGAGTAAAAATGGGTATGTTTGAAGGAATAGTGTTTCCAACAATGTAATATGATTGCGAGGCATGGGCTATAGACAGGGGTGTACGGAGAAGGGTGGATGTGTTAGAAGTGAAATGTTTGAGGAAAATATGTGATGTGAGGTGGTTTGATCGAGTAAGTAATGAAAGGGTAAGAGAAGTGTGTGGAAATAAAAAGAGTGTGGTTCAGAGAGTAGTAGAGGATGAAGGGTAAGAGAAATGTGTGGAAATAAAAAGAGTGTGGTTGAGAGAGCAGTAGAGGATGTGTTGAAATGATCCGAACATATGGAGAGAATGAGTGAAGAAAGATTGACAAAGAGGATATATGTGTCAGAGGTAGAGGGAACAAGGAGAAGCGGGAGACCAAATTGGAGATGGAAGGATGGAGTTAGAAAAATTTTTTGAGCGATCGGGGTCTCAACATACAGGAGGGTGAGAGGCGTGCAAGGAATAGCGTGAATTGGAACGATGTTGTATACCGGGGTCGACGTATTGTCTATGGACTGAACCAGGTCATGTGAAACTTCTGGGGTAAACCATGGAAAGGTCTGTGGGGCCTGGATGTGGACTGGAAACAGTGGTTTCGGTGATTTACACATGACAGCTTGAGACTGAGTGTGAACGAATGTAGCTTTCTTTTTGTCTGTTTCCTGGCGCTGCATCGCTGAAGCAGGGGGTAGCGATGCTGTTTCCTATGGGGCGGGGTAGCACCAGGAATGGATGAAGGCAAGCAAATATGAATATATATATATATATATATATATATATATATATATACGTGATCTTTGTACCATGTACCAGTCTTGAGATTTTGATATCCATGTAAATATACTAAAAAAAAAATGTTATTGGAAAGAAATAGGATGATGGTGAGGCTGCCAATAACACAATAACAGGTACTGTGATACAGAAGAAATGCTCTGCACTTGTGCTACACGTGAGACATGGATCGAGTTCAGCATTCAGGCAGATTTATAGTTCACTTGGGTGTGCATAGAGCTGGTCTGTATGGTCCTGGAAAATATCCTTCTTGCTGTAAGGATGCCACCCCACAAATGTGGGAAATTGTGTGTATATATATATATATATATATATATATATATATATATATATATATATATATATATGGGAGCGGGGGGCTGGAAATCCTCCCCTCTCATTTTTTTTTAAATTTTCCAAAAGAAGGAACAGAGAAGGGGGCCATATGAGGATATTCCCTCAAAGGCCCAGTCCTCTGTTCTTAACGCTACCTCGCTAATGCGGGAAATGGCGAATAGTATGAAAAAAAAAAAAATATATACGTGTGTGTGTGTGAGAGAGAGAGAGAGGATGGACCATTCTTCGTCTGTTTCCTGGCGTTACTTTACTAACGCGAGAAACGGCGATCAAGTATTATAATAATAATAATGATAATGATAATGATAATAATGATAACATAATGATAATAATGGTAATAATAATAATGATAATAATAATAATAATAATAATAATAATAATAATAATAATAATATATTCATCTCGGGGTACGATCATGCTCTCTCTCCACCATGGAGGGGTGCGACCATCCACCCCCTCCAGTACGGGACTGCTGGTGTCCGTCCCTTCCAAAACCACCTTAGAAATGCCCGCCAATTAAGGGGGTTTCGAAGCGTCGGCTGTGGTAGCTGTGAGCATTCAACTGTCAGGAGGAACAAATTACACATGAGACAGGCAAACAACCACTTGTACTACCCGTCATTTTATGTTTCGTGAGGTCTTTTGTCTCTGGGGTCAATTAGTGTCGCTAGAAAAGGTGGACTTGACAGTGGGCGGAGACGTGGCTGCCGTAGGTTTGAGGTCTGGATGGTAATTATCACCATTATGGACTTTAATGGTCTACCTTAATTGAATTTCTCGAACGTCTTGTCTTCCTTCCCTTCTTCATGTGGCACACAAGTAATTAGTTCCAGAGTCTGTCTGTAGCTGTGTGAGTTAGCTGTTTGTGTTGCTGGTATAAAAGAATTGCTGTGTAATGGGGGAAAGGACTTTAAATATATATATATATATATATATATATATATATATATATATATATATATATATATATATATATATATATATACGAACAAAGTGCATATGGACGCGCACCTTTAGAGAACATACATGCCTCCAACAGCCAGGATAAAACCCGGGACCCCTGTGCAACAGGCGGGAGAGCTACCGCCAGGCTATGATCGCCCCTAATAGGGAAATGACTATTCGAATACTATGTACTCGAATACCCTTCGTCTCATGTTGGTGAGCAAGGGGGTCCACACCGGTCATCTCCCCATCAGGCTCACACAGCCAGCAGATAGCATTTTACCGAACCTAACTGTACAGCGCGAAGGTATATGAAAACGAACAAAGTGCATATAAACGCGCACCTTCATAGAACATACAAACCTCCAACAGCCAGGATCGAACCTGGGACCCCTGTGCAACAGGCGGGAGCCAGATGAACGTGTCATCACCGAATGCGATCCAGAAAATGGACAACTAGCAGAGGTTATCACCGTAGGTGAGGTAATAACACCACCTCAAAGCCACGAAGACATCTACCCCTGTTCCTGATGGAATGCCGCTTCGTTTATTGAAGTCCATTCCCCCAAGAATTCTTTCCAAAATGTTCAACCTGTGGCTTGCCACGTCAACGTTGCCAGAACCATTCAAGGCCAATCGTACGGTGCTGATTCCTAAGGTACCGAACCCAACAGAACCCAAGGACTACAAGCCTATCACGATCTCTCGTGCCGTAGTCCGACTGCTCCGTAAAATCTTGAGCAACCGCATCTCGAACCTCGTCCAGATCAATGGAGCTCAAAAGGCATTCGTTCCTGTGGACGGATGCCTCGAGAACCTCACGATCTTGGACGCGATCATCGGTCGTGCGCGGACACACGTCCACGGTGCGCACCTGGCATTCCTCGACATGGCCAAAGCATTCGATAGTGTTAATCATAGCACTATCGAGCGGGTCATGTCGCGGAAGGGCATTCCTGCCCTCGTCAGGGTATATATTATGTCGACGTACGACCGAGCCGTCACTCACATTGAAGGTAGCAGCAAGATGTCGGAAAAAATCAATATGACTCGTTGGGCCAAACAGGGAGATCCGTCATCATCTATCCTTTTCAACCTAGTAATTGACGAGGGAGTTGTAAGGGTTAAGGACTCTGGTGTAGGAACTGGGCTTGGAGACCAAAAGGTGTCAGCACTGGCAATTGCCGACGATCTGGTGTTGGCTGCGAAGACGCCGACTGGCTGCAACAGGCAATTGACATAATGGCGGAGACTCTTGCGGGGGGGTGGACTTCGGGTAAACCCGGGAAAGTGTCGTTCCCTAATCATGGAGGTCGACGGCAAGCGTAAGACTCGGTACGTCAACAAAGGTAGGACATTTCAAGTCTTGGTTAGCGCTATCGGCTCCATGAACGCTGGGGTATTCTCGTCGGAGCAGGAGGAAGACGAAAATCCTACGGTGCCCTGCTAGAAGAGGGGCTCCGTAACATTACCAGAGCCCCTCTGAAACCTCAACAGCGGATTGTGTTGCTCGTGGGACATCTAGTGCAAAGCTCATGCATCGCTTGGTGCTGGGGGAAGTCTATAAGACACAGCTAGCACGCATAGACAGACAGGTGCGAGTCGCGGTTCGCCGCTGGCTCCGCCTAGCCCATGACGTGCCCTGTGCTTACTTCCACTCGGCGGCAGGAGATGGTGGGCTTGGTATACCGGACTTTGTCTCAAGCGTCCGACTAAATACACAAGCCAGGTTCGAGAAGTTACTCACCTCGACCGACCTGGTGATTCAGGCGGCTGTCCGGGAGCCTGCAGTGTTGAGCAAGCAGCAGCGCTGGACTGGATCCGCGTAAAGTCGAACGCCATCACATATGGAGGGCTAATCTGATTAGCACCGTTGACGGTGCGGGTCTTGCTCCATCTACTACCGTGCCTCAGGTTAGTGGTTGAGTAAACACTGGGAACCGTTTCTTGTCCGGGTCTGATTATGTGAAGGCCATCCAAGTGAGGATTGGCGCTTTACCTACCCCCGCCAGGGCTCCCGGAGACTGGCCCGAGACCAACGGCCTCTGTGACACCTGTCATAAGCCTGGTACGCTCGGGCATATCGCTCAGATGTGCCCACGGACCCATGGTGGGAGTGTAAAGAGGCACGACATCATCAGTGCCTATTTAGCCGGACGATTGAGACAGAGGGAGTACGAAGTGTCCTGTGAGCTCCGCATCCCGATTGTGGGGTCCTTTAGGAAGCCGGACATCGTGGCTTCGAAAGGAACAGAGGCTATTGTTATTGATACTCAAGTCTCTGGTGTCCATTTCGCACTTTCAGGTGCACATCAATACAAGTGCAGCTATTACGGCACCCGGGAAGTCCTTCAGGGCGTACGGGATTTCACCAGGAGAGGCACCGCGCATGTAACATCTGCCATATTAAATTGGCGTGGCGCATGGTGCCAAGAAAGTGCGAGTGCTCTCAGAGGGTTAGGGCTCACTTACCGAGACCTAGAGGTGTGCTCAGTAAAAGCCCTAACCTGGACCCACTGCCTTTACAGGATGTGGTCCAAGAGCACAGGTTAGTAATCGGGCCTGCCTTGTACATCTGGTGTCGGCCGTCGGGCTGGCGAAGGTGGTTCCCTGTCTCTGCGCTTGTGGTGGGCGGGATTAGGCTGTTCTCCCGAAACTCCAAGGGCAGGTACCAGTTCCTTAGGGCGGGTTGTCGTACCGAGCGGTGGGCGCCTTGGCAGGGTCGTCTGCTACTCCCGTACGACAGGAAGCACTAGAAGGTGAGCGGTGCCGGAGGGTCTCTGTGCATCAGTCAGTAAGGTGAGGTAAGGTACCGAACCATCGTCTGACTGCCGCCTCTCAACTTACTTCTACCTATGCTGTCAGCAGTCTGATCTACCATCATCCTCTTGGTGTGTCCATACATTCCTTCCTTCAATTAACAACTTCTTTCACTTTCAACATGAAGTTTAGGTCACTTCTGACAAATCCCATTCTATAGTAGGTCATAAACAACAACAACAAAAAAAAGAGATGCACAGCAGTAGTATGTAGTTAGACTTTCCTGCACGTCCCATCGCTAATTGGGAATCGATGAAGGGATTTGTATGTTCTACGAAGGTGCGCGTTCATATGCACTTTGTTCGTATTCATATACCTCCGTGCTGTACAGTTAGGTTCGGTAAAATGTTATATGCTGGCTGTGTGAGCCTGATGGGAAAAGATCGGTGTAGACCCCGTTGCTCACCAACGTAAGACGAAGGGTATTCGAGTACATAGTATTCGAATAGTCATTTCCCTATAGGGGCGATCATAGCCTAGCGGTAGCGCTCCCGCCTGTTGCACAGGGGTCCCGGGTTCGATCCTGGTTGTTGGAGGTTTGTATGATATATATATATATATATATATATATATATATATATATATATATATATATATATATATATATATATATATATATATATATATATATATATCCCTATGAGTCCACGGGGGAAAATAAAACACGATAAGTTTCCAAATGCACTTTCGTGTAATAATCACATCAGGGGAGACACAAGAGGGTGTGGCGCCACACAGTTCCCATGGTCGCGCACCTCACAATGTGGCGTCACACAGCCTCCAGCCTCCGAGGTGGGCTTATGGCTGCTGAAATGTTCCTCAACAGGCATTAGCTGGTGTCTCGCTCGTAAACATCAGGATACAGGGAGAGCACAAGCATGAAAACGAAGTGAAGCCCTATTAAGTGAAGCCCACACTGTGTTAGGAAGAATGCATGCCTCACCACCCGCTACCAACGTTTATCTGCCGATCACCTAAAACCTCAGCGCATCAAACCACTCCACACGTCATTAACGTTATACGTACTGTTTGCGTAGGATCGATTATCTCAGCAGATGTGTATGTATGACTGAGCAAAGACAGATCTTCATCAACTGTCTGAGATTATCTATATGCAGGATCAGCAGATTTCGTAATTCCTCACCTACCAATCAGGCCTGGGTGGGTCTCGTTCTCTTAGCTTGTAGTTGGAGTCCAATTCACAGGTGTTAAATGTGAATGAAACCAATAATGACAATCTCATCATGTGAGTCAGTTGACTTTGAATGTAGGAACGGCCTAGACACACTATATCCATAATACAGAAATGCGCGCAAAACCCTCGACAGACTAAATATTGAGCCACAACACACGTGCTTAACATTCCAGCTCAGATGGTGTTCTTTCCAAGAAACCCAAAGAAAACATGGCAACAAACCATCGCCATAACACCAAACCAGAATCTGGCAAACCTTACGTAAAGATCCTTATGTCTTTGGTGTGTCTAGTGACATCTAATCAACACGTCACCCTCTGAAGCTGGTTCAATTCTCAGTTCACCAGATATACCAGGGAGATGTGTCATATACTATCGGTTTGAGAAATACGGAAAATTTCCTCAGTCTCTGACCTGTCTTATGTATGATACTTGTGTTTGCCTTGTACATACATGATACACATATCTGACCTTTCTATCATTCTGCACTCCTGAGTTATCGCACTTGTAAGACAGAAAACTTTTCTAAATACAGATATAAAATGTAACCAGCACTTAACACTCTACATAAGCTAATGCCTCAACAACAACGTGTCCAGAAACAGAACGACGCACAAAAAGAAACGTAATGATGTCTACTTAGTCTCATATATAATACGTGGAGCGCTGGGAGAAAAAACAAAACAAGTAACGAAAAATATATCAAATACAGATTGATATGGGGTTCAAGAAAGCCAAGCAACTCGACAAAGAAGATTAAGAACGAATCGGCAAAATGATAGTACAAGAAAACAAGTCGAATGCTGTGTTTTACCAACTGAGTTTTCCCTTAGTGATGAATACTTTCATATGGGAGAGTCACTGATGGAGACACATCTAAGGTCAGTCTCTTGGACACCTATACATGATATATGGCTGAATGTCGAACCACAATTAGTTTTAAGTATATGCATGATGCTACAACCAATCCACACACATTTGGTTCACAATGGAAAGCCTTAGGCATGTGGAAACTATTGTGCAAAACACATGAGCATTTCTAGGTAGAGCTAACCACAGGCAAAAACCATATCAACTATCACCGTTATCACACTTACAAACATGTAGGTGGGACACAACCTACTCCAACATCCTTCAGTGTAACTACCAACTCTACTTGTATTTCGACGGTTATATAGGGATGGTGTCTCCATAGTATCACCATCGCTATTCTTGTTTGCTTACTATATTGGCCCTCCGTCTCTATATTTACGACCCATTTTTTGCACCTGACCTTATACCCCATTCATAGTCATTTTGAACATAACTGGTGTGTGTTCTACCATTGTTTTCCATCAACCTCTCGCCAAAGAATTACAAAGGCATATGTCAGACCTGCACCTCACACAGCAAGTGAATGAGCTATTTCCGGCCATCATCAAGGGCTCCTAATGTGGAGTAGTTGGGTCAGCATGAAGCAGGTTCCTCCACCTGCATGTCAACCATCTGAGGGAGTCCACTTGGGCAAGAGCGTCACGTACACTTCCACAGGTGTCCTGTGGAGATACATGCCTCCCTGTGTGAGAGGTTATTCATCATATCAATTCTTTTATAATCTTTTCTTCGTTTTGTGTGTAGAAAGGGACAAGTGTGTGACGGAGTCAGTCAATGAATTATCAATTTGGAGTAACTGTTTGGTCAATTAACTGCAGTCACAAGTCGATAACTGGAGAAAAGACATACAACAATATAAAGGCAAAACAAAAAGGCTGTGTTTATATATATATATATATATATATATATATATAGGGAAACAGGAAAAAGTGTGAAGCTTCTGAATATTCTGATAATGTTCACAGTGGTTGGCATGGGGCTGATGTAACGATCTGCAGGAGCTCATGTGGGATCGTTCGGTCGTGGTGTCGAACTGCACCTCGAAGAGGAGGGACGTCCCGTGGTAGAGGTGACGGTGGCAAGGGTATTCCGCTAACTTTTTCGCCAACTGTCGGATGACGACAAAGTGATGGCTGGAGAAAGTTGGGAGGGCCAGAGTGTTCAATGCCTCTTGATGGGCGTTGAATAGGGAAGGCCAAGTATGATCTTGCATACTTGTTTCATGCACCTTCATCAGCATTTTCTGTTGTATAGAAAGTATAAAGAACGAACGGGCAAGCGAGGCACAGGTGAGCTCGAGGAAATGGGGTTCCAGTAAACGTTCTCGAGTTCTGGTGTAGGGAACCCACGTGTCTCGACTCGACGAAAGATGCTGAGAAGATGCTGCAGTTGGCAGAAAACGCGTGTTTCATCCAGCTTATCTTGTTGTCCACTCTGACACCGGGAAAGATGATGGAGTGAACATCCTGAGGGAGTAGATGGGGAGGGACTAGATAGTAGAAAGTGGGACACGACTGGAAGCGTGAATAATGTGCATGACCAAGGTTTTGGTGCGGCAGATGGTGACGTGGTTGATGGTGACGTGTTGATAGTATAGTCTCGTTCTGGAAGCTGCTGGAGGTGTTCTCTAGGTTGATGTAGAGAGGAGAGCAGCTGTCAACGTCGATGCCAATAGTCAAGCCCTCGACGTCCTTCCATCGAGGAGGAACACTCACCAGGGCATCATCGAAAAAGAATGAGGAAGCATACTGGAGAGGTCCTATCCTTGTGTCCTGTAGGAAGCGACTGGAAAGCAGCAATAGCCCCGTGGAATGAGAACCTATTTGTAACCCAAGGCTAATGGTTCACCTGATGACCATATTGTGTTTAAGTGGAAATCGTTAGTGAGGTCCACAAGGATGAAAGCAGGCATGCAGTATATGAAGTCCAGGAAGCAAACGAGGCGGTGGGTAGTACGGGTCGTTATCATATTACCAAACAACTGTGGATCTTTGCAACCGACAGTGTCTGTATAAGACCAAATACACACACACACACACACACACACACACACACACCGTTCACAGGGTAAGCTAACGATCAATATGGCGGCAATCAGTCGCATCTCGGTGGAAGATCGAAGATTATGTCGAATTTCATACTGGGGGATCAAATGATGTCTTCTAGTCAGCGTTACATTCTGGCTCTTCGGGAAAATATTTAGCGAATATCCAAGACGAACTCCTCGTTAGGGGTTCAGAGTCTAGTCAATGGGTCAAGCAGAACACTTTGAGGTTGTAGAACTGTCGTGAGCCTCATAGTTAAGGTTGTGGCGTTGGGGGTCAGAGAGCTCTGTAGGATGGGAGATGGTGGTGTCAAGGTGGGGTGGTCTCTGGCAGATGGTGGCGAAGTGAATTATTAATAAGTAGAGTTGCTTCATCACTGGAGAGGTGATTAACAAAGGGAAAGTCTGTGTGTGTGTGTGTGTGTGTGTGTGTGTGTGTGTGTGTGTGTGTGTGTGTTGGAGGATGTTTTTCTTGTGGTGCAATAATGTTGGAGTAAGTTACTGGTGTGGCGCGGCAGTGCTTGACGATGCTAGTGGTGAGGTGCTGTTGTGTTGGAGGTTATCTGTGGTGTGGTGCGGTAGTGTTGGAGGATGTTAGTCAAATGGCGCAGTCGTGCTGGAAGAAGTTAGTAAACTCGTAAGATATATGTTGGAGGATGTCAGTCGACTGGCACGGTAGAGTTGGAGGATGTCAGTCGACTGGCACGGTAGTGTTGGAGGATGTCAGTCGACTGGCACAGTAGTGTTGGAGGATGTCAGTCGGTTTCCATAGTAGCGTTGGAGGATGTCAGTCGAGTGGTGCGGCAGAGACGGTCCACAAGTGTTAGGTGAGCTCTGAGCAGCTGAAATGATAAGGACTAAGAGGAGGTTTGACATATGGCAGATGGTTGATGTCATGAGGGAGAATCCACTCCTGGAACAGAGACGAGTTCTGTGGATGAGACTGCGGTGGATGGGGTTGTAGTGTGGATGGTGACAGTATTGTGGAACGAGATACTACAGTGGACGTGACAGTATGGTGGTAATAAACATTATCGTGGACGTGGATAGGAGTGCACTGGGAATGTGATAGTATTGCGTAGGGGGTGGTAATGGCGGACGCGAGAGTTTTGTGGACGGAGTAGTCTTGTGGACGTGGTAGTATTGTGGAACCTGATAGTATTTTGTCAAGTGATGATATTGTGATAGGACCATGGGACCTGATAGCACTTAGAGCGTGACAGAAACGAGAATGGGTAGAAGGGAACAGCTGAACGGGAGATGAACGGTAACCAAAGTGTGGCAATGGAATACAGAAGAGGAGGGAGTTTGATAATGAGTGAAGGGGTCGGTGGAAAGATATTAATCAACTCCACCTACTGTGAAGTTGTATGACCAAAACATCAATCAGCGTCAGGGTAATGGTCTATGAAGATCTGGTAGTCAGAGAGAGGAGGTGAAGAGAACCTCTGCAGATGTCTGGCTTAGAAAAAAAAAAAGTGCGAATCAGTGAGTAGGTGAAGCGATTACTGCACTGGCTGACTGGACTGTAGAAGTTGGGACGTATGAAAGTGAAAGTAAAGTTGCAGAAGTTGAGGAGAGATCTATGATGATCTGTGATCTCTGTAACTTATATGTCAATGATGCTACAAAGTTGCGATGGGTACCTGTCCAATTCCCTTATAAGTGCGTCGGGATCCTAACTCCTACTGGGGAGTGGGTGGTCATGCATAATTGTCGGATCCATAGTCCCGTAGGGTGGGTGACAGGTACAAGTGAGGAGTGTGAGTAATATAGAAGTTGTGACCAGCAGTGATTGGTCAGCTGGTGAGGAGACGGCAATATTGTGTCAAGGGTCACCGGGTGCAAGGACGGAGTGGCTTCTCTGCATGCAGGGGATGGCTAGCCGGGTGAAAGAGGTGTGGGAGACGCTCGAGGAACTACCGCAAATACAACTGAGGTGTTGTATGAGCACATGGGGGAGGGAATGAAGATGGGACTGGCATAGTGGTAAGATTTAGTGATAAAGTCAGTCACAGAGAAACAAGAGGCTTAACAAGCGACGCAGCAAGAGGATGGCGTTAAGGCAGCAAGCACACATATAGGAGGAAAACAAAACAACTCCATCAGGAATAACAAGTCGAGGGCAAGTGAGGACGCGGAAACATACAAGTCGCGAATTCTACACGAAATGGGGAGCCCAGTGAAGGAACGCTGTGAAGATAGCGAAGAGCAGAGAAACGAGGCGGAAGATGAAGCAAGACAGTAGCAGGGAGCTAACAGAGGCTCATGACTGGTGAAAGGGGAGAGAGTTGATGTTCTGAAGGCGACTGAATAGTGGAAGTATACCCGAAATCATAGTATGTATGTTGGATTTAAGATGAGGCTCAGCCGTGGCAGAGGCGACTAGTGGAGGCAGACTAGGGCCCATGAGGTAATACAAACCACGTTAGGGGTGTAATATAGCAAGGCGCCTGGAGTGGATAAGTTATGTGTAGAGACGCAGAGCGAGAGAGGTGAGGTGCTTCAAAACTGCGCACATGCGATATGAAGTGAAAGGTTTGGAATGAGGCTAAATCGAAAGAAGATGTTCACTACAAAATTTGATGGAGAGAACTAGCAAAATAGAAAGACTATACGAAAACTTTATGGACTCGGAAAAGCAGATGATAGAACAAAAAAAAAAGAAAAAAAACAGGGTGACAACCTCGTAAAATTTCTAGACTGGAGATGAAACTCCTCGTGTCACTAAAGGGTTTCTGCAGAGGAAAGAGGACGAATGAAAGAACGAGTAAAATGTCTGCAGATGAGAAGTAACTCCGGAAAATGATGGGAGTGGAAAATGGGGATAATGCATGAAGATCGTAATGTGCTCGAAGGTGACACATAGCAAAGGGACAATCGAAGATCCGAGAAAGAGTAAGAATTTATAATCGAGTGCAGACAAGGGCAAAGTGACGATGCTTTTGAAATGGGCGTCACAGTACGAGACTGGCTGAATGATTACAAACTGAAATAGGTCTGGACTCTCATGTGTCTCCCCCCTGTAACATTCCAAGTGAAAACAGTGATATGAATGCAAAGGTAAAAGGGAGGGTAAAACCTGGCCAACTGTTACCAGTTTAAGGAAGGATGGGAGAGGTACTGGTGTAAGTATGACGGTATGTCTTACTTTGCTTAATGGCACAGTTCAGTGTCCCTTGATGCACAGCAGTGACACGTGAGGTTACAGCGGGAGGAATACAAAAAAGGTAAATTCCTGTCTTTGTGAATACAGAAGAGAATAAAAGCTCTAGAGTTAAATTAACAGCGTAGCTGAGCAGGGTTGAAGGTAACAGTGCGAAGAATGATGCGAGGGAATTACCTCGGCGTGAGCAACGTTGCCTCGAAGGGAACCTGTCCAGAAGACAGGGCCATATACCACGGCTTATCATGCGACAGGTCTCCAATAGTGCCGCTGGAGGGACGAACAGAGAGAGAGAGAGAGAGAGAGAGAGAGAGAGAGAGAGAGAGAGAGAGAGAGAGAGAGAGAGAGAGAGAGAGAGACTCATTCACTGAGCTGGTTGAGAGCAAAACTGTCGTCAGAGGGATAGATGCTCATCGTACGCAGTGGAAGTGTTACTGTGTGAGGGTGAAACGCTGAATACAGAGTTAAGAATCCTGTGTGACGAATCAACTTACTCCGTACGGTGAATTGTTATGAAGAGGCGGCACACACTTGGAGCATTCATTCATATATATATATATATATATATATATATATATATATATATATATATATATATATATATATATATATATAAATGGCCTGCTAAGGTGTTGAACAACATGCACCCCGTTCTAACAGAAACAGGTGTGTGTGTGTGTGTGTGTGTGTGTGTGTGTGTGTGTGTTCATTAACTGCGGGCTGTAGAGTGCGTAGCTTGTGTGGGATGCTGGATGTGAGGGGCTTATGGGGCACAAGGTTCTAGGTAAATGGGGTGCAGGCTGCGTGGCCTGTGTGGGGTGCAGGGTGCGTGGCCTGTGTGAGCTGCAGGGTGCGTGGCCTGTGTGGGTTGTAGGGTGCGTGGCCCGTGTGAGTTGTAGGGTGCGTGTCCTGTGCAAGTTGCAGAGTGCATGGCTTGTGTGGGTTGTAGGGTGCGTGGCCTGTGTGGGTTGTAGGGTGCGTGGCCTGTGTGGGTTGTAAAGTGCGTGGGGGCATGGAAGAATATCAAGAACTCTGCAATGAGGGAACATAAGCATCTGTGAATTTCTGTGGTTTGATCCTAAGAATGTTTTTCTGATTATATGTCAAGTATGAACGTGGGAGAGTGGATATTAGGTATCACCATGGGAGTGTGGATGTCTGGTAACAGCATGGGATAGTGGATATCAGGTATCAGCATGGGAGAGTGGATATCAGGTATCAGTATGGGAGAGTGGATGTCTGGTATCAGCATGGGCGAGTGGATATCAGGTATCAGTATGGGAGAGTGGATGTCTGGTATCAGCATGGGAGAGTGGATATCAGGTATCAGCATGGGAGAGTGGATATCAGGTATCAGCATGGGAGAGTGGATGTCTGGTATCAGCATGGGATAGTGGATATCAGGTATCAGCATGGGAGAGTGGATATCAGGTATCATTATGGGAGAGTGGATGTCTGGTATCAGCATGGGCGAGTGGATATCAGGTATCAGTATGGGAGAGTGGATGTCTGGTATCAGCATGGGAGAGTGGATGTCTGGTATCAGCATGGGAGAGTGGATATCAGGTATCAGCATGGGAGAGTGGATGTCTGGTATCAGCATGGGATAGTGGATATCAGGTATAAGCATGGGAGAGTGGATGTCTGGTATCAGCATGGGAGAGTGGATGTCTGGTATCAGCATGGGACAGTGGATGTCTAGTATGAACATGGGAGAGTGGATGTCTGGTATGAACAGTGGAGAGTGGACGTCTGGTATCAGCATGGGAGAGTGGACGTCTGGTATCAGCATGGGAGAGTGGACGTATGGTATCAGCATGGGAGAGTGGACGTCTGGTATGAACATGGCAGAGTGGACGTCTGGTATGAACATGGGACATTCACGAAATTGAATCACTGCCGCTCAACACGCCGCTACCTTCATATTTACTGGGCTTTCAGTCATATTCTTGGGACGTCAGACTTTGGCGAATTTGGCTGGGCCCCCCTACATACGAAGTATATGCTCCGCGGTCTCGACATTCTACCCCAATTTTGTATCTGGAGATCTGACAGGCGCTGCTCATGGTATTCACGAAACTCCTGTGCTTAAGTGTGTGTGTGTGTGTGTGTGTGTGTGTGTGTGTTTACCCCCTACGGATTAGGCCCATCCTTAGTATACAGCTTAACTAGTGCGTTAGAATAGGTAGTTATATGAATAGGGAGCCGTGCCGGGCGCAAACCTGCCAAATCCAAGACGCAGAAAAACAAATTATCAACATAATTTTCTGAAGCTGTGTCCATGGCAGTCATGCAGCGCGCCGGGGGTCACACTTGGCAATCCGAATACACCATGAGGCCACCAGCCCTACCTCCTCCTCCTCCTCCTCCTCCCCTGGTGCTTGCCTGGAGACATCTTCATCCGTTCCTGATGTGGTCTTCCCATCCCAACACTGCAGGTCTGAGTGTGTCTGGCATGCTAAAGATCTAATGGGTGGTCTTTCATTTATAAGAAACCATTAAACCATTAATAGAGAAGATCAACTTTTTTTTTTCTTAAACCCTTTGACCAATGACGGTAAGACCATCCATTCTCTTGCCCTTGACCTGACCTTTCAGGTCCAGGTGAAAGGTTAGGTCATGAAACCCGTGCTTCGATGGCCCATCGTTGAGCCTAAGTATCACCACGTAATGCTCAAGGAGGTGAGTCGGTGGCGCATCATAGTGTTCTGTTGTACTGAATATCCCCCTCAGACCTTCCATTTTCAATGACATTTGTGTGTGTCTCTATAAAGCTGGTGTTCATCGATATGGCAAAGTCCCGAAAACAAAATGGGAAAACACATTCCCTTGTGTTCTCAAGATATTTGTGTTAGGTATTTTAGTGATAAAACAAGGATATTTGATTTTTCCTCTGTCTATGGGCTCGGAAACGAACATGGGATCTGGGCACAATCGCCATCGATAGGAAAACTCAACGCAATGTCGAGGTAATTCGTGGAATTCCCATCCCATAAATGCTATTCTGATATTAGCCCAGAGACAGTATGTCTCCTTCACTACCCTCCTGGCGACAGATTAGCAACGACGTCATCTCCAAAAAGCCCTCGCACACAGAGATTCCTACAGCTTATTTCCTGTTAGAAAACATTCATACCAAAGCCTTCTTTCACTGTGTCCCATCCTTATCATCATACCGAAGACTTCTTTCAATGTGCCTCATCCTTATCATCATACCAAAGGCTTCTTTCACTATGTCCCATCCATATAACTTTACATTTACAAGGTATGAATGTCATCAGCCATGTATCATTCCAACTTTGGCAGTTGTTTAGGTCCCCTTGCAAGTTGATGCAATCGTCCTCGCTTCATACTTCCTTTATGACTGGAGCGTCATCGTGGACATATCCAAGTAGCTGCTCGATCCTTCTGTCAAGTCATTCATATAGCTCAAGAAGACTGGCGGTCCCAACACAGAGCCCTGCGGCACTCCAGTGGTTACCTCCCCCGATTTCGAGCAAGCTCCTCCGACATGCAATCTTAGCTCCCTACTACTATTATAATCTATCCATTAAGGAGATCTACCGCTACCCTCCTTATTTGTTTCTGGTGATCCGGCTGCTTGATAAGCCTCCCATACGCTAGTGCCAAATGCTTTCAGTCAGTTCATACAATCCACCAACCTTCTCTTTTGTCTAAAATAGAGCTCACTCTCGTATAGTAATCGGAGAGGTTCGTTACGCATGACCTCCTCTCTCACAAACTATGTTGTTTCACTTAAAGTAATTCCTTCTCTGCTGGAAGTCATCCATTTGCTTTCTGATTACCTTTTCCAGTGCCTGACACACCACACTCGTCAGGAAGACCAGTATATCATGCTACGCATCGCCCAAGTCTTTCATTTTTTTTCTTACAGAGAAGTATAAGGTGTGCCATTTTCCACCCTTTTAGCAATTTTCTGTTCTCCAGCGGCATATTTATCAGTATGTAAATGGTTTCTCAAGTGTACCTGCATACATTTCTTAGCCCATATAGTGAATATATTCAGACCCAAGTATGTGTGTGTGTATGTGTGTGTGTGTGTGTGTGTGTGTGTGTGTGTGCGCGTGTATGTGTTTGAATAACAGGCTTTACCTTGCCAAACTTGACTGACTGCCTCGTATAATTCTCCTTATTCATGGCTTATCGCCACGACTTGTTCCGAACATTCAGTACAAAAGGACTTGATCAATTTCCCGACTTCCGCAGAATAACACTTAGTTAACACACTGGTTGTGTGTGTGTGTGTGTGTGTGTGTGTGTGTGTGTGTGTGTGTGTGTGTGCTCAAACTCTCATCAGGAAAGCTGAGTTAGTCGCACGATACTGGCGCCCGCTTGCTGGCTCTCTGGACGCGTAAGATACTAAGACAATGGAACCCAGAGTTTCATACCATCCCGCGCCGCACCGTCAGCAAGTCACCCCCAGAGAGCACCTCCTCACCATGGGGTCCTCTTACACCAGTATCTCGTACGTAATCAGATGAAAATAGATGACCCAAAATTGCGGCGGTCTATTAGAGGAAATTGAGTGGAGAAACGTTGGATGTCGAGGTCACGATGGGTCGAGGGTCAACAGCACATCTGCCCAAGGAAGTGACACGGGTACAGCGCAAGACCTCGCGTGATTTTTGAAAAGAAATCTCATGTGCGTCGGGGTCCACGATTGTCCCCCTTAAACACGAAGAGACGACTACTTAGGCCGACCCATCGGTAACTAGAGGCCCTTGATCTATATCCCTTTAGGGTCAGGTCTAGGAGAGGTCACCAAAACTCAAGGGTCGTGCCGTCGTGCTCAAGATTCGCACCGTCGTGGTCAAGTATCGGCCCCGTGGCGCTCATGAATACCTGAACCGTACCGTCTTGCCCGAGAATCTTATCGCCTTGCTCAAGACGTAAACCATCGTGCTCAAGGCGAGTACCATGGTGCTTATGGATGGTACCGTCTCATGCATAAGAAACTTACTGTCGTGCTCAAGCATCTCACCTTCGTGCTTCAAGATCGGTCCCATTGTGCTCAAGGATCGTGCTTCTCCACCCAAGGATCGTGCTTCTGCACCCAAGGATCGTACTTCTGCACCCAAGAATCGTGCCCCTGTACCCCAGGATCGTGCTTCTGCACCCAAGGATCGTGCTTCTGCACCCAAGGATCGTGCCTCTGCACCCAAGGATCGTGCTTCTGCACCTAAGAATCGTACTTCTGCACCCAAGAATCGTGCCTCTGCACCCAAGGATCGTGCTTCTGCACCTAAGAATCGTACTTCTGCACCCAAGGATCGTGCTTCTGCACCCAAGAATCGTACTTCTGCACCCAAGGATCGTGCTTCTGCACCCAAGGATCGTGCCCCTGTACCCCAGGATCGTGCTTCTGCACCCAAGAATCGTGCCCCTGTACCCCAGGATCGTACCGTCGTGCTAAATTATTCTACTGCCATGTTCAAAAAGGAGTTCAGAAAGCATCATGACTGGCGGGGTCAGAGGTCATCCATGATAACCATATCACGTTCCGGACATCTTGATCTACTCGACACCTTTTGACCCCTGACCTCTCACATGCTTCTGCAGATTTTCACGAATCAATCCATGAATTACCCATGAGTGAGGACTTATACATTAGGGAGAATAGTTCATGGAATTGACTTACCCAAGTGGTTCTCAATAACCTCTGGTATAACCTTTGGTTGTGATATAGTATGACCTCTTTTCGTAACAGCAACTGTTGGGAAAGAGGTTTGGTGCATTATGGTAGTGGCTACATCAGTATTCTATCTCTATGTATATCTATCTATCTATCTACTTATCTACATATCTAACGACATATATAATAAGCACAGATTCTCCCAAAGTAGATATCGTATTCCTTGAGGAAGTAGCCCTCCTACAGAACAAGTGAGACTGCACATCTACTTCACCACCAGCCAGTCACACGCACAGCCCGTAAACGAAAAAGAGAAACCCGATAAGATGGAGTTTGTCCGGTACACGTCGGTCCCTGGACCCACCCATGGTGGTACATGCGCCACGGTCCTGCAGCCGGGCCCGGGCCATCACAGGACCAGTTTCCGGCCTCTGGACCACAACACCTTGAGCATCACGATGCGCGCTTGTCGACTGTCAGCAGCTCAGGTATTTAAGCCACTCACATGACTTGGTCCATTAATCTGGCCGGGGTAGTGGGGATGCGAGAGTCGAACCCGAGAGCTTCTGTAGTGAGATTCCCAGGTCAAGACAACATGCCGTCGCGGAGCGGTGAGGAGTGGAGGAGCACCGTGGGCGTAGATGATCGCTGGACTGATCGAGGAGTCTCCTTACACCTAGTGGTAAAGACGGTGACCTGCAGTTTCTTAGGTCGCTCGTCAGGAAAGTTTTCACCAAACTGATCATCGACGACAAGTCTGTCCTAAATGAATTCAATTTCCATAACTAAGTAAAATTCGTAGAGCGTAGCCAGTTAGCGTCAGGAAGAGATTAATAAGTGCCATGTATAATGCACCAAAATGACAGCCCTTTTCCTCATATCCAGGATCCCAGTGACTTTCTCATGGTTTCATATGACCGCTTAATATACTCCGATTTGGTTGACTGACAGCACTTCGCCCCTATGTATCCCGCATTGTTATAATTCACTAAGTTCCAAGCATGCCTCACACCCTCCAGTATGTTTAGGTCCTGAACACTCAAAGCAGCTTTCACATCTTCCTTCCACCTCTTTCTCCTCCTCCGGTCCATCCACCTCTGCCATGCATACCCTCAGTCTGCTTCTTCTCACTTATTCTCTCTATGTCCAAACAGTATCAGCTTGCACTCTTCAGCTCCCTCAGACATACTCTTCGTATTACCATACTTATCAACCACCCTATCATTTCTTATACTATCAACCCCCTCACCCCTTGCTCAAGGGGCCCCTTTGCAAGAGAGGCCCTAGTTCAACTCGAGACTTCTTTCCAAGTGCTCCCGCAACTCCAATGCTGCGCTGCTTCCAGCTACAGGAAAATGATGCGATCCTTTGGAGAGAAGTTCTTTAACCAAACTACCCCTAATCATATAGCCTCCCTGAATAAGAGTTTTCACTTCTGGTGTAACCTTGTGCAGGCAGGATCCAGTAACAACTGTGCGGGTATATATATATATATATATATATATATATATATATATATATATATATATATATATATATATATATATATATATATATATATATATTTTTTTTTTTTTTTTTTTTTTTTTTTTTTATACTTTGTCGCTGTCTCCCGCGTTTGCGAGGTAGCGCAAGGAAACAGACGAAAGAAATGGCCCAACCCCCCCCATACACATGTACATACACACGTCCACACACGCAAATATACATACCTACACAGCCTTCCATGGTTTACCCCAGACGCTTCACATGCCTTGATTCAATCCACTGACAGCACGTCAACCCCTGTATACCACATCGCTCCAATTCACTCTATTCCTTGCCCTCCTTTCACCCTCCTGCATGTTCAGGCCCCGATCACACAAAATCCTTTTCACTCCATCTTTCCACCTCCAATTTGGTCTCCCTCTTCTCCTCGTTCCCTCCACCTCCGACACATATATCCTCTTGGTCAATCTTTCCTCACTCATTCTCTCCATGTGCCCAAACCATTTCAAAACACCCTCTTCTGCTCTCTCAACCACGCTCTTTTTATTTCCACACATCTCTCTTACCCTTACGTTGCTTACTCGATCAAACCACCTCACACCACACATTGTCCTCAAACATCTCATTTCCAGCACATCCATCCTCCTGCGCACAACTCTATCCATAGCCCACGCCTCGCAACCATACAACATTGTTGGAACTACTATTCCTTCAAACATACCCATTTTTGCTTTCCGGGATAATGTTCTCGACTTCCACACATTTTTCAAGGCTCCCAAAATTTTCGCCCCCTCCCCCACCCTATGATCCACTTCCGCTTCCATGGTTCCATCCGCTGACAGATCCACTCCCAGATATCTAAAACACTTCACTTCCTCCAGCCTCTCACCATTCAAACTCACCTCCCAATTGACTTGACCCTCAACCCTACTGTACCTAATAACCTTGCTCTTATTGACATTTACTCTTAACTTTCTTCTTCCACACACTTTACCAAACTCCGTCACCAGCTTCTGCAGTTTCTCACATGAATCCGCCACCAGCGCTGTATCATCAGCGAACAACAACTGACTCACTTCCCAAGCTCTCTCATCCCCAACAGACTTCATACTTGCCCCTCTTTCCAAAACTCTTGCATTTACCTCCCTAACAACCCCATCCATAAACAAATTAAACAACCATGGAGACATCACACACCCCTGCCGCAAACCTACATTCACTGAGAACCAATCACTTTCCTCTCTTCCTACACGTACACATGCCTTACATCCTCGATAAAAACTTTTCACTGCTTCTAACAACTTGCCTCCCACACCATATATTCTTAATACCTTCCACAGAGCATCTCTATCAACTCTATCATATGCCTTCTCCAAATCCATAAATGCTACATACAAATCCATTTGCTTTTCTAAGTATTTCTCACATACATTCTTCAAAGCAAACACCTGATCCACACATCCTCTACCACTTCTGAAACCACACTGCTCTTCCCCAATCTGATGCTCTGTACATGCCTTCACCCTCTCAATCAATACCCTCCCATATAATTTACCAGGAATACTCAACAAACTTATACCTCTGTAATTTGAGCACTCACTCTTATCCCCTTTGCCTTTGTACAACGGCACTATGCAAGCATTCCGCCAATCCTCAGGCACCTCACCATGAGTCATACATACATTAAATAACCTTACCAACCAGTCAACAATACAGTCACCCCCTTTTTTAACAAATTCCACTGCAATACCATCCAAACCTGCTGCCTTGCCGGCTTTCATCTTCCGCAAAGCTTTTACTACCTCTTCTCTGTTTACCAAATCATTTTCCCTAACCCTCTCACTTTGCACACCACCTCGACCCAAACACCCTATATCTGCCACTCTGTCATCAGACACATTCAACAAACCTTCAAAATACTCATTCCATCTCCTTCTCACATCACCACTACTTGTTATCACCTCCCCATTTACGCCCTTTACTGAAGTTCCCATTTGCTCCCTTGTCTTACGCACCCTATTTACCTCCTTCCAGAACATCTTTTTATTCTCCCTAAAATTTACTGATAGTCTCTCACCCCAACTCTCATTTGCCCTTTTTTTCACCTCTTGCACCTTTTTCTTGACCTCCTGTCTCTTTCTTTTATACTTCTCCCACTCAATTGCATTTTTTCCCTGCAAAAATCGTCCAAATGCCTCTCTCTTCTCTTTCACTAATACTCTTACTTCTTCATCCCACCACTCACTACCCTTTCTAAACAGCCCACCTCCCACTCTTCTCATGCCACAAGCATCTTTTGCGCAATCCATCACTGATTCCCTAAATACATCCCATTCCTCCCCCACTCCCCTTACTTCCATTGTTCTCACCTTTTTCCATTCTGTACACAGTCTCTCCTGATACTTCTTCACACAGGTCTCCTTCCCAAGCTCACTTACTCTCACCACCTTCTTCACCCCAACATTCACTCTTCTTTTCTGAAAACCCATACTAATCTTCACCTTAGCCTCCACAAGATAATGATCAGACATCCCTCCAGTTGCACCTCTCAGCACATTGACATCCAAAAGTCTCTCTTTCGCACGCCTGTCCATTAACACGTAATCCAATAACGCTCTCTGGCCATCTCTCCTACTTACATAAGTATACTTATGTATATCTCGCTTTTTAAACCAGGTATTCCCAATCATCAGTCCTTTTTCAGCACATAAATCTACAAGCTCTTCACCATTTCCATTTACAACACTGAACACCCCATGCATACCAATTATTCCCTCAACTGCCACATTACTCACCTTTGCATTCAAATCACCCATCACTATAACCCGGTCTCGTGCATTAAAACCGCTAACACACTCATTTAGCTGCTCCCAAAACACTTGCCTCTCATGATCTTTCTTCTCATGCCCAGGTGCATATGCACCAATAATCACCCACCTCTCTCCATCAACTTTCAATTTTACCCATATTAATCGAGAATTTACTTTCTTACATTCTATGACATACTCCCACAACTCCTGTTTCAGGAGTATT